>NC_135237.1:248550697-248858614 GCF_051348905.1 Ranitomeya variabilis | reverse complement strand
ATATATATATATATATATATATATATATATATATATATATATATATTTTATTATTACATTCATCATGCAGGCGGTGGTGCCTGCGCTGTAGCATGATACAATCTAGAATATCCATATTTTAATTTGATGGTGTCATATAAATTTGCCAAATATCTAGATAGTTACAAACTTCCATTATCACAACGTCATACTTATTACCAGTGGCGTAACTACAAAGTTATGGGCCCCGGTGCGAACTTCCAAATGCCCCCCCCCCCCTGCAGCCCTGCCATACAACTCAATGTAACCCCCATAGAATACAACGCAGCCCCCCTCATAGTATAATGCAGCCCCTCCATACAGGGGCAGTGAGAAAGTCACGAGCAAATGGTGACGAGGGGGCAGGGGAAAGGGCACAAGGGGGCTAGGGGAGACAGGCACAAGGGTAACATAGGGGGGCTAGGGAGCAAGGAAGACAGGCACAAGGGGACACATGGGGGCTAGGAGGCAGGGGAGAAGGTTACAAGGGGACTAGTGGGCAAGGGAGCCTGACACAAGGGGCACATGGGGACAAGTGGGCAAGGGAGACTGACACAAGGGGCACACGGGGACTAGTGGACAAGGGATACAAGCACAAGGGGACACAGGGACTAGTGGACAAGGGATACAAGCACAAGGGGACACAGGGACAAGTGGGAAAGGGAGACTGACACAGGGACTAGTGGGCAAGGGAGACTGACACAAGCACAAGGGGACAAAGGAGACAGGCACATGGGGACACACAGGGACTAATGGGCAAGGGAGACTGGCACACGGGGACAAGGGACACAAGCATAAGGGGACAAGGGAGACAGGCTTAAGGGGACACACGGGCCCCTGACCTGCCAGAGCCGCTTGCAGCAGCGACAGCTGCGACTGTGGTAATTACGCCCCTGCCTCACACACACACTACAGATATCACACACACACTACGATATCACACACACACACACTACAGATATCACACACACACACTACAGATATCACACACACACTACAGATATCACACACACTAGATATCACACACACACACACCAGATATCACACACACACACACACACACACACACTACAGATATCACACACACACACACTACAGATACCAGCTCATATACACAACTCACAATCTCCTCTCTGGTACAGGGTAGGCTGATATAAACCTGCAGCCTCTCAGCTTCTCCTGGCTAAAGCGGCTCTGTCCCGCACCTCCCCCCTGTTCTCACCTTCTGTGTCCCGGAGCTGCAGAGCAGAAGCTGACAGTCTCACCATGATGACTGGAGCTGCTTCCTGTCTCTCACGTGCCCCGGCTGCCCCCTCCCCCTAGATACGCCTCGTACTGTTGCCGTGCAGGAGGAATCTACTGCACTGCAACATGGTGTTGGGTGCCTCTGACCTGCCGGGCCCGGGCCCCTGACCTGCCAGGCCCGGAAGCACTGGCGACCGCGGTAGTTACGCCCCTGCTTATTATAATAGTTTCCTTTGTGTTCTACTCTCCTTATATTCTTACCCAAACAGTTTCTACTATTCCCTGAAGCTTGGATCTGTGGATATATACACTTTCCTAGTATACAATGCAACACCTGATCCCCTCTTGTTAAGCCCGTTTCTTATAACTAAGTTGTAGCGTTCAAGGTTTGTATTCCAAATCATGTGCATCATCCCACCAAAATTCTGAGATGCCTATGACATCTAAAAGGAGACTTAATAGTGGTCTACATCTATCTAAAGGCGTGTCACAGTGTAGAGGGATCATCTTTATTCTCGATTGAATATGGAAACACAAGAAGCAATGGAATGAAACTGAAAAGGAGAAGATATAGATTAGATATTAAAAAAAACTTTTTGCCAGTGAGGGTGATCAATGAGTGGAACAGGCTGCATGAGTGGTGGCAAGTTCTCCTTCAATGGAAGTCTTCAAACAGAGGTGGACAGACATCTGTCTGAGATGATATAATGAGTCCGGCATTGAGCAAGGGGTTGGACACGATGACCCTGGAGGTCCCTTCCAACTCTGTCTTTCGGATAAGACCCTATTGCGCTTATTCTCTTTCCAGTTTCTTTTGCCCACATTTCTGTTTGCACATTTCGTTTGTCTGTTCTGTTTTATAGGAACCAACATGCATAATTAAGGTGCAAATGGATCCTTTCCACAACGGATGCAAACTAAAGCAGAAGACCCCAGTGATTATTACAGTAATAGGTTTCCGCACAGCATGCAGGACTTTAGTTCCATTTTAAAAACAAAACTCCAAATGGACATCAGACTGCCCACATACTATTCAATGAGGCCCTCTGGTTCTTTTTGCATGTGAATTGAGTTTGTCAGTTACTCTAAACGGAATCTAAAAACCAATGTGTGTCGGCAAAGCCGAACAGGTTTAGTAAAAATATTATTTTTTTTTTTGTTTAAATATAAACTTACCTACACTAATAAACCAATATTTTTTTTATATACATTGTATATTTACAAGATTTTTAATTTCCTCACACTGTGTACCTAGAGGACTATGGCAGCTCAAGCAGCGAGAAGCCTTGAGCATCAGACCTTGCTTAGCCAGAGTAGTGTTGTGACGGGTCTTAGGGCAATCAGGCGAAACCAGCATTTCTCAAGAGCTAGTAAACAGCCAACAACTCAGCACAGGGTGTCCTGATGAAAGTTATTGTTCAACGTTCTGTGTACTGCAGCTGCCTTGCACAACACCCTGGCCCTCACATCAGAACTGTGTTCTTGTGAGATGGCCCTAAACGTAATAAAAGTTATGACTGCATTATTGCCATGCACACGCTAGTGCATTAGTGGATGTGGGTGATTGGTCCCATAACCTGCCAACATTAAGCTATATGCACGGTGGCCCCAAGCATGAACTGGAGGACCGGACCAAGATGTATATGACCCTATCTAGCATGCCCTTTTGAAAGCAAAGTTTCCATGTACTGAAGAGGAGAAACTTAGCCACAACCAATGAAGAGATAGGTGGCATATTCTGGACCATCTCAAACTCCCTGCAGACATTACTTCATTATGGAAGAACAGTGTTCTGTCCCCACAACTCAACCACTAAACCAAAATACATCGAAGCATCAAGATCTACGTAAAATAAATTGCAGCACCTACAGGTGTTGACAGTCACTTTAAGGCCACATTCACAGTATTTCTAAGGCCGGTTTCACACTTGCGTTTGGAGCAGCTGCGGACTTCCTCCGTGAAGCCCCGCCCTCCGCCGCTAGCTCCGCCTACTTCTGCATGCGGCCAGCATGCGGCCTGTGTACCTATATTTAACATTAGGTACGCAGGTCGTGCGGCTGTATGTGGAGGCTGCCGCATGGTTCGTTTTGACGCTGCGGATAAAAAAAAAATGCTACAGGCTGCGTCCTATGCTGGTCGCCGCAGCGTCAAAACGACGCATGCGGCAGCCTCCGCATACAGCCGCACGACCTGCGTACCTAATGTTAAATATAGGTACACAGGCCGCATGCCGGCCGCATGCAGAAGTAGGCGGAGCTAGCGGCGGAGGGCGGGGCTTCACGGAGGAAGTCCGCAGCTGCTCCAAACGCAAGTGTGAAACCGGCTTAAGCGAAAATCAGGAATGGGTCAGAAATTTAAAAGACGTTTATTGTGCTTGTTGTTTGTCTCACTACTGATTTAGACTTACAAAAATGTAAAATGTTTTCTATCCACATAAACCACTTTTACCCATTGCAAAGCGAAAGGTGAAGTCTGCAATATATCTGAAGCATTTTATATACCTATATCAACAATATCAGCCCCAGCATCTCCTGTGAGGTCTATGCCACAGCCCCATGTCTTCTATGTGATGTACCGTATATACTCGAGTATAAGCCGACCCGAGTATAAGCCGACCCCCCTAATTTTGCCACAAAAAAACTGGGAAAACTTATTGACTCGAGTATAAGCCTAGGGTGGAAAATGCAGCAGGTACCGGTGAATTTCAAAATTAAAAATAGATACTCCATACCGTTCATTATGGCCCCATAGATGCTCCACATAAAGCTGTGCCATATATACAATGCTCTGCACCATTGCCCCATAGATACTCCACATAAAGCTGTGCCATATATACAATGCTCTGCACCGTTGCCCCATAGCTGTGCCATATATATAATGCTCTGCACCGTTGCCCCATAGCTGTGCCATATATATAATGCTCTGCACCGTTGCCCCATAGCTGTGCCATATAGTGCTCTGCACCATTGCCCCATAGCTGTGCCATATAGTGCTCTGCACCATTGCCCCATAGCTGTGCCATATAGTGCTCTGCACCGTCCATTATTGCCCCATAGCTGTGCCATATAGTGCTCTGCACCATTGCCCCATAGCTGTGCCATATAGTGCTCTGCACCATTGCCCCATAGCTGTGCCATATAGTGCTCTGCACCGTCCATTATTGCCCCATAGCTGTGCCATATAGTGCTCTGCACCATTATTGCCCCATAGCTGTGCCATATAGTGCTCTGCACCGTCCATTATTGCCCCATAGCTGTGCCATATAGTGCTCTGCACCATTATTGCCCCATAGCTGTGCCATATAGTGCTCTGCACCGTTGCCCCATAGCTGTGCCATATATATAATGATCTGCACCGTTGCCCCATAGCTGTGCCATATAGTGCTCTGCACCATTGCCCCATAGCTGTGCCATATAATGCTCTGCACCATTGCCCCATAGCTGTGCCATATAGTGCTCTGCACCGTTGCCCCATAGCTGTGCCATATAGTGCTCTGCACCATTGCCCCATAGCTGTGCCATATAGTGCTCTGCACCGTTGCCCCATAGCTGTGCCATATAGTGCTCTGCACCATTGCCCCATAGCTGTGCCATATAGTGCTCTGCCCCATTGCCCCATAGCTGTGCCATATAGTGCTCTGCACCATTATTGCCCCATATGTTATGGTTCTCAATGGCAAGAGAACATAGCCCAGCAAACATACGAACTAGCTCTTGGAAGGATGGAAACTAAACTGACCATGAACTAAACCTGCCGCACAACTAACAGTAGCCGGGTAGCGTAGCCTGCGTTTTATCCCTAGACGCCCAGCGCCGGCCGGAGGACTAACTAATCCTGGCAGAGGAAAATATAGTCCTGGCTCACCTCTAGAGAAATTTCCCCGAAAGGCAGACAGAGGCCCCCACAAATATTGGCGGTGATTTTAGATGAAATGACAAACGTAGTATGAAAATAGGTTTAGCAAAATTGAGGTCCGCTTACTAGATAGCAGGAAGACAGAAAGGGCACTTTCATGGTCAGCTGAAAACCCTATCAAAATACCATCCTGAAATTACTTTAAGACTCTAGTATTAACTCATTGTAATCAGAAGCCTTTCTGTGCATGTTCCTGCTGCTAGACAACTCCCAGCTAAGTTGGACTTAGTCCTTGTTTGTTTTTGCATTTTGTTCCAGTTCACAGCTGTAGTTTCTTTTCTGTGTCTGGAAAGCTCTTGTGATCTGAAATTGCCACTCTGATGTTATGAGTTAATACTAGAGTCTTAAAGTAATTTCAGGATGGTATTTTGATAGGGTTTTCAGCTGACCATGAAAGTGCCCTTTCTGTCTTCCTGCTATCTAGTAAGCGGACCTCAATTTTGCTAAACCTATTTTCATACTACGTTTGTCATTTCATCTAAAATCACCGCCAATATTTGTGGGGGCCTCTGTCTGCCTTTCGGGGAAATTTCTCTAGAGGTGAGCCAGGACTATATTTTCCTCTGCCAGGATTAGTTAGTCCTCCGGCCGGCGCTGGGCGTCTAGGGATAAAACGCAGGCTACGCTACCCGGCTACTGTTAGTTGTGCGGCAGGTTTAGTTCATGGTCAGTTTAGTTTCCATCCTTCCAAGAGCTAGTTCGTATGTTTGCTGGGCTATGTTCTCTTGCCATTGAGAACCATAACACCCATAGCTGTGCCATATAGTGCTCTGCACCGTTGCCCCATAGCTGTGCCATATAGTGCTCTGCACCGTTGCCCCATAGCTGTGCCATATAGTGCTCTGCACCGTTGCCCCATAGCTGTGCCATATAGTGCTCTGCACCGTTATTGCCCCATAGCTGTGCCATATAGTGCTCTGCACCGTTATTGCCCCATAGCTGTGCCATATAGTGCTCTGCACCGTCTATTATTGCCCCATAGCTGTGCTGCTGCTGCTGCAATAAAAAAAAAAAAAAAAAAAAAAAAAACATACTCACCTGTCTTGCTTGCAGCTCCTCGGCGCCATCTTCCCGGCGTCTCCCTGCACTGACTGATCAGGCAGAGGGCGGCGCGCACACTATATGCGTCATCGCGCCCTCTGCCTGAACAGTCAGTGAGGAGAGCGAGACGCCGGGAAGATGGCGCGACGCCCGGCGTGTGGAACGAGGACAGGTGAATATGCGATACTTACCTGCTCCCGGCGTCCCGCTCCTTCCCCCTGACTGTCTTCGGTGCCGCAGCCTCTTTCTCTATCAGCGGTCACCGGCACCGCTTCATTAGAGAAATGAATAGGCGGCTCCGCCCCTATGGGAGGTGGAGTCGCCTATTCATTTCTCTAATGAGCGGTCCCACGTGACCGCTCAGGGGAAGAGGCTGCGGCACCGAAGACAGTGTGACGTGCAGGGCGACGCCAGGATCGCCGGGACTAGGTAAGTATATGACAGTGCTCACCCGCCGACCCCACCACCGATCATGACTCGAGTATAAGCCGAGAGGGCACTTTCAGCCCAAAAATTTGGGCTGAAAATCTCGGCTTATACTCGAGTATATACGGTATATACAACAGTCTTGGTGTCTCCTATGTGATGTACACTGACGAGCAAAAGGGTAACAAGGTTTTGAACTTTTAACTTTCAGGATCCATATCTCACCATCCACTACTGCTTCAAACATGAGACTACCATCATTTTAAAGACAACCATCTTATCCATCTCATACATAAATTTGACTTGCAACTGTTTAGCATAGGATTAGTTTGTTATGCTGATTCTTGTCATTGACAGGCAGCTGCTGCTGTCAAGACAAATAAAATCATGGGATAAATTAAAAGAGGTAATTTTGCCCCTGTACAAGTCACTTTGAATAAGGTGTACAATTTTGCGCCCCAATGTGTGAGAAGGAGAGAGCTGAGAAGTAGGGGTGCAGAGAAAAGCGACTAAGACTATTAAGGAAATAGGTGAACTGCAATGCCAAATAATCAAACTTGGGGTTATTCAGTTTTAAAAATACAAATGCTTATTATAATGTAGAAGTAAATAAAGGGACAAAACAGATCTTTCTAATGATCTTTTCATACCTATTTCTAGAGGAAAGGGATGTTGATCAAGGGAACTAGACTGATTGCCATGTGTCAAGTTGGCAAGAACCATTTCCTGTAATATGGGTCTCTCAGCACTTGCCTCATGGAATTTTTGCTTTCCTCTAGATCAGTGTTTCTCAACTCCAGTCCTCAAGACCCACCAACAGGTTGTTTTCAGGATTTCCTTAGTTTTGCATAGGTGATGGAATTATTGCTTGAGCAGGTCATGAAATTAACACCTGTGCAATACTAAGGAAATTCTGAAAACATGACCTGTTGGTGGGTATTGAGGACTGGAGTTGAGAAACACTGCTCTAGATCAACATGTTAGGCTACAGCTTAAACTCTATGGACTTTACATACCTTCAACCTTAAAAAGCTATGAAAACACCAAGAATAGAACGGCGGAAGTCATCCTTAACTGAACCCAGAGAGATTACATGCTAAAATTGTTATTTTACACAGTGTTGGGCCCACTTTCCTTATTATGGACATCACCTTTAGAATTATAGCCTTAGCAGGTGCAGAAATAGCAGTTGCACCTGACCATGGGTACTCAGATTTTGCATTAGGGCCCAGGTGCTTCAGCTAATCCTTCTGCAAATAAGAGCCCACAAGCAATTTGCTTCCAAGTGTTTAAACACGCTTATCATTCTCTACCAATCTAATAAAACGCTTTTACCTCTGTTGTATACCACACAGTCTTGTATTCCTTTTTATCTGACACATTAGTCACCCAGCGAATAAACAGACCAATACATTTGTTTAGAATTTTATAACGTTTCCTCAGTGATAAAGAAATCAAAAATAAAAATGCATATTTTGTGTATATTATTCTTTAATACAAAAGGACGGAATTGTAAAACCCTACAGAGCGTCATGTCATAAGATATTGAAATCCAATTTGCACATAAAACAGGTATCTGTGTAATTGAATCCATATATCTTCATGTGTCCAGTATTTTCAAGTGACAGATACTGAGAAAGTGACCTAGCATCCAAGCAAGGTTGTTTTAGTCTGCATCCTCATTATCATTCTCATCAGAATAGCAGGAACACGATGGAAAAGATTTACTGATATATGTACAAAAAAAAAAAAACACATGACAATCGAACGAAAAGTAATTGCATCACTAGTTTGCTAATTGATTTTATACTGCAGGTATTCCAGATACGAAAGTGGTTGTTTGCTAGTCAGGGCAAAGTTATTCAATTCAAGAGACTATCATTAGGAAATAAAGTAAGCGGGGCGTGCAAATATTAGCTCACAGTCATAGAATCGTAGAATGCTAGAATTGGAAGGGACCTCCTGGGTCATCATGTCCAACCCCCTTCTCAATGCAGGATTGACGAAAACATCTCCCACAGATGTCTGTCTAACCTCTGTTTGAACACTTCCATTGAAGGAGAACTCACCACCTTCCACTCATTGATCACTCTCACTGTCCTATGGGAATGTTGAAAGCAGCAGGAAAGACCACTTATATTTATAGCACCAGACTGACATGCCCAATATGAATAGGAAGCAGCACCACTGGCATAAAATACTTTCAGAATTTGTGTTTGGCCTGTCTAACTTCAACTACAGTAAAGAGCAGCAAGAATTTCCTGTGTAACAGAAATTTGATGGATATGCTGAGGTCGGGCTATGCCCAGCTGGAAATGTTGGGGACACTTTTTAATAGAATACAATGTTTTTCTCAACCAGAAGCACAGCAGGCTTGATGGTTATAGTAAATAAGTGATGCAATATGCTTGGTGGTTAAGGTAAGAAGGCCCATAAATATTTTTTTTATTCTGAGTGACATCACCACAATTACGACTAGCTAGCTCACTCTATATTCTGTGTGTTAGCTGGAAGTCTTTTAGGGCTCATACTCACACGCGAGAAAATAAAAACGGTCTGGTGTCCGGACCAAAAAAAACAGACAAGTGCTATGCGAATTCCATGCGATTTTTCCACGGAACATCCATATGACATGCGTATGCAATGCGATTATAACATGAGGTTTTACATACAGCAGTTCTCTGCATGTAAAAGCTCATGTTAAAATCACATTGTAAAATACAACTGCACACATCGTTTTAAAACCAAATAATTATTTATTATATATATATAAAATTTTTATTAAAAGCTGGCAGATGCCGCGTACAGTATAGAGTAGTAGAATAGGTTAGAAAGGATGCAATATATAGCAGAGTAGCCGATGATTCATTTGTCGGCTTCTGCAAAATCATTGCAGAAGCCTACAGGATAGGAGACATGGTTTACATACAGTAAACCATTGCAGAACTGTTAGATTTATATAGGTCAGTGACTAATACTGTTAGTAGTATGTGTGTGTAAAATTTGGGACCTGTATGTATTTAATAAAAGAATGTTTTCACGGAAAAAAAATGGTGTGGACTCCCACGCAATTTTCTGCGCCAGAAAGGGAAAGCCAGTGACTGAGGGCATATATTAATAGCCTAGAAAGGGACCATGGTTATTGCCCCCCAAGCTAACATCTGCCCCCAGCCACCCCAGAAAAAGCACATCTATAAGATGTGCCAATTCTGGCACTTCGCCTCTCTTCCCACTGCCCTGTAGAGGTGCCATATGGGGCAATAAGGGGTTAATGTCACCTTTGTATTGTAAGGTGACATTAAGCCTGGCTTAGTAATTGAGGGGGTGTCAATAAGACATCCCCTCCATTACTAATCCCAAAGTTTGTAAAGGGTTAAATAAACACACACACACACAGAATAAAATATTTAATTAAATGAAAAAACACAGTTTTGCCATCTTTAATCTTCTGCCAATCCAAAGGATGCCCTCGATCTCCTATAACAAATAAAAAAATAATAATATGCCCATACCTGACCGACGTACAGTCAGTCCCACGGCGTAATCCATATCTGGGGAAAATGTAGTTTAAAACCAGGAGCGGTGCTAATGTGACCGACCCGGCTGTAAACTACTGAGGAATGAATGAAATGCTGGAAGCGGAGCTCAGAGACTAGCGTTGCCGTCACTGAAGCTTCTCTCCCTCACAGCCTGAACTCGGATATAGGTATTCTTAAACCACTGGTAAAGGATACACCCAGCGTCATTCAGGACACAACTGACCTATTGAATAAACTATCAGCAATAGGTCCTCTACCAGAAGGAACCATCCTGGCTACCATGGATGAGGAATCTTTGTACTCCAGTATCCCACACCACGATGGATTAAATGCCTGCAAATTCTTACTGAAAAACATAGGGACTGATGCGGATTCTGTGTTGAAACTTATAAAATTCCTCCTCACCTGCAATTACTTTGAATTTGCCAACAATATTTATCTACAGGAGACTGGCACAGCAATGGGAAGTAAAATGGCCCCACAGTATGCAAAGGTTTTCATGGCCAATCTTGAAAGCGACTTTTTGTCCTCATGTCCCATCAGGCCTCTGGCCTACTACCGCTACACTGATGATATTTTAATCATCTGGACGAAGTCTGAGCCACAGCTAAAGTCGTTCCATGAACAGTTTAATCAATTTCATCCTACCATCAATTTGACACTCAACTACTCCTGCACTGAAATTAACTTTTTGGACACCATCATTAAGCTGCAGAACAATGAAATAGAAACATCCCTGTATCAGAAACCAATCGACCGTCCAACATACCTTAAATGGGACAGTTTCCATCCAAAACACATTAAAAAAACTATTGTCTATAGCCAAGCCATCAGATACAATCGTATATGTTCCAACCCAATGGACAGGCATGAACACCTTGGTCACCTCCGAAAGACCTTTTTGAATCAGGGCTACCATCCAAGAACAATTCAAAACCAAATTACAAGAGCAACTAGAATATAAAGGAATCACCTGCTACATTACAAAACTAAAGAAGAAAACAACCGGGTGCCTCTAGTAGTCACCTACAATCCAAGTCTGGAGGTGCTAAGGGGAGCTGCACGGAAATTACAACCTTTACTACAAAAAGATGCCCTATTACAATCCATTTTTCCGGACCACCCACTACTGTGTTTTAGGTAGCCCTCAAATCTAAGAAGCATCATTGTCAGATGCTCCCTGTCCTCTACAACAGCTGCAGGAACCTTACCTTGCAACCAGAAAAAAAATGTAAAACCTGTCCATTTATAATAACTACGGACAAGATAAAGATCCCTAACTCACATCAGGACTACAAGATCACAGGTACTTTTAGCTGCATCACATCTAATGTGGTGTACTTAATTATTTGTACTAAATGTCCAACTGGGGGTCTGTATGTAGGGGAGACAGGGCAGAAACTGAGAACAAGGATGAACTCTCATCGCCATAAAATAAGAGAAAAAAGAATGGATCTACCTGTGGCAATACATTTTTGTCTCCCAAATCATAACATTATGGACTTGAAATTACTTCTATTAATAGGTAACTTCAAACCTCAGAGAAACAGAAGAGTCTGGGAATATAAGCGGATGATGACCTTTGACACTAACTGCAGGAATGAATGTGTCACATGGATTTATGTCTTTTTACATCAATTAAGGAATTTGTTCCTCAGACCCTTGGGGTCATCATCACAACATAGAACCAGACCCCAATCAGAGGACAATAAACCATTCACACTCCTTATCTATGAACTGTTCCAATATTTATGGACATAACTGTTTATCACTTTCACATAATGGCGGTACTGCTTCAAGTCACCTGTCTTATCTATGGCATTTTCCTGGGCTGTATTGTGCATAAATATGTGATTCTTCAGAATTTCTCTTAGTCTATGCCTGATGAAGGGACCTGCGTAGTCTCGAAAGCTTGCAATTTGTTACCATCTTTTCAGTTAGCCATTAAAAAAAGGTATCAACCACTGAGGACTCTCAATTCTACATTTTGATGTAGAAACAGACCTTGATTCAGTCCCCGGCAGCACTACTTTTGCTAGCAGGCCAGCCACATAAAAAAAATGCCAAAATCGTAAGGCAGGAGGGGCGTGGCTTGAGCCTGAAGCATGAGGATGTAGTTTCAGGAGCTCCAGAGACAATCATCCCAATCCGACTAAAAAAGCGACATTAATCAAGCCATCCAGCCCCAAAAGTGTTTGGGAATGGTCCAGGACACAGACTAGCCCCTTTTTGGACGTTTATTTTCCAAATCTGAGGACTTTAGAAGCTGAGGCCTACAACGCTGGTGCAACACTGAGGCCGGGACCTAGATTTCCCCAGCTTGCCGGCTGTAGTGTAACCACGCCTCCTCACAAACAGTGAGGCGCTTTTAGTACTGAGAAGGTACATCATAGCAAGTGGCCTAACCGGGTCCCCCTGACATCGGGACCGCCGAGACTGAGGTGAGACAGCCGCTGCAGAAGCGTCTTCCTCCCTCCTTCACAGCGCTTGGCAGCGGCGAGATCAAAGGCCCCCAGTCCGCGCCGCAGCTAGACATAGAGAGCGCTGAGCCTCCTGACCGGAGCAAGAAGCCCTGCTGGACCCCTGCCACGCCGGAGTCCCCGACCCAAAAAGGAGACAACCGCTGCGGGGAACGCCGCCTCCTCCTTCCCTCCACTCACTGTGACAGACAGCGTGGCGGTCACAGATCCTCGCTGCCTGCGCCGCGGCCAGGCACAGCGAGGCAGCACAACACTGGAGCGCCGGCTGGAGCTAGAAGCAGGAGCTGCAGAGAGCGGCGTCTCCTCTTCCCCCCGCTGTGACCGGCGGAGCTGCGCGGGGACCAAAGAGCCTACCAGCACATGCAGTACCTAAGCACGGTGAAGTGGCTGAAGTGCAGAGGCTGTATAAACATCGGCGAAGGTACTCACCGGAAGACACCCGCCATAAGAGGTCCGCAACCAGGCAGAGACATCACCGGAGCCCTTGGAACCGGAGGTAAGAGCCCCTCCTCCCGGTCCTGGCACTCGGCTAATACACCCTCCTCAGACAGATAGCTGCAGCGTCGCGCCCGCAGCTAACATCCACGACGCCCCAGCGCTTAACGACGCCCCAGCAATTTACAACGCTCCTGCGACTTATTTTACAATGCATCAGCGACTTATCCATGACGCTCCAGCGATTTTCCTATAACGCACCAGCGCACTACTCCACTCCAGCGCTATACTTAGTACGCTACTACAGTTCAATTGGAGGTCTCCCTTCCCTCTCTCTACAGGCACATATAAGTGTCATTGAGCCATATTACAACTGCCAAGACTGCAGCAATAGCGGCGGCTCCCACACCGGGTCATCCGGTATCAACTTGTTATTTCACAACGTTTGTAGCAGAGAAAATACAATAACTGCGGCAGGACTGCCCTTAAGCTCATTCCTATAACACAAGAAGAAACCTACTGTCGACGACAATCACTATGAGTTCCTCTAAAGCAAAAGGAGGTTCCCAACCCCAATACTCACCAAAATCGCAAAACACTGTTAAGCAGAATAAACTCTATAGCAGTTATAAGCCACACAGGGACCAAGCAAACCTTATCAGTCCTCTTAAATCTAGGTCTCCTCCAAGAGACTTAAATAATCGTCCAGAAATTAATAGGAAAACTAAAATGGACGGAAATCCCCTCTCATCAGATAAAATGGATTCATCCTTTTCTTCTAAAAGAAGCATGCCGGGAGCAACTAGTGAAAAATATGAGGACCTAAAAGATCTTAGTGAGTCAGAGGACTCCTCAAACGACTATAGCCCTAATAGGAGCCCAGACAAACAGAGCCAGAAGATAGAGCCCTGTAAGAACTCAGCCTGCTACGAATCCGCAGAACCAAGACACCCCAACAGATCTCATCGACAGGTTCAGTATAATGTTAGATAAAAAAATTTCAAATACAGAAGCAAGAAATTAATGAACAATTTGTGAAGTTTTGTGAGAAAGTCGATAAACAATTGGAAAGTCATGAAAAAAGGATTCAAAAATTAGAAAAAGGAGCTGCTGAATCATCAGTTGACTTAGAATATATTTCAGCAGAAGTCCATAAATTGAGAATAAAAATGGCAGACATCGAGGATAGGGGGCGCCGGAATAATATAAAGATCAGAGGGCTTCCGGAGACAATAACACAGGAAGATCTTTCAAACCATATCCAAGATATCTTCAAAACTGCAATTCCGGACCTGACTCCTTCTGACCTCATCATTGATAGGGCACACAGACTTCCTCGACCCCCTAGAATAGCATCGGACGTCCCAAGGGATACCATCTTGAGAATCCACTTTTACCATACTAAGGAGAAAATCCTTAACTACCTGAGAATAAATAAATTCTTCCCTGAACCGTACAAGGACTTAAAAGTTTTCCCGGACCTGTCTAAAGATACGTTAGAGGGCCGAAAGGAATTCAATAGAGTTACCTCGATCCTCAGGGAAGAAAAGATACCCTACAAGTGGGGCTTCCCCCTAAAACTGTTGGTGAACTTTAGAGGACGGACCATCCCAATCCATTCTCCAGGTGATGGAATGGACTTCATTCATTCGATTAAAGAAACTTTCACTAGAGCCAAAGAATGAAAAAGCTGTTTATATCGCTTCAAATGGGGATATGCTGGCTTTGATTTTCAGCTATTTGGATGTTGTCTCTGTTTTCCTTCCACAGGAGCTCCTTGCTTAGAGGTGTCTAGTATCTCTTTGGGTCTACCTGAGCATCTGTTTTATATTACTATACATTGCTAATTATTTTTTCTTTGCAGGATATAGATTATATCGTTATATTCTGAGCACCAGGACAGTTGTAACTGTTTTTATTAACCTACTAATCTAAGCAACTTTACCACTGCTTATTTTTCAGTTATTTCACAGATAAGATAATGGAGCTGAACGTAGTTTCATATAACGTCAGGGGTCTTAACAATCCGAGGAAAAGACACGCCCTCTGGAAAGAGCTGATCAGGTCCAAGGCTAACATCATATGCATCCAGGAATCTAAATTTCTCGAAGGTAATCATCCATACTTCTCACACCACAAATTCCCTCATATTTTTGAGGCATGCAATACAAAGAAAAAAGCAGGGGTACTAACAATAATAGAGAGCTCCACCCCATTCGAAGCATTAGATGAATATAAGGATAATAAGGGTCGTTTTCACATCCTGACATGCAAAATTAATGACCAGGAATGCACACTAGCCAACATCTACGCACCGAACACAGGTCAAATACCTTTCTTGAATAAGGTCATGAAGAAAATTGAGGAAGTCAGGAGAGGGTATTTGTTTCTGCTGGGTGATTTTAATATCACCCCAGACAACAAATTGGATTCATCTTCAAAAACTAGGCCTAATGCGGATTACCTCAATGCTTGGTTGGATAAGAATGAGGTATTTGACACCTTCAGGTGCCTAAATTCAAATTCCAGAGAGTACACTCACTTCTCAGATGCACACCAGACAGCCTCGCGAATCGACTTGATTCTTACCGATATTTATTCCTTGACCAAAATTAAAGAAGTTTCAATCGGTGACAGAACAATGTCTGATCATGCCCCAGTCACCGGTAAAACTATAATAGGTCCCCCTCTTCTAAATACTAAACTCTGGAGATGCAGTTCAAAAATCCTGCACAATCCAGTAAGTAAAACAATACAAAAAGCCATAACTAACTACTTTGATGACAACAAACCTGAAATGACAAACCCCTGCAATAACTGGTGTGCCCATAAGGCAGTAATTAGAGGAGTGATTATGGGCTTAGCCTCAAAAGAGAAAAAAGAGTCTAGGAAAAAAATTCAAAACTTATCAAACAAAATCCGAGAAATGGAAAACAAGTCACTTAAATTTACCACACCCCCCCAAAACTTTCAGACTGAACTATCTAAACTGAGAACGGAACTTAGAGAGATACTATTCTCAACATATGATGCCATTGTGAAAATGTCGAACTACAAACATTACACTTCCCATAACAGACCAACTAAATTTATGGCCAACAAAATTAAAAAGAAAAGAATTAATAATAGGATTAACAGAATCAACAAATTGGACGGGACGGGAAAAATTTCACACCCAAAAGAAGTAGCGAATGAGTTCGCAAAATTCTACTCAAAACTGTATAACATCAATCCCAAACAAAACGACCCCATAGATAAATTAGGAAAAATTAACAAAATCAAAACATTTTTGTCACAAATAAATCTTCCTACCCTAACATCAGGCGAACTCACCTCCCTTAAAGCCCCAATTACCCCGGATGAGATAGAAAGTGTAATCAAGGAAATCGGCCTTCATAAATCTCCTGGCCCTGATGGGTTCACAAACGCCTATTATAAAGCCTTCCCAGGTGTTCTCTCACCACACTTGGCCGAGGTCTTTAACTACGTTTTTCAGGGAGGATCCTTTCCTCAGGAGATGCTGATGGCTACGGTGTCAGTTATTCCAAAATCCAAAGGTGATCCTGAGGCTATAGAAAATTTTAGACCTATTTCCTTGATTAACGTGGACTTAAAGATATACTCAAAAATTTTAGCAGACAGGATTAGCCTTATTCTTCCAAGACTGATACCCAATGATCAGATGGGATTTGTGAAAGGAAAGCAACCGGCAGATGCAACTAGGAGGATTATTGACATTATGAGCTGGGCTAGGAAAAACAAGATACCCCTAGCCCTATTGTCTCTTGACGCCGAGAAGGCCTTTGACAGGGTCGATTGGGACTTTCTGAGAGAGAGCTTAACTAAATTTGGGTTTGACGAATCTATGATATCATACATCATGGCCCTATACTCGGAGCCTAAGGCTAGCATCTGCTGCAATTGCCAAATCTCGGATCCCTTCTGTATCAACAATGGTACCAGACAGGGTTGCCCCCTCTCACCTATCCTATTTAATATAGCTATAGAACCCCTAGCTGAACTAATAAGATCTAACAACAAAATTACGGGCATCTCCACCTACACTAGACACCATAAAATTACACTTTTCGCGGATGACTTAATTTTAACCTTGTCAAACCCAGAAACTTCTATCCCCGAGGTGTTACTAAATATCGAAAAATTCTCTACACTTTCAAATTTCAAAATAAATGAAGTCAAATCTAATATCCTACCCTTAGGCCTAGACAACGACCAAATTCAAACCATAAAAAACTCAACTATGTTGAACTGGTGTGATAAAGAATTTACATACTTAGGCATTTTGATAAATAAAACCATGAAAGGGACAATAAAATCAAATTTCAAACTTTTAAGCGATATAATAAGCAAAGAGAACATCACTCAGAGACAACACTTTATCATGGTGGGGTAGGACTCTTACAATGGGACTTTTCATCTTACCAAAACTCCTCTATGTTCTGAGGTGTGTTCCCCTTCCATTCTCAGACACCGGCTTCACTCATCTACAAGCACAGATTAAGGCTTTCATTTGGAATTCAAAAAAACCAAGAACAGCCACTCAAACCCTATACAAAAGGAAAACAAATGGTGGGATCAATATCCCAAACCTCAAAGCACATTACCACACCCTACTAATAAAGCAAAGTATCCACTGGCTCCAAAATACAGATCCTCCGGTATGGATGGATTTAGAGATGGCAATAAACAACAACTGTCATCCAAAATCAATCATTCACAAAGCTCTTTTTAACAACCTTCCAAACTCTGTATCACACCCCCTTTTTCAGGCAGTGGCCAAAGCTTGGAATAAACTATCTTACCAGAAAAAAGGCCTAAAACATTCAGATATCCTAAAAGACATTCCCATCTCCTTGGTATATTCTATAACCAATCAAACCCTCCCCAAGATATGGGCAGATTCAAAAATCAAAAAAATAGGAGATATATATTCGGACCAGACATTTGTAAATTTTCAAACCCTAAAAAGCAAATTTGGCATACACACATCCTCCTTTATGGAGTTCATGATTCTTAAAAAGAACATAGGGTCTTTCTTGGGAGACAAACCAAAATTCTCAGAATCTTCAATCAAATTACTTAATAACATCGGTCACCGTATATTTTGGAGCCATAAATTTATTTATAATAATTTCAATTCAGACTTTAATTTATCCAAAAGCCCCCCAATGATTAAGTGGGAACAAGACTTAAAGGACACATACGAAATTGAGGATTGGGAGGAGGCTTTCGCCACTTCCTATCAATCAACTCTTTCCATGTCTCTCCAAGAAACCCATTTTAAGGTGATCTCACGGTGGTACTACACCCCAAACAGGTTAGCACACATAAGATCAATAAACTCCTCTCAATGTTGGAGAGGATGCAGTCAAAAAGGAGACATGATGCACGTATTCTGGAGCTGCCCAATGGTAAATCCTCTCTGGAAAAAACTTTCTAGAGAAGTCATCAGTAAACTTACAAACGCTCCCTTCACTTTACAACCTCAAAATGCTCTGCTGTCTATTGGACTTGATCAGCTCGATCATAACTTAAAATTAACTATAATTCCTATATGTCTAGTGGTGAAAAACTATATTGCTTTTCATTGGAAGAGTCAACAATTACCATCATTAAAAGATATCATACTAAGAGTCTCTCAGCACAGATCTCATGAGTTCCATTTTTCAATAGCAAATAACCAGTGTTCAAAATTCATGGAAAAATGGTCCAGATGGGACAAAATATTTCCTACCCCGATTACTTGAAATGTTAGACAAGTTCAAGCTCCATTTATCATTCACTAAGAGATTATGTTGATTCCTATTTTATATGGTTCTAATTTCCATTCTTGGTTTCATTCCAAGACGTTTATTAACATGCTTGAAAGAATCTGTATATAGTTCTTGTTATCATATTTGTTCTATACAATATTACTGTATGATCATCAATATACCCCATTGTTAGGGGTTTTGTTTTTCCCTACCTCCATACTCCTCCCCCTCCCCTCCTCCCCTTCCTGATTTATCCTTCCCGGTTAAAGTTTAAAATTTAATAAAATATTTTGAAAGCAAAATCGTAAGGCAGAATTGTCAGACAAGAGAGTAACCAGAGGTAAAGCTGGTGTCAATAACAGGATATCAAGGCTAACAGCAGAGCTATAACTCAAAGGCCTGTATGGATTGTTCAAGGTTTAAGTAGCAAGGAACCCTGCCCATGGCTCCAGCAGAAATCTAATCAAAGTTAACCCCTGAAGTACCAGAACAAAAACAGAAAATAAACACCAATCTGGCAGATTTTAGCTGAGCAACACTTACTTTGCCCAGCATTAAATCCGCACCACCTAGTAGACGTGGCAGTAACTTGTATACACACTGATGTTACAGATTCCGGTGATGTAATTTACTCAGATGCTTAGTGTAATTTAGATATCAATGTTTTATCAGCAGGAGATTATCAGTAGAGAACTCATAAACCTACTTCCATGTTGTCCTCCATATTCATAAGCTGTGTGTAACCTCACTCCCACCACTGACTGGAAGGTGTGCAACTGTGCATAGGCAGAAAGCTACCAATTAGTGTTGCGGGTAGGGTTATACAGAGCTCAGTATTCAGATAACTGGAAGATCTGCTGTTGACAAAGCAGCGTTTTTACCAAAGCTGCAGCAAGCAGCCCGGTAAGTGACACACTGTTAGAATCAGGATCTCCGCCACTACATGATAAAAACCTGGTGACAGCTGCTATTTTCCAACAGATACTACTTGGACAAGTAAGTTACCACACTATTAAATTATTTCAGAAGAAATAAATTGCATTCTAAGCTCTTCACTGCAGAAATATATACCGGAGGGGAAAAGAACTCCCAAACCACTGGTGTACCAGACAAAGGACCCCTAGGTTATACAATGTAGGGAGGGGGGAGTTTAGAGGCATAATTAACTTGAAGAGCAACATCTTCCTTCTACAAATCAAACAGCTGAAACAGATGTACATTTTTAGTGGCGAGTGCCAATCAAATTCAAGCTCTTGAAGTAATCGAAGAAATAATTAATAGGAAAACACATTTCACTTACACTACATAGTCTGCCAGCATTGAAGGTTAGTGATTAGAATATTTTAATAATTCTAAAC
Organism: Ranitomeya variabilis; assembly: GCF_051348905.1. Taxonomy (NCBI): domain Eukaryota; kingdom Metazoa; phylum Chordata; class Amphibia; order Anura; family Dendrobatidae; genus Ranitomeya; species Ranitomeya variabilis. Next base: position 248,838,383 of record NC_135237.1, on the reverse strand, counting down.
TCTGTTCTTAGGGAAAGCAGCTAAGTAATCTTCATGCAGACCTGTTAATCAGAAACGTAGCGGCAGCAATTATTTCTAATAAACCTCACATTAGGGGAAATGGTAAGATTGGCTTGTTTAAAATGCTTGTAAATCAAGCGGCTTTGCTTCAGAAGATTTTGACTTTCAAAGTCGTGTTATTTAATCTAAGTTTTAGCTGACTTTTGCTACAAAATATTGAAGCACAAATAAGGGTACTCTGGGACCCCAAACTTACACTTCAGACTAACCACACAGACTCGGAGTTGCAGCAACAAACATTTGTATCGCAATAACAAACTCATTCATTGTTTTTAAATCTGTTCCTACACGGTCTCAAGAACACCTTTTTTGTAATATGGAAATATGGGCGCTCAGCACAGCTAAATGTCTCGGTGCACCACTCAACCACTTATTTAGATTACGGTCACCCTTTCTAGATTCGTACACAGCCCAGCCTTGCCTACAGTCCGAGCTGTCAGAAGTTAAACCTCCATTATGTGATCACCATCCTTGTGCAGATGAAAGGACATAAGTCACGCTCTCCTCTCTTCTGACATTGCTCATCTCCTCTGCTATCACTACAGAGCGGGGCAGAGCATACAATGTCAGAAGAGAGGAGAGTGTGACTTGCGTGCCCTCTCCTGCACAGGGACAGTGATCACATAACAGAGGATTATTATCTGGCTGGCCCTGGGAAAGCTGCACTGTCAATCAGCACAGAAGGTGTGGCAGTAATCTAAACAAGTAAACACACCTCATGAGAAAAAGAGGAACAAATCACAATAACTATGTGGAATCAATCAAAATTATGAATATACTGTGATATTTCCATATCAGGACATAGTAACGGGACAATAGTCGCAAAGACTGTACTCAACCAACGAAAAAAATCACGACAAAAAATTCCCTTTTATTATTTAAATAATCAATAATAATTTATTAGTAAGACCAGGGTAAGATGACAAAACAGAAGGGCAAGGAAGGGGTTGCACCCACTAGCACATGTCTAAAAGTAAGGACGCTCACTGGACAAAGATTACATTAATAATAAGGGCATACAGGAATAGAATGGTAATACCACTATAGGGTCACATACAAATATACAGCAATGTTGCACATTTCCCATAAAGCCATACTCAATACTAGAACTGAAAGCGCTGCAGAATATGTTAGCGCTATATAAAAAATAAAGATTATTATTATTATTATTAACTGACATATACGAACGATATTACGAGCAGTAAAAGCCAATTATGGTGGCTAACATAATTACCCGTATAGTGTCAGAATGTGTCCACGAGCGTCCACCCCGACGCGCGTTTCGGCGGTGCAGCCTTTCTCAAGGAGTAGGGAAGGAAGGGGGAGTGCGCTATTAAAAGCCCCAAGACCCAATCACATCACCGCATACAATTAGACAGGTGTTTACGGACGTGAAGGAATACACTGTTGAAAAGACCACGTGATGTAAGGTCAGGTGATGCGAGCAGAGCGACCGCCACTTACTATGACGCACGCGCTGCCATGGTGACAGGACGCTCGGCGGCGGCGGAGTCATGTGCTGTGCGACGCCATGTCACATGACCATCGCAACAACACAGTATGACACCGCAGGCTGATGGGTGGACCGGGACCATGGCGCACACGCGTACTGTGGCTACTATGTGTCCAAATCCTGCATCAGACTTGTTGGCTGCAGGTACATAGAACAGCATAATGGTTATATGCATATCATCATGTTGTCATATCCTAGAGCGTACGTCTACTCAAAGGGTAGCATAGATACTTTAGATGACTAACATAACTACTTCAATTCTAAACAGGCATATAACCACAAGTATATAAAGGTAAACAACATGCCCTATAGACAACATTAAGCCGCATTACATAATGGTAACAAGGACAAATAATAAAAAATATATAAATAAATAACCCAGATCTTAGATAGAAAAACCACAATACAACCAAATAACAAAAAGCAAATACAGTATCTTGTAGATATACAATACTCCAGCTACACATCATGTCAGTAAATAAGAGAACATCCCAATCCTAAGGGTAAGCTGAGCTTCACCAATGTGGTACAATCTGTAGATATCCATGATAGATTGGAGGGTCTGTCACAGGAGAGAAGGGGCTAATGGGACCAATATAAAAACAACAACAGTTACAAAAAAAATTAAAAACAAAGACATGTACTTATAGCAACCACCGGGACAATTATAAAAATGGTACAAAGCTAATATTCTCATTTAGCCCTCTGGGGTGGACGGTATCCAGTGCCCAGATCCACCTGGTTTCTCGCTGAGCCAGTCTAGAACTAATCTTACCACCCCGGATCCCCGGGTCAACCATGTCTAACCCCCTAATCCTTAGTGCAGAGCTATTCCAATTATGGTACAGCTTAAAATGACGAAGGAGCGTCCGAAGTGTGGATGTGTCGTCATGGCCGGCGGCCTCCTCAATCCCAAGGACATGTTCATGCACACGCACTTTAAATTGAAGTGTAGTGAGTCCTATATTATATATATATATATATATATATATATATATATATATATATATATATATATATATATATATATATATATATATATATATATATAAATAAAAGACCGCACAGACACGTAGCAAAGTAAATCACATTCCTAGTCGTACATGTGATATGCTTCCAGATTTCATACGTCCTCAAACCTGACGAGTTGGTAAATGTGTGAGTGCGATCTATATTAGGGCAGGCGACACACCGGCCACAAGGTACACATCCACACTTCGGCCCCACGCCATCAATAAATCTTGGTCCCGAGCCATCTTGATAGTGGCTCTTGATCAAACAATCTCTCAAATTTTTTGAACGTCGGATTGTCACACTAGGTTTGACAGGAAGGATCTGTTTGAGGATAGAATCCGCTTGTAAGATGGGCCATGCTTTTTGAAGACATTCTTTCATGCGGGAAAATTGAGCGTGATAATTAATTATTAAACGTATATTGTTGGAAAACCTATTCCGATTTCCCGGGCATAGAGCAAAGCATGTCTTGTAGAGTGCTTAGCTCTATGGTATGCCCGTTTAATAATACGTCTACCATACCCCCGCTCATAGAATCACTCCCGTAGATCTCTGGCTTTTATTTCAAAATCCTCATCATTGGAGCAGATCCTTCGCAAGCGGAGGAACTGTCCAATGGAGACAGAGTTGATCATATATTTAGGGTGGGATGATGAGGCGTGAAGCAAGCTGTTGGTGGATGTTTCTTTTCTAAATAAAGTAGTTTGTAATGTATTATTGGCATCTCTCCAAACTGTCAAGTCCAGGAAATCTATCCTGTCTCGATTACTTTGATACGTGATAAAAATATTCAAGTCATTAATGTTTAATGACTTTATAAAGTCCTGTAGTGATTCAGGGTTTCCCTGCCAGATCAAAAGCAGCGCGTGCGTCATAGTAAGTGGCGGTCGCTCTGCTCGCATCAGCTGACCTTACATCACATGGTCTTTTCAACAGTGTATTCCTTTACGTCCGTAAACACCCATCTCATTGTATGCGGTGATGTGATTGGGTCTTGGGGCTTTTTATAGCGCACTCCCCCTTCCTTCCCTACCCCTTGAGAAAGGCTGCACCGCCGAAACGCGCGTCGGGGTGGATGCTCGTGGACACATTCTGACACTATACGGGTAATTATGTTAGCCACCATAATTGGCTTTTACTGCTCGTAATATCGTTCGTATATGTCAGTTCTAGTATTGAGTATGGCTTTATGGGAAATGTGCAACATTGCTGTATATTTGTATGTGACCCTATAGTGGTATTAACATACTATTCCTGTATGCCCTTATTATTAATGTAATCTTTGTCCAGTGAGCGTCCTCACTTTTAGACATGTGCTAGTGGGTGCAACCCCTTCCTTGCCCTTCTGTTTTGTCATTTTACCCTGGTCTTACTAATAAATTATTATTGATTATTTAAATAATAAAAGGGAATTTTTTGTCGTGATTTTTTTCGTTGGTTGAGTAATCTAAACAAGTAGATGAAATGGTACACGGACTCATCTAGCCATGCCAAGGGTGCACGGAGCACCTTCACTTGCTAATTACTGTTAAGCTTTTGGGGGGCAATGGAGGAACTGATTTAAAAACAAAAAATATATTTTTACTGTTGCTGTGACTCCTTAAATGCAATTTAGTTAGTTTGAAATATAAATAAGGGGTGACAGACTCGCTAAAGGGAATCTGACAAATGATACATGCTGCCTGACCAATGGGCCGCATGTATCAGATGGGCTACATGATCTCTAGCCACTAGAGACTAGTCGGACAGACGGGTCCCTGGAGGCTTCTCCCACCTGCTGCCGGTGACTGACAAGTCTTTCCCTGTGTGCATGTATAGGAACAGTATCAAACCAAATTCCCCATACATAGATAAGGGAAAAACGAGGCTTAAGCAAACTTCAGCAATTTCATAAAAATATATTTTTAATAAAGAATATTTTAAAACAATATTTTAAACAAGAAATCCTCTTCATAAGACAACCGGGAACAACATCAAGGCAGGAGAAATGCAAATATGGCAATAAAATATACTCTGGCTAACGGTACCAATATGCACAAATGATGCAATAATACTTCATACCTCCTAATGAAAAATTAATGGTGTAATAAACCATAAGTGAAATTTATCATGGAAACCCAGTTCCTATGGCATAAATGAGGGCTAAGAATACATATTAATCCCCTCCTAATAAAACATAGGGCTGTGTCTCTAATGTATAGGAACAGACCTGTTACTCCAGGGGAGTGGGCGAGGAAAAGCCGCCGAATACTGCCCTATCCGATTAGACTCCCGTATGGCTCTGCAGCCATTGAACTAGGATTTCCTCTGAAACGCCACAGCATTCTGTTACACATATATGACTGAAATCATACAGCGGATACATGCTACAAGGGAATCAGGCAGAATGGATTAGCTGTCTTGTTCCATGTAAAAAATATATATATATCTTATTTAAATTGCTAAGTAGTAATACTTGAAACTTTTCGTTGGCCAGCAGTACTACTCGATACCCCATCCAGTCCCTTGCAGGAAGGCACTCCCACCATCATACCTGACTGTGTAGCTGCCTTAGGGCAGGGGAATCTTTTTTCTTCCAAGAGCCATTTGAATATTTATACTATTCTTTGGGTGCCATACAAATTGTGCACTAACTCCACCTACAAAGTACATCCTGACACTGGCACTGGTGTCGGTACGCAATCTTTCACTGCACGCCCCCTGCGTTTTCATAGAGAAAGCAGATATTAAGGGGCTGGCGGCTCAATCACTGCGGTCCCCGGGAATCGTCTTGTGTTGTGAATTCTGTTCTTGGGCTCCCTCCGGTGGTTGTTGGTGGTAGTGCAGTTGTCTTGGGGTTGTAATCCGGGCAGGTGTTTCTGCTGATTGCAGCTCTATTAGGTATTTAGGTGTGCAGGATCCATGAGTCCATGCCAGTTGTCCATTGTACTTGGAGGGATTGCATCTCTCTCTGGCTCCTCATGCCCTGCTGCCATTTCAGCTAAGATAAGTGTCTGTTTTTTTGTCTTTGTGCACACATGCAGTGTGCTTTGCAATTCAGTGCAATTCATTGTGTTTTTGTCCAGCTTAGACTTTGTTTGGATTTTTCAGTCATGCTGGATTCTCAGGAGATGCAGATGTACTTTCTATGTCTTTAGTTAGATGTGGAATATTTGTATTATCTGCTGTGGATATTTTTTGGATTTTAATACTGACCGCTTAGAATTCTGTCCTATCCTTTTCTGTTTAGCTAGAAGTGCCTCTTTTGCTAAATACTGTTTTTTCTGCCTGCGTGTTTTTCCTCTTATACTCACAGTCAATATTTGTGGGGGGCTGCCTATCCTCTGGGGTTCTGCTCTGAGGCAAGATAGAATTCCCATTTCCATCTATAGGGGTATTTAGTCCTCCGGCTGTGTCGAGGTGTCTAGGACGTGTTGGGTACATCCCACGGCTACTTCTAGTTGCGGTGTTAGTTTAGGGTTTGCGGTCAGTACAGTTACCACCTACTCCTGAGAAAGTCTCTCATGCGGCTCCAAGGTCACCGGATCATAACAGTCTTGGTAGTCAGATAAAAGGCCATCGAGGGCCATAAACGGCCGGCCTGAGGTTCCCCAACCCTGCCTTAGAGGGTGAAACGAGGACTAGTGTCAGAGGTGAAGGTGACATGGGCAACGCAACCACTAAGAGCTTCTGTGTCCAAATATTTTTTGCTTAAAAATCCTTGAATAACTGTGAAAGGGGGAAGTGGACTGCATAGCACCAAATCCGACTGTACAGTGGGATATGTTGCTGGCTTACATTGTGGGTATACCTCCAACATGTAGATGTGAATGCACCACTACTGATTCACTGGCAGCAATTTTCATACATTTGTCAGTAGACTACTGCTGACAGCTTCAACACAACATCTCTTCTCACTGACAACTTGACAAGTAGCCGGAGAGCCATACACATGACACACACATGAATATGCTTTCATCAAAGCCTTTGCATCACAAGGCTATGATCACATGTTGTGATTTAGAAGCGTTTTTTCACCCATAGGAAACAATGAGTACGTGCAAAAGCGCTGCTGCGTTCTTGGTGCAAAAACATAAGGAATTTAGATCATGCTTTTTTGGGGATCATGCCACTAAACTTTATCAACATGTACAAGAGACAACAAACACGCAGCAATAAAAAAAAAAAAAAAATACCAAAAAAATGATTTTTTTGTAAGCAGCTTCTTTACTGCCAAGAGAGCAGGTTTTGCTAGCGAAAAAAAGGTAGCAAAAACACCACATGTGAACATAGCCTAACTGTGGAGGTATGTTTAGGGTTGCTTCCTGTTGGAAGGTGAACCTACGGCCCAGTGTCAAGTCTTTTGCAGCCTCTAACAGGTTTTCCTCCAAGATTGTATTTAGCTCCATCCATCTTCCCATCAACTCTGACTAGCTTCAAGGTCCCTGCTGAAGAAAAGTATCATTATTCTGCCAAAAAGTATCATCTGACCATTCCTTCAGCATGCTAGCTGTGTCCTCTGTATGGCTTTTTGCAAACTGCACTTCTTATGGCTTGCTTTAAAAATGGCTTTCTTCTTGCCACTCTTCCATAAAGGCCAGATTTGTGGACTATAAGACTAAGGCCGGGGTCACACTAAACGTATGGGGGGAAAAAAAACGGTTTAAGTCTCACTGCCGAGAGTCACAGAAGTGGTCTCCGTATGGCCAGCCGTGTGGAATGCATTTGCAATGCAATGATGCAATTTTCTCACACCCATGAATCTGTATGACATCCATACGGCTTTACATTTACATTTCGCACTGAATTTTATGGCTCAATGGGCTGAAATGAGGAAAATGTGTGTGTATTTCTCAAAAGCTACACTGATGGTCCGTGTGGTGTCTGATTTTTTTTTCTCGCACCCATAGACTTGCATTGGCGAGACTCGGGCGATATACGCATACAATCGCAGCATGCAGTGATTTCACTTGCACACTAAATACGCCCCCCCCAAAAAAAAAAACACGGTGATGTGAGCTGCCCCATAGATTAACAGTGGTCCGAGTGCTATGCAATGTTTTTTCCCATAGCACTTGTCCGTATTCTACACTAGTGTGACCCCGGGCACTATGTGTATATTTCTATTCTAGTGTAACCTGTCAGTGTGATTTTACTGTACACCGCACTGAATTGCCGGCTTTTCTAAAGGACACCGGTGCGTATTTCTCACAAGTCACACTGATGGTCTGTGTGGTGTGCGAGTTTTTCTCGCACCCATAGAATTGTATTGGCGAGTCTAGGCCAATACACGGTGCAAATCGCAGGATTCTGCGATTTCACTCGCACATATAATACGGCTGAGAAAACAACGGATGATGGGAGCTGCCCCATCAATTAACATTGGGCCGAGTGCTATGCAATTTTTTTTTTCTCGCATAGCACTCGTCAGTATTCCTCTGTAGTGTGACTCCAGCTTATCGTGAATTACGCAATGAATGTAGTATACATCTCCTAACTATACAATAATATAACTATATAATATGTATATACTACATGATTATAATATTATAATGCTAGTAACGCATGATGAAACGTTAAATTGGTCATGATATAGTAGATGCAAAAACAACAATATCAATGTTATGTGCAAATAGCGCACAAAGTATTCATACTCCATTAACTTTTCCACTTTTTTTTGCTTGACAGCTGTTGTAGTAATTTTGCTCTGATCCAAAGTCAGATATGCCGGATCACCAGTCGAGCTGAATTAAGAAATTAGTCCTTCCAAATAACAAGCGCTCGGAGAAATGAATGCACACTTGTTGTCAGCAAAACAATTCTGTTTGTCTGTGAATGCTTCTTCTTATACCATTTATAGTCCTAATACTCATTTAGGAATCTCCACCCACCGCCCCTCTTATCTAGGTCTGATAACTTTTATTCAAAATGTACCCATAACAGAATTTTTGCAGAACCTCAAAACATTGCATATGAGATAAGAATGCATTAGATCAAGTATGAAAACATCGACTATGAGACTGTAAGGCTGGTTACTACTAAGAAAAATGTAGAACAGAGGAAAAACATTAACCCTTCTACATCACAGCAATATTTTATTGGGTCTTTAAGCCTTTATGCCAAAACAAATTAGTATTTGTATTCAGTTTAATAACCTTAAATAAAATTCACAGTGAGTAATTGTCTCCTGACGTCATATAATTAATAAATTGAGTCTACCTGTATGTAATTTATTCTCAGTATAACTACAGCTGTTCTGGGAAAGCCTCATAGTTTGAGAACATTAGGCATCAAACAGCATCATGAAGACAAATTAACACACCAGACAGGTCAGGGATAAAGTTGTGAGGAAGAATAAAGCAGGGTTCGGTCTTAAAATTAAAAAATATAGCCCAAGCTCTGAACATCTCATGTAGCAATGTTCAATCCATCATTTAAAAAAAGATGGCGTATGGGACAATTGCAAACCTACCAATACATGGCTGAACACACAAACTGACATCCCAAGCAAGGGGAACATTATTTAAAGAAGCAGCCAAGAGACCCACTCATTCTAGAGGAGCTGCAGAGATCCACATCCAGCTGCTTTTCCCACGCTCAAGAGTTAATCTGAGTTCAGGCTGTGAGGGAGAGAAGCTTCAGTGACGTCACCGCTAGTCTGAGCTCCGCTTCCAGCATTTTATTCATTCCCCAGTAGTTTACAGCCGGGCCGGTATCATTAGCACCCCTCCCGATTGTTAACTATATATCCCCCCCCCCCCCCATATGGACTACGGCATGGGACTAACTTTACGCCGGACAGATATATTGTTTTTTTACAGGAGATCAAGGGCATCGTTTGAATCGGCAGAAGAATAAAGATGGCAAAACTGTGTGTTCATTTCATTAAAATACTTTATTCTGCGTGAGTGTGAGTGAGTGTGTGTGTGTGTGTGTGTGTGTGTGTGTGTGTGTGTGTGTGTGTGTGTGTGTGTGTGTGAGTGTGAGTGTGTGTGTGTGTGTGTGTGTGTGTGTGTGTGTGTGTGTGTCACCCTTTACAAACTTTAGGATTAGTAATGGATAGGATCTCATTGACACCTCTCCATTACTAAGCCGGCTTAATGTCACCTTACAATACAAAAGGTGACATTCACCCCTTATTACCCCATATGCCACCAGTATTGGCGCATCTTACAAATGAATCTTTTCTGGGGTGGCTGGGGGCAGATGAATTTAGTCGGGGGGGGGGGGGGGGGGGGGCAATAACCATGGTCCCTTTCTAGGCTATTAATATCTGTCCTCAGTCACTGGCTTTCCCTCTCTTGCACAGAAAATTGGGTGGGAGACCGTTTTTTCAGTGAAAACATTCTTTTATTAAATACATATAGGTGCCAAATTTTACACACACACACACACACACACTACTATCAGTATTAGTCACTGCCATATATAAATTTAACAGTTCTGCAATGGTTCACTGTATGTAAACCATGTCTCCTATCCTGTCGGCTTCTGCAATGATTTTACAGAAGCCGATAAATGAATTATCAGTCTATGAAATATAAATATATATATATATATATATATATATATATATATATATATATATATATATATATATATATATATATAGATATATATATATAGATATCATTATATGTGAGTCACTGACATATATATATATATATATATATATATATATATATACACACATACATATATATATATATATATATATATATATATATATATATATATATATATATATACATACACACACACATACACATATATATATATATATATATATATACATACACACACACACACACACACACATACATACAGTATATATATATACCTACACCATGTGTATATCTCTATTCTATTCTGTATGCGGCAGATCATTTGTCAGCTTTTAATCTATCTATATCTGTGTTTTGAAGATTATTTGGTATTAAAACGATGTTTACAGCGGTGTTTTACAATGCGATTTTAACATGAGCTTTTACATAGAGAACTGCTGTAAAAGCTCAAGTTAAAATCTCATTGCATACGGATGTCACACTGTTGCTAATAATAATCTTTATTTTTATACAGCGCTAACATATTCCGCAGCGCTTTAGTTTTGAACACATTATCTAGATGCGAGGAAATCGCATCCTCGCATTGCAAACGGATTACATACGGATCACTGTTTGGGAACATTTGTGCGAGTCTTGGCCGTCAAAATCGGACTGTTGTTTTTATACAGTAAGTGTGACTCCAGACTAACAGTCATTTACTAAAAGAATTTTCCAACCTTTCAAATTTGATAAGCCTTATGTGGGGACCCTTTCTCAGAATGACTTCCCTCTCCGATCAACTGTTTGAAGAAGATGCAACATCAGACTGGTTTGCACTAGAATGTGATATACTGCAAGTAATGGGGAAAACAGCACAAAGTGTTGTCCCATTAAAATGAATGCCTTGCATCGCAGGTAAGAAACTACAGCACATGCAGTCAGCTTACTTTGCACAAGTGATATAAGAGATCAGTATATGGCTTACTAGTGTCAATAACATAAATCCAAAAAGAAAATTAGCTTGGATGAGGATTTTATCTTTTATAGTACTAGTGTGCCCAGAAGATCCTTCTCCACTTATATCAAGGAACCTAGGTATCAAATACTTTCTTCCACTATATCATTATCATCAATGGATAACACTGCTCAAAATGGGCAGCACGGTGGCTCAGTGGTCAGCACTACAGCTTTTCAGTGCTGGGGTCTTGGGTTCAAATCCCACCAAGGACAACGTCTGCAAGGAGTTTGTATGTTCTCCCCGTGTTTGCGTGGGTTTCCTCTGGGTTCTAAGGTTTACTGATAGGGAATGTAGATTGTGAGCCCCATCGGGGACAGAGATGATAATGTCTGTAAAGCGCTGTGGAACTAATGAGTAAAATAAATAAACAAGCATAGCGCCGGCTAGTTCACAAGGATGGGGACGGTTCATTCAGCACCATTATTATGCATACACATTTATAGTTACAGTACTATACAATGCAAAGAAATCCTGAAAATGTAGAGAAACTTTACAATAAAGTAATAAACTCAAAGCTCTACACGAGAAAGCGGTTCCCGGTGAAGAATGAATCAGGCACTTCTTACATGGCGAAGGTTGTCTTACAGCACTTAATTGTCAGGGCAATGTGACACAGACTGAGGATTTTCTGCAGCCTGGAGACAGATATTGATTCCATGGAAGACAGCAGCTGCTACTGTCATAAACTGAAGTGAGAAAAGGTGTGGCTCAGAAAAGAAAAGGCTTACAAGAAAGCCTGTGCCGTTACTACAGAGCACTGAAATTGTTTACCGGCCAATTGAGAATGTGCATAAAAGAAAAGACATGATACTCCACCTCAGCAATCCACCATTGGCATGGGCTTCCCAGTCCGGCCCTTCACACCAGAAATCAAAAACTAGAAGGGATTGGGTACATACTGTGACAGGACCTGCAGGGGATCAGTCAGGGGAACTAGATTTTCTATTATTTCGAACCAGTTTTTTAAAATGGAATCTGTCAGAACGCTCTCCCCACAAACTGTTTACATGGTCATGTTGGCATCTGAAAGATAATGTCAGCCACACCTTTACTGATGCAATCAGCTCCGCTGCGATTGTTAACCTGTGAAATGCTGCTGTCAATCAAGAACATCAGCATTTATAGAGATCAGCAACAGGGAACACTGTTCTATCCCCCCAATCAGCACCCCCACAATGAGATCGCGGGGTGCCGATGGGTTGCTATGAAACCTGGCGGTCAGCTGAAAACTCAACTGTCTGTTAAAGTTAAACTACTTGGAGTCTCCTTTAGGAGACTGTAGTATTGCTGCGCATAGTATAAGCAATCAGGAGATTGCAGGTTCAAAAGAAATAATGGAATTTCAAAATAAATATTCAAATTATACTCCTCCTTTTTCCACCATTAGAAAAAAAAAGTGGCATTGCTGCATCCACAACAGTCCAGTCTATCAAAATATAAATTTACCATTCAGTAAACACCATCAGGGCTGCCACTAGAAATTTCGGGGCCCCATACTAGCAAATGTTTTGGGGCCCCCTTGAGACTCCGCCCAGGCTCCACCCCTCGAACTGTCCAGTCCCACCGCTCTCTCTTGGAAAAACTCCACTTCTCATCTATTGCACATTAAGGATATGTGCACACGTTGCAGTTTTTACTGCGGATCCGCAGCGTTTTTGACTCTGCGGATCCGCAGCAGTTTTCCATGCGGTGTACAGTACCATGTTAACCTATGGAAAACAAAAACCGCTGTGCACATGCTGCCGAAAAAAAGGGCGGAAACGCTGCAGTTTATTTTCCGCAGCATGTCAATTCTTTGTGTGGAATATGCAGCGATTTTACACCTGCTCCATATTAAAAAACCGCAGGTGTAAAACCGCAGAAGAATCCGCACAAAAACCGCGGAAAATCCGCAGTAAAACCACGATAAATCCGCAGGAAAAACGCAGTGGTTTTGCCCTGCGGATTTATCAAAATCAGTGCGGAAAAATCCGCACACCAGTCCGCAGCGTGTGCACATACCCTAACAGTTCCCATCACCAGATCACACATATAGCTGGCAGCTTTTGTTTTGGCCAAAAGATTTTTTAAGCCGCCACCATAACACTGTAGACATTTTAGGCCAGGCCCTACTCTGCTGTGACCTATTAAATATTTGTTAAAATATGCAATACAAATTTAGGTATATTTTTATTTATTTTTCAATTGATAAAATGACCAATAATATCACATACAAGGAGCAAATACCACTACACCGTGTGAAAACCACATATTACCGCCACAGTGATAGAATAACATCACATACAAGGAACAAATACCACAACACCATGACCAGACACCATATTATTACCACATGGTGACCAAATAGCACATACAAGGGACAAATACCACTGCACCATGACCAGACCACATATTTATCACCACAAAGTGACCGAATACTACAATACTGATCAGTAATTAAAAAAAAAAAAAAAAACACAATACCATCACCATAAGTGCCATTATACACAGGAGATCTGTACTTAGTATGCAGTGTCTGTGTACAGGTAATACAGTGATCACTGGTGATATTATACACAGGAGCTCTGTATATAATGTATAGGTAATACAGTGATCACTGGTGACACTATACACAGGACCTATGTATATAGTATACAGTGTATAGTGTCAGTGTATAGGTAACACACTGACTCACCACTGACGTCTCTAGGTGAAGTCCTTCATCTTTCATCCAGCACAGACTGACGTCACTTCTTCCAGCCAGGACTTGTCTCTGCAGGAAATAACAGTTATCTCTAGCTCCGCTTGCAGAACACATTACTTAATTTTTCCCAACTTCTACATTACACCACATGAAGAAAAAAAGGCAACATAGTATCACTCTACACAGTAACAGGACCGCCCCCCATTTAAAACAGTATACTCCAAAAATAAAATAAATGCATCACTGCAGTAATAATATCCCTTAATTAGCCCCTATAGTAATAATATCCCCCATCCTGGCCCCCCGTGTGTCTCATTCCTGGCTCCAGCCATATGTTCTCGTATCCTGCCCTCATGAGTATCCATTCTGCCCCATATGATCTCCCCATCCTGCCCCATCTGTCTCCATCCTGCCCCATGATCCTGCACGATCTGTCTCCAATCATGCCCCCATGTCTTTCATTCTTCCCTGTGTCTCCAATCATGCCCATATCTCCATTCTGCCCCCGTGTCGCCAGCATCTCTGCCCCCAGCGTGTCCAGCATCTCTGCCTCCAGCGTGTCCAGCATCTCTGCCCCCAGCGTGTCCAGCATCTCTGCCCTCAGCGTGTCCAGCATCTCTGCCCCCAGCGTGTCCAGCATCTCTGCCCCCAGCGTGTCCAGCATTTCTGCCCCCAGCGTGTCCAGCATCTCTGCCCCCAGCGTGTCCAGCATCTCTGCCCCCAGCGTGTCCAGCATCATCTGCCCCCAGTGTGTCCAGCATCATCTGCCCCCAGTGTGTCCAGCATCATCTGCCCCCAGTGTGTCCAGCATCATCTGCCCCCAGTGTGTCCAGCATCATCTGCCCCGGGGCCCCCTGGATCTCAGCTCTAAAAAAAAAACAAACAAAAAAAAACCCAAAAACACGAGTTCTTACCTGGCCGCGCTCCTGCGGCAGGCGAAGATCACCCCCTCCACGCAGGTGAAGCGCGCACTCGCCGGCGGCTGACAATCACGTCAGACGCCGGCAAAGTGAGCGCTGCGGCTCAAGTCAGCTGCCAGCCTCCGATTGGCTGGCGACTTATCTATAGCGTGCCGCAGCGCCTGTAGGGCGGGCCCCCTCTACCCACCGGGTCCCATACGCCAGTCAGGGCAGTAATGCCCTGATGGCGGCCCTGAACACCATAATAAGAAAAAAAAACGAAAAAAAAAACAAAAAACCTTAAAACCAGTTCGTAGCTTTTTGGCCACCGCAATAGCATCACATATGTTCTCCAAAATTGTAATAATAAAAACATCAGCTCAGGGTGCAAAAAATAAGCCTTCACACAGCCCCATCGACTGAAAATTGAAAACCTTATGCCCTGCTATATGCAACACACACACACACACACACACAACTGGAGGACCGCACCTTTAAGTCTCCTAAGGGGACTATTGAAGAAAGTAAAAAGGTAGAAAAAAAAAAAAAGTTTAAAATGAATATATACTCTGTGCAGAAATATTAGGCAACTTGTATTTTGATCACATGATACTTTTTATACATGTTGTCCTACTCCAAGCTGTTTAGGCTTGATATCCAACTACCAATTAAGTAAATCAGGTGATGTGCATCTCTGTAATGAGGAGGGGTGTTGTCTAATTGCGGCACCCCAGTGTCCTGGTCATCGCAGTGATGTCATTATCATTTCAGGGGAGAAGTGATGTCATGTCTGAAGGCAATGAAAGACAGCCACATTCAGGTATCACACACATACAACATGTTCACACTCCAGACCAGAAGGGGAAGCTCTAAGCCCTTTTAGGGTGAACTCCCCTATTTAACATCTTGATCTGGAGGGAAAGGGGGTTCAGAGTTCAGTTCATGTCAGGCAGGGAGAAGGAGAGGAGCTCTGCTGGCATGAAGTGCTGCAACTCCTGGGAAAAGACACTAAAAGGTGAACATACTGCAGAGAGTGTGCAGGAAAGCAGAGCACAGGAGAGGAATACCAGAGGGAGATCAGCCAGGAACAAGCTGCTCCTTTCTGAGGCGCAGAAGCCGGTAGCCAGAAACACCGAGGGAGTAACTGTCTCCAAGCCTTGCTCCAGAGACCGGCAGGACAGTCAATTCCAAGCTGGCTGCCCGACCTTAATACCCAAGAAGACACAGTGGCAACTTGCAGGGGGTCGGGGCGTCTCTAGGGTCCCTATAAAAAGCCTCAGGCCATCAGTCATACGGGTTTGTCCTATCCATACCATCTGGGGGACAGAGAGGAAGAAATAACATCTAGAACATCTACAAGAGTTGTGAGGACCTTACCGGGAAGCTCAGCAGGGAGGTACTACAACACACAGATGCTAGTAGGAAGGCTACTGATTTCCACCTGGATAAGGGGACTCTGGAATTGCCTTCAGACTGACCGGACTCTGCCTGCCCTGTCATCTGGCGCTCCGGGCTGAGGATACCATCTAAAGTCTTCAGTAAAGAAGGTAAAAGACTGCAAACCTGTCTCCTTGTTCTTTACTGCACCTTGCCCGTATATGAACTCTTACTGGACACCCCTGAGGGCCACGGACCGGGTCAGCCACCGTGACATCCCCCGAACCGTAGGACCCGGTGCAGAGTACCTCATTGCCCTACTCTGGGGGCGATCCATTTTGGTGTCACGAACAGGATTTATTTAAGCCTCAAAAATCGGGTCATGTGCGCCTAAGAACTGTGCCAGAACTGTATTGGAACTGTGATTTACTTAAAGACTGTGTGTTGCAAATTGCCGCCAAAATCCGCCATTGCCGCGCCGTATGGAGTGCGAGGGGAGGAGCCAGCCGAAAAGAGCGCGAAGCAAGAAGACGGGTGCCGTGCTGCTGCCTGTAAAGCCGGAAGTGGAGACGCCATGCAGCAGAGCCGCCAGGAGAGACGCTGCAAAGTGCCGATTCCGCAGAGGAACCCCGACTTCCACCAGGTTAGCAGAGGGGAGGAGCGGCCATGTCCGATCCGGGAGGGGAAGTAGCGGCAGTCGCAGCCACAGACTTAGAAACGCCTCCAGGCCCTGCAATAGGCGCAGCCGCAGGCCTTGTACCACCGCTGGGTCCCACAGAGCTTGCCGCTCCCATCAGCCAGCCGGACACTGCCACGGCTACAGCGGCCATAATGCCCTTCTCCATGCCATACATACCCGGAGCAGCCTGGCTCCCGCGATACTCTGGAGAATCGCATACATTAAAAGAAAGGTGCCGCATTTTATTTTTTGTATTAAAAATGATTGTTTATATAAACAATTATTTTTAATACAAATTTAAATTTTTTTTATTAGTTTTTTTTTCAGCCACTGGGCGCCGCCATTTTGCTTTTCAGGAGTATAAGTGTAGTTGCACGACACTTACACTCAGCAAATACGGCAGCCCTGGGCATAGAAATCTGCGGTCGGCGCCCGACCCCATACCTAGCATTATAAGCTGCTCCCTGCTGTGATGTGGCCACACCCCCTGAGCCGTCCACACCACAGCAGAGGCAGGAGATCAGCGCCATCTTCCTGGAGCTCACAGTGCATCTGTGAGCTCTAGCTTCCCAGGATAATCGCAGGAGCCCTGCAGTTATAGGAGGAGGAGGAGACCAAGGACGGGAGGGAGAAAGGACTCAGCAGGGAGTTGTGAAGTAAGTATCAGTGGGGAGGGGGAGAGGCAATCTAATCCTATCCTTTGTGGTGCTGTCTCTGAGCAATTATATCCTCCCATGTGAGTTACTATGCTGACTGTGTATCTAATCCTCTCCTGTGTGATACTGTCTGCTGAGCCATGCATCTAATCCTATCCTGTGTGATACTAACTGAGCTGTGTATCTAATCCTCTCCTGTGTGATACTGTCTGCTGAGCCATGTATCTAATCCTATCCTGTGTGATGCTGTCTGCTGAGCCATGTATCTAATCCTACCCTGTGTGATACTGTGCCGAGATGTGTATCTAATCCTCTCCTGTGGGATACTGTGTGCTGAGCCGTGTATCTAATCCTATTCTGTGTGTTACTGTGCTGAGATGTGTATCTAATCCTCCCCTGTGTGATACTGACTGCTGAGCCGTGTATCTAATGCTATCCTGTATGATACTGACTGAGCTGTGTATCTAATACTGTCCTGTGTGATACTGACTGCTGAGCTGTGTATCTAATCCTCTCCTATGCACTCCTCTCCCCCGTTATGTGTGATCTATATGGCGGTATTATGTGAGAAGTATATGGCGGTATTATGTGAGAATACTGGTGGCATTATGTGTGCTCTATATGGCGGTATTATGTGTGCTCTATATGGCGGTATTATGTGTGCTCTATATGGCGGTATTATGTGTGCTCTATATATTGGTTTTATGTGAGAACACTATGGCTTCGTTATTTGCGATCTATATGATGGTATTATGTGAGAACTATAGGACAGTATTATTTGTGCTCTATATGGCGGTATTGTGTGCTGTATATGGCGGTATTATGAGTGATCTATATGGCGGTATTATGAGTGATCTATATGTCGGTATTATGTGAGAACAATATGGCGTCGTTATTTTCAATCTATATGATGGTATTATGTGAGAACTATAGGACAGTATTATGTTTGATATATATGGCGGTATTATGTGAGAACACTATGGAAGTATTATCTTCATAAAGTGGACTCATTCTATGGTGATTCTGCCTGAGCACCTGCACGCGGGTCTGGGGTAATAGAGGGGCAGCATGACCTCCAGTTAGGTGCAGTCAGGGGAAAGCTGGTGAGGCAGCTGAAGAGAGGGGTCTCATTTTTAGAGTTACTATATGGCTACATAAACTTCCCAGCGTCACCCTGTACTACGCCTGTCGCCTCGCATTCACAGATCGCCAGGACAGGATGGAGAAGACAGGAGCTGAGGATGGGAATAGGGTCTGCATGCAAAGTCTGGAAAAGAACAGGCCATCAATCCGCAGAAATGTTTCCTGGATTTCTGTGGAGCAGACAAGCAGACGGTCTAATCATGTGTATAAAAGACAGCGCTCTATGTAAATCCCTGGCTGCTCCGCGCACTGAACATGGTGCCTCCATACACCAGCACACTACTCTCCTGAAATACTCTGTGCTGCTGTCACCCTGCTCCCTCCACCACACAGCTCCCAGAATCCTTGCTGCCTGCCATCCTCGGTGACTGTCTACTTGTCAGTATAACTCTGCAGTCGCCAATAAAATGGTTGCTCACTGTGTTCCTGAATATCATCCGCTCTTATCCCTTAGTAAACACCCAGAAGCGGAGGAGAGGAGACATCACACCCATGTCAGCAGACTCCGCCCATAATTACTGCAGTGCTGTAATGTGAGCTAGTTGTACACTAGGTTTTTGTCAAATTTCATTAGCTGCTCCCCCTAGTGTTTAAAAGTGGAAATGCCAAACCTTTTAAAATTATTTTTCATATTTTACTAAATTATAAACAAATGATAATATTTTTTTAAGGAAATTTAAACATTAATTCTTTAAATTTTTTCAATCACTGTAAAAAAAATTTTTTTGATGGCACCTTCCCTTTAACTGACTTTAAAGACGGGATCTGCGTGAGTTTTATCCCCTGACAGAGCCTCAGAAAGTTCACATGGTAACAGGCCAACTGTTTGGAGCGGCTCTGAGAGAAGTGAAGTCCTGGCCCACTGCAGATAAGAACTGCGCAGCAGGTCTTTGCAAAGCTTAAAACCACCTGTGACACCCGCACCGCTACAGAAATTAAATTGACGTTCTATGGGTGCAAGCAGAGGCCACAGGATAGCTTACGGGACTATGCCCTTAATCTCCAGGCCCTGGGGGCAATCAAGTAGGATGATTCAAACAGCATGCAAGATGAGGATAAACTCTTAAAGGAGCGGTTCATCGAGGGGCTCCTGTGCAGTCACCAAAGGGCCCAACTGCACCTCCTGGCCATGCAGAATCCTGACCTGACCTTTGCGCAATTTAAAGACAAGGCCATCCAAGTGCTACAGGAGCGACAGCCCAGCCGTACAGTACTTCCTAGGCGTCAAGCCCTCACGTACCACCAGGAGGTGGCGCCAGATCCTCAAGTTTCTGCCGAGGCCGATGCCCAGATCCTGGAAGACGATTCCCCTGCAGGACTACGCCTCCAGATGCAGGAGCTCACCAAGAGCGTTGCTGCCTTAGCGCGGACCGTGCAGTCCCTACAGGAGGCCCCCAAGGAGAAGATCAAGCTGGCTTCCAGACCGGAGGATGTTCCCTGGCGACGACAGAGGAGGATCCCGCCGACCAGAGTAAGAGACGACGATCGCTTTCATCAGGATGGACGACCCATCTGCCGCCGCTGCAACCAGGTGGGCCACATTGCAAGGTACTGTCATTTAAAACGAGCAACCCCTGGGGCAGAGGGCCAACCCCCAGGAGTAGGACGACCAGGCCCGCAAAACTGGAGAGCCAAGTACATTGGAGGACGACCTGTTCTCCCCATTGTGATCAACGGTATTCCCATGAACGCTCCGTTAGACACCGGTTCTCAGGTGACAACTATGCCTTACATACTTTATAAACGTTATTGGGAGGACACCAACATTACTCGTAGCCCTGATAATGATTTCACCATAATAGCCAGTAACGGTCAGCCAATGCCACAAGTGGGGTATAAAGAGGTCACCATTAAGGTGGGGCGGGTAGAATTGAAAGCCCAAGGAATTGTGATTGTTGATATTGACCGACGTGAATGTAACCCCATGATGACCATTGGTATTAATGTCATAGAAAATTGTCTTGCAGAGGTTATTGTCTTGTTACAGCAGGTGGCAGAAACAGCTGGTTACAGTGAACAGCATGCCTTGCAGAAAGAAATCTGAGCTCTAATGCAGAGACAACAGGTAGAACTGACTGGTGGAGAAATTGGCATTGTCACCGTGAGTGATTCAATCCCCATTGCAATACCCCCCAGGAGCAAAATGTTAATATGGTGTCGGGCAGCAATAGGCCTCAGGGCTAAAGACTATCAAGCCCTAGTAGAACCTGTGTATTCAGAAAGTAGGCCCACCCTCCTGACAGGCAGAGGGGTGGTTGAAGTCCGCAAGGGGAGGGTGCCAGTATGTGTCCTTAACTGTGGAGAGGAAGAGGTCCACCTAACCAAATATGCCAGCCACACTTGCCAAATTGTTTGCTGTTGATAATAATGTGATACAGGCGACAGAACCCTTGGTCCCGTCCAACCAGGCGGAGGACAATGGCTCTGCAGGACAAATGGAAGATTGGTGTCATAAATTGCACGTAGGCACTGACTCTACCCCATCACACCAAAAACAAGGGGCTTACAGGGTGGTTCATGAGTATGAGCGGGTATTCAGCAAGCATCCCCTAGATTTTGGGCAGGTAAAAGGGATTCAACATCATATCCCCACAGGATCATCCACCCATTAAAGAGAGATACCGTCCTGTACCCCCAGCTCATTATCAGTGCGCCAAAGACATGTTGCGAGAGATGAAGGAGGCTGGGGTAGTTAGAGACAGTTGTAGCCCCTGGGCAGCTCCATTAGTCCTCCTCAGAAAGAAGGATGGCACGATGAGGATGTGTGTTGATTATAGGCAGATAAACCGCATTACACATAAAGATGCATACCCACTGCCCAGAATAGAAGAGTCCTTAGCTGCTTTAAAATCTGCTAACTACTTCTCTACCTTAGATCTCACCAGTGGGTACTGGCAGGTTCCCGTAGCAGAGGCGGACAAGGAAAAGACAGCCTTCACCACACCGATGGGTCTCTGTGAATTCAACTACATGCCATTCGGACTGTGCAACGCCCCAGGAACGTTTCAGAGGATGATTGAGTGCTGCCTTGGACACACAAATTTTGAAACCGTCCTGCTGTACTTGGATGATGTCATAGTCTTCTCCAAAACCTATGAGGACCACCTGAAGCACCTGGCAGAAGTGTTCGAAGCTCTGTCCAACTTTGGCTTAAAGGTAAAACCGTCCAAATGTCATCTATTAAAGCCTAAAGTGCAGTATCTGGGCCATGTGGTGAGTGTCGAAGGGGTGGCACCACACCCTGACAAGGTCACTGGTCAGAGACTGGCCGAAGCCCAGCAACCTCCATGAAGTCCGGCAGTTCCTCGGGTTGGTAGGCTACTACAGGAGGTTCATCAAAGACTTCACCAAGAAAGCCGCGCCATTGCAAGACCTGTTGGTGGGCCAATCTAAGAAAACCAAGGGTAAGAATACCTCATTTGACTGGAATGACGGCCTGGAAGGATCCTTCAAGTGTTTGAAGTTGGCGCTAACGGGAGAAGAGGTGCTGGCCTACCCTGAATATGACCAACCGTTTGTGCTGTATACGGATGCCAGCAACATGGCACTGGGAGCCATATTGTCTCAGGTCCAGAAAGGCAAAGAGAGGGTAATTGCTTATGCCAGCAGAAAACTTCGTCCCACTGAAAGGAACCCTGACAACTACAGTTCCTTTAAGCTGGAGTTCCTAAAGTTTGGGCAGTGACGGAGAGGTTCAAGCACTACCTGGCCTCAGCAAAATTCACCGTCTTCACGGACAACAATCCACTGACACACTTGGACATAGGAAACTCTGTCCCTTGGAGCAGCGGTGGATTGCCTGGTTGTCCAATTATGATTTCACCATCAAGTACCGGGCAGGGCACAAAAATGCGAATGCCGATGCGTTGTCCAGGATGCCCAACTTGCCAGACACGGGAGAGGACTCGGAAGCACTCGAAGAAATAGAGTTGCCAGCTTTCCATCGTCCCAAGGCTACTCAGTATTCCCATCATGTGAGGAATGGGCGCAGGAACAAGCAGGACGCCACGCTGAATCCCCCTGCCCCACCATGGATGGGCAGAGACTCAGGACGGTGACCCCGCGGTCCGTCGGGTGAAAGAGCTCCTGACGCAGGCAGGTTCGCACCCTGGCCCAGAGGATCCACAAGAGACGCAACAGCTGTGGAAGGGGAGAGGCAAGCTGTTTATCTACGATGGTAAGCTGTGCCGAAGAAGCATCGGCCCACGCACCCATGAGTTGGTATGGCAGATAGTAGTCCCAAAGCAAGATGCGCCAATAGTTCTGGAAGCGTACCACGATGGAGCAGGACACTTCGGATGGAGGAAGTTGGAGAGTCTGCTTCGTGGAAGGTTCTACTGGATTGGTATGAAGAAAGCCATCGAAAAGTGGTGCTGAGAATGTGGCCCATGTAGCCTACGCAGGAAGGACCGTGACAGCCAAAGGGCTCCACTACAGCCCATCATCACTAAACGACTGCTCGAACTGGTCACGCTAGATCATGTGAAGCCAACACCCAGCCGGTCAGGCTATGTCTACACCCTAACCATTGTAGATCACTACTCTAGATTCCTGGTAGTTGTGCCTGTCAAAGATCTGACAGCAAGGACAGCAGCCAAAGCCTTCCAGCAGTACTTCTGTAGACCACACGGGTACCCGGAAAAGGTACGGACTGATCAAGGACCAGCCTTTGAAGCAGAAGTGTTCCAGGAATTCTGCAACTTATACGGGTGTAAAAATATCAGAACGACACCGTATCACACCCAAACCAATGGAATGTGCGAAAAGATAAACCAAGTGGTAATCGACTTACTGAAGACCTTGTCTGTGGAGGAACGGAACTTATGGCCAGCAAAGTTGCCCGACTTGGTAGACATGTACAACCACATCCCAGTGAATTCCATCAACTGTACCCCAGCATACCTGATGAGGGGAAGATCCAGCAAGTTACCTGTTGATCTAGACATGGGGGTCCTAACCCCAGAAGATACCTCGCCAGATGCAGATTGGGATACAGAAAGGCAGCAGAGGTACCGCAAAGTACAGGAATGAGTGGAAAGAAGTCTAGCCCAAGCCAAACAAAAACAGGAAAGGGACTACAACTGTTATGATCCGGTGACCTTAGAGCCGCATGAGAGACTTTCTCAGGAGTAGGTGGTACCTGTACTGACCGCAAACCCTAAACTAACACCGCAACTAGAAGTAGCCGTGGGATGTACCCAACACGTCCTAGACACCTCGACACAGCCGGAGGACTAAATACCCCTATAGATGGAAATGGGAATTCTATCTTGCCTCAGAGCAGAACCCCAGAGGATAGGCAGCCCCCCACAAATATTGACTGTGAGTATAAGAGGAAAAACACGCAGGCAGAAAAAACAGTATTTAGCAAAAGAGGCACTTCTAGCTAAACAGAAAAGGATAGGACATAATTCTAAGCGGTCAGTATTAAAATACTAAAAATATCCACAGCAGATAATACAAATATACTACATCTAACTAAAGACATAGAAAGTATATCTGCATCTCCTGAGAATCCAGCATGACTGAAAAATCCAAACAAAGTCTAAGCTGGACAAACACACAATAAATTGCACTGAATTGCAAAGCACACTGCATGTGTGCACAGAGACAAAAAACCAGACACTTATCTTAGCTGAATTGACAGCAGGGCATGAGGAGCCAGAGAGAGATGCAATCCCTCCAAGTACAATGGACAACTGGCATGGATTAAAGGATCCTACACACCTAAATACCTAATAGAGCTGCAATCAGCAGAAACACCTGCCCGGATTACAAGTCCAAGACAACTGCACTACCACCAGCTACCACCGGAGGAAGCCCAAGAGTAGAATTCACAACATACAACCAGCATGCTCCTGCAGTTCCCTTGTCATCAGGTGAACAGGTACTCAAACGGAAAAGGAGACTACAAAAACTTGACGACCAATGGAAAGCAGAACCATATACTGTCCTGCCATCCGACTTTGACAATAAAAAGGTCTGTCTCATCAGCAAAGATGGAGGAGAAACTTCGAGAGCAATATCCAGGGACCACCTCAAAGTATGCCCTGACAAGTTGAGAGATAGAGGAACAGATCCAAGAACGTCTCCACCCGTGGAAGAGGAGAAGGTGATTCGCCAAGAACAGTGTGTCTTTCCCCAGCCTTGGACTCCTAAATCAGGCCATCGTGGTACCTGTTTTGACATTTTGTCAGCCGAAACCCCTGGAACTAAATGTGATGCCAGATCATCTGGAGCCAAAAGAGACTCTGCACCAACAGATTCCAATAGCTGACGCAATCCCAGCCGTAACTCAGCCACAGCAGGTTCCAACAGAGGATGCCAGGCCAATAGTTGAATCGGCAAGTCCTCCCTCTGCTGTCGGTGAATCTGCCATGCCCACAATTAGTAGCAGCAGTCCTGAGAGCTCCAGCATACCAGTGCTACCTAGACTTACTAGAAGTGTAGCCAGAAGACAGTGCACTACACCAGCGATAGCAAGCACAGCGGACCCTGTTAGGTCACTAGCAACCCCTGCACTGCGGAGGTCTACACGTAGCACCAAGAATCAAACCCCAATTCGCTACAAAGCTTGGAAATATTATGGTTGCTGCTGTTTATTTGTTACAGGTTTAAAATTTACAATGGAGTAATGGACAGTGAATTACTCAAAAACTTTCATTATACTTTTAAAAGGATCCCTTTGTTTACCCGGGATCCTTGCTGTTTCAAGTTTGCACTCACTGAACTGGGAGTCATGAACTGTGCATTACCGAGACTTTCGCAATGTTCAAGTGTCCTCACCTCCCATAAAGGGAAGCACTACTTTTGCATAAGTTGTTCATAGCATTTCAAAATTGTATGTCCTTTGCTAATATGTATTGTTGTTCTTCTTTTCCCAGTCCCGGAGTACTGGATTTAAGGGGGGGGTGGGGGAGTGCAGCGCCCCAGTGTCCTGGTCATCGCAGTGATGTCATTATCCTTTCAGGGGAGAAGTGATGTCTTGTCTGAAGGCAATGAAAAACAGCCACATTCAGGTATCACACACATACAACATGTTCACACTCCAGACCAGAAGGGGGAGCTCTAAGCCCTTTTAGGGTGAACTCCCCTATTTAACATCATGATCTGGAGGAGGGAAAGGGGGTTCAGAGTTCAGTTCTTGTCAGGCAGGGAGAAGGAGAGCTCTGCTGGCATGAAGTGCTGCAACTCCTGGAAAGAGACACTAAAAGGTGAAGATACTGCAGAGAGTGTGCAGGAAACCAGAGCACAGGAGAGGAATACCAGAGGGAGATCAGCCAGGAACAAGCTGCTCCTTTCTGAGGCGCAGAAGCCGGTAGCCAGAAACACCGAGGGAGTAACTGTCTCCAAGCCTTGCTCCAGAGACCGGCAGGACAGTCAATTCCAAGTTGGCTGCCCGACCTTAATACCTAAGAAGACAGTGGCAACTTGCGGGGGGCCGGGGCATCTCTAGGGTCCCTGTAAAAAGCCTCAGGCCATCAGTCATACGGGTTTGTTCTATCCATACCATCTGGGGGACAGAGAGGAAGAAATAACATCTAGAACATCTACAAGAGTTGTGAGGACCTTACCGGGAAGCTCAGCAGGGAGGTACTACAACACACAGATGCTAGTAGGAAGGCTACTGATTTCCACCTGGATAAGGGGACTCTGGAATTGCCTTCAAACTGACCGGACTCTGCCTGCCCTGTCATCTGGCACTCCGGGCTGAGGATATTATCTAAAGTCTTCAGTAAAGAAGGTAAAAGACTGCAAACCTGTCTCCTTGTTCATTACTGCACCTTGCCCATATATAAACTCTTTTACTGGACACCCCTGAGGGCCACGGACCGGGTCAGCCACCGTGACATCCCCCGAACCGTAGGACCCGGTGCCGAGTACCCCATTGCCCTACTCTGGGGGCGATCCATAATGACATCAAAACCCTAAACAAGGTGTACTTAATTAGGCAACTTTTTTCCCTTTGGCAAAATGGGTCAGAAGAGAGATTTGACGGGCTCTGAAGAGTCCAAAATTGTGAGATGTCTTGCAGAGGGATGCAGCAGTCTTGAAATTGCCAAACTTTTGAAGCATGATCACCGAACAATCAAGCGTATCATGGGAAATAGCCGACAGGGTCGCAAGAAGCGTGTTGGGCAAAAAAGGTGCAAAATAACTGCCCATGAATTGAGGAAAATCAAGCGTGAAGCTGCCAAGATGCCATTTGCCACCAGTTTTGCCATATTTCAGAGCTGCAATATTACTGGAGTAACAAAAAGCACAAGGTGTGCGATACTCAGGGACATGGCCAAGGTAAGGAAGGCTGAAAAACTACCACCTTTGAACAAGAAACTTCAGATATAACGTCAAGACTGGGCCAAGAAATATCTTAAGACTAACTTTTCAAAAGGTTTTATGGACTGATGAAATGAGAGTGACTCTTGATGGGCCAGAGGCTGGATCAGTAAAGGGCAGAGAGCTCCACTGACTCAGACGCCAGCAAGGTGGAGGTGTGGTACTTGTATGGGCTGGTATCATCAAAGATGAACTTGTGGGATCTTTTCGGATTGAGGATGGAGTGAAGCTCAACTCCCAGACCTACTGCCAGTTTCTGGAAGACAACTTCTTCAAGCAGTGGTACAGGAAGAAGTCAGTATCGTTCAAGAAAAACATGATTTTCATGCAGGACAATGCTCCATTACATGACTCCAACTAATTCACAGCGTGGCCGGCCAGTAAAGGTCTCAAAGACGAAAAAATAATGAAATGGCCCCCTTGTTCACCTGATCTGAACCCCATAGAGAACCTGTGGTACCTCATAAAATGTGAGATCTACAGGGAGGGAAAACAGTACACCTCTGGGAACAGTGTCTGGGAGGCTGTGGTGGCTGCTGCAAGCAATGTTGATCGTAAACAGATCAAGCAACTGACAGAATCTATGGATGGAAGGCTGTTGAGTGTCATCATAAAGAAAGGTGGCTAGATTGGTCACTAATTTTTTAGGGTTTTGTTTTTGCATGTCAGAAATGTTTATTTCTAAATTTTGTGCAGTTATATTGGTTTACCTGGTGAAAATAAACAAAGTGAGATGGGAATACATTTGGTTTTTATTAACCCCTTAACGACTGCCGATACGCCTTTTAACGGCAGCAGTTAAGGGTACTTAAACCACAGCACCGTTAACGGCGCTGAGGAAAAAGTGAATAGCGCCCCCCAGAGTCGGATTTTCTCTGGGGTCTTGGTTAACGGGGGTAGCCGAGACCCCAGAGAACATGATTTGGGGGTTTTTTTACTGACCCCCGGGCTGCGATCGCCGGTAATTAACCGTTTACCGGCGGTCGCAAAAAAAAAAAAAAAGCCATTTCCCATTTAATTTCTCTGTCCTCCGATGTGATCACACATCAGAGGACAGAGAAATGGGGTCCCCGATCGCCCCCCGATACTCACCTGTCTCCCCCGGTGCTCCTCGTGGCTCCCGATGGGCGCCGCCATCTTGTTCCGGCCAAAAAAATAGCGGGCGCAGTGCACCCGCCATGATCTGCCGGCCGGCAGCTAGAGTTGGGGCTAAAATTAGGGTTAGGGTTGTGGCTAAAGTTAGGGCTAGGGTTAAGGTTAGAGTTGGGGCTAAAGTTAGGGCTAGGGTTAGGGTTTTGGCTAAATTTAGGGTTAGGGCTAAAGTTAGGGTTAGGGTTGATGCTAAAGTTTGGATTAGGGTTGGCATTAGGGTTACGTTTGGGATTAGGGTTAGGTTTGGGATTAGGGTTAAGGTTAGGGTTGGGATTATCGTTGGGGTTGTGATTAGGATTATGGATCGGGTTGGGATTAGGGTTAGGGGTGTGTTGGGGTTAGGGTTGGAGTTAGAATTGGGGGGTTTCCACTGTTTAGTTACATCGGGGGTCTCCAAACGCCACAGCCAATTTTGAGCTCAAAAAGTCAAATGGTGCTCCCTCCCTTCTGAGTTCTGCCGTGCACCCAAACAGTGGTTTACCCCCACATATGGGGCATCAGCGTACTCAGGACAAATTGGACAACAACTTTTGGGGTCCAATTTCTCTTGTTACCCTTGTGAAAATAAAAACTTGGGGGCTAAAAAAATATTTTTTGTGGAAAAAAAAATATTTTTTATTTTCACAACTCTGCATTACAAACTTCTGTGAAGCACTTGGGCATTCAAAGTTCTCACCACACATCTAGATAAGTTTCTTGGGGGGTCCAGTTTCCAAAGTAGGGTCACTTTTGGGGGGTTTCTACTGTTTAGGTACATCAGGGGCTCTGCAAACGCAACATAACGCCCGCAGAACATTCTATCAAAGTCGGCATTCCAAAACGGCGCTCCTTCCCTTCCGAGCTCTGCCATGCGCCCACACAGTGGTTTACCCCCACATATGGGGTATCAGCCTACTCAGCATAAATTGCACAATAAATTTTGGGGTCCAATTTCTCCTGTTACCCTTGAGAAAATAAAAAATTGCAGGCTAAAAAATCATTTTTGAGGAAAAAAAAAAAAGAATTTTTTATTTTCACGGCTTTACTTTATAAATTTCTGTGAAGCACTTGGGGTCACTTGTGGGGGGTTTCTACTGTTTAGGCACATCAGGGGCTCTCCAAACGCGACATGGTGTGCGATCTCAATTCCAGCCAATTCTACAGTACATTGAAAAAGTAAAACGGCACTCCTTCTCTTCCAAGCTCTGCAGTGCGCCCAAACAGTGGTTTACCCTCACATATGGGGTATCGACGTACTCAGGAGAAATTGCACAACAACTTTTGGGGTCTAATTTCTCCTGTTACTCTTGCAAAAATAAGAATTTGTGGGCGAAAAGATCATTTGTGTAAACAAATGCGATTTTTTATTTTCACGGCTCTACTTTATAAACTTCTGTTTAGCACTTGGGGGCTCAAAGTGCTCACCACACATCTAGATAAGTTCCTTAAGGGGTCTAGTTTCCAAAATGGTATCACTTGTGGAGAGTTTCCACTGTTTAGGCGCATCAGGGGCTCTCCAAACGCGACATGGCGTCCGATCTCAATTCCAGCCAATTCTACATTGAAAAAGTAAAATGGCACTCCTTCTCTTCCAAGCTCTGAGGTGCACCCAAACAGTGGTTTACCCCCACATATGGGGTATTGGCGTATTCAGGAGAAATTGCACAACAAAATTTATGGTTAAATTTCTGTTTTTACACTTGTGAAAATAAAAAAAAAAAATGGTTCTGAAGTAAAATGTTTGCAAAAAAAAGTTTAATGTTCATTTTTTCCTTCCACATTGTTTCAGTTCCTGTGAAGCACGTAAAGGGTTAACAAACTTCTTGAATGTGGTTTTGAGCACCTTGAGGGGTGCAGTTTTTAGAATGGTGTCACACTTGGTTATTTACTATCATATAGACCCCTGAAAATGACTTCAAATGTGATGTGGTCCCTAAAAAAAAAAAAAATGGTGTTGTAAAAATGAGAAATTGCTGGTCAAATTTTAACCCCTATAACTCCCTAACAAAATTTTTTGTTTTTTTACCAAAATTGTGCTGATGTAAAGTAGACATGGGGGAAATGTTATTTATTAACTATTTTTTGTGATATATCTGATTTAAAGGCATAAAAATCTAAAGTTTGAAAATTGCAAAATTTTAAACATTTTCGCCATATTTCCATTTTTTTCATAAATAATCACAAGTAATATCGAACAAATGTTACCACTAACATGAAGTACTATATGTCGCGAAAAAACAATCTCAGAATCAGCAAGATCAGATAAAGCGTTCCAGAGTTATAACCTCAAAGTGACAGTGGTCAGAATTGTAAAAATTGGCTCGGTCATTAAGTACCAAATTGGCTCTGTCACTAAGGGGTCAAGTTGCCTAATAATTCTGCACAGTAATAGTTACCTGCACAAATAGATATCCTCCTAATATAGCCAAAACTAAAAAAAAAAAAACACTCCAACTTCCAAAAATATTAAGCCTTGATATTTATAAGTCTGTTGGGTCGATTGAGAACATACTGTAGTTGTTGATTAATAATACAAGTTATGCTCTAAAATACAACTTGCCTAATAATTCTGAACAATGTATGTATGTATGTATGTATGTATGTATGTATGTATGTATGTATGTATGTATGTATGTATGTATATATTTATATTATATATAGATATAGAGAGAGGCACCGACTAGATAAAAAAAAAAATAAAGGGGACACTAAAATCCCACATCCTAGATATCACTGAATGAAATATTCCAGTTGTAAATCTTTATTCATTACATAGTGGAATGTGTGGAGAACAATAGAACCTAAAAATTATCAACGTGAAATCACAACCAATATCCCACGGAGGTCTGGAGTTGGAATGATGCTCAAAATCAAAGTGGAAAATGAAGTCACAGGCTGATCCAACTTCAGTGGAAATGCCTCAAGACAAGGAAATGATGCTCAGTAATGTGTGTGTGTGGCCTCCACGTTCCTGCATGACCTACCTACAATGCCATGGCATGCTCCTGATGAGGCGGCGGATGGTCTCCTGAGGGATCTCCTGCCAGACCTGGACCAAAGCAACCGCCAACTCCTGGATAGTCTGTGGTGCAACGTGACACTGGTGGATGGTGCGAGACATGATGTCCCAGATGTGTTCAATCGGATTCAGGTCTGGGGAACGGGCAGGCCAGTCCATAGCTTCAATGCCTTCATCTTGCAGGAACTGCTGACACACGAGTTCTGGAATTGTCCTGCATTAGGAGGAACCCAGGGCCAACCACACTAGCATTTGGTCTTACATGGGGTCTGAGGATCTCATCTCTGTACCAAATGGCAGTCAGGCTACCTCTGGTGAGCACATGGAGGGCTGTGTAGCCCTCCAAAGAAATGCCACCCCGCACCATAACTATCAACCCACTGCCAAACCGGTCATGCTGAAGGATGTTGCAGGCAGCAGATCGCTCCCCACGGCGTCTCCAGACTCTGTCACGTCTGTCACATGTGCTCAGTGTGAACCTGCTTTCATTTGAGAAGAGCACAGGGCACCAGTGGTGAATTTGCCAATCCTGGTGTTCTGTGGCAAATGCCAAGCGTCCTGCACGGTGTTGGGTTGTGAGCACAACCCCCGTCGGGCACTCAGACCATCCTCATGGAGTCTGTTTCTAATCGTTTGTGCAGACACATGCACATTTATGGCCTGCTGGACGTCATTTTGCAGGGCTGTCAGTGCTCCTCTTGTTCCTCCTTGCTCAAAGGTGCACCACCACATTATGGGTGTCAGGTCCGAGCAGTCCTACATGAACAGTTTCCTGGAAAGTGGATTGGTTGTCGTGGGCCAGTTGAATGGCGACCAAGGTCTCCCGATCTGACCCCCTTAGACTTTTATCTTTGGGGTCATCTGAAGACAATTGTCTGTGCTGTGAAGATACGAGATGTGCAGCATCTGAAACAACGGATACTGGAAGCCTGTGCTAGAATTTCTGTGGTGTTGCTACCAGTGTGTCAAGAGTGGGAGTAGAGGGTTGCATTGACAATCCAACACAATGGGCAGCACTTTGAACACATTTTATAAGTGGTCATGAACTTGTAAATAACTCATGAAAGAATAAAGTTACGTTTAAACCACGCACACCATTGTTTTTCTTGTCAAATTCTCAGTAAGTCTGATGTGTCACATGACCCTTTTCCCATTGAAAAAGTTTGATCCAAAATGGCCGACTTCAAAATAGCCACCACCCATCTTGAAAAGTTTTCCCCCTCCCATATGCTAATGTGTCACAAACAGGAAGTTGTTATCACCAACCATTCCCATTTTATTTACATGTATCCATATAAATAGCCCACCCTGTATATTTAATTACTGCTCATGCATTTCCATTTATTCTATTTGGTAGCATGTTCAACTTCGCATCCTCATTTTCCTGCATTTTACAGAGGTACTCTTATGGTTTTAAATGTTTGTGCCATAATTCCAATAAAATATTTCTATATGGTTCCAAAATACTCTATGCTCTCCTGGATGCGTTAAGTTTGTCAGTCTGGGATTTTGTTGTTATTGATTTATGAAACAATAAAATAAAATGACGGACACACTTCAAAACCAACAGCCTAGAAAGACCATGTCATCAGGTTATACATTCGATGTACCAGTGCTATAAGGTACAAGGCCTTGTTTGTCCTAATCAAGATAGAATAAGTCTTTATTGTCTATTCATATATGGTAAAAGGTTTTGTGCTTACACATGCAGACCTAAAAAGCAGCTAATGAGCCCATCAGAAAAATATTTACGTATATGTTGGAATGATTACAAACTGGCAATCTTTAGACCTTACTCACTGGATAATAAGGATATCTGCACATGTAATGTTCTTTTATTTTTAACAACTGTTGGAAATTCAGAACATAACTGGAACCACCCAACTGAAAAACAAACTTGGGACACTGCCATTTTGCATGACAGATGCTGCCCTAAATAATATCATGAAACCTGAACGCATGTAAAAACATGGGTGTTTCTAGGTCACAATACAATCACAGGGCTGAACAATAAGAAAAGCAAAATTATTGTATCAGCAATAAATAGAAACCACATCATGTAGATTTGGGCCAAAAACCCCATAAGGATATTTGGGAATAGTTCTTTCTTCACGTCACATCTAAAATAACTCAAAATTAGAAGTCTCTTCATCCAATTTTCAGGAACTTCCTCCCTTTAAGAGCTCTCTCCTACCACCGTTATTATTCGGACGAGTGCCATCAGATTCATTATATTTAACAGCACTTGGACCAATGGTATGTAATTGGGCAGCGGTGATCAATGTTTTTGTCGTACGGATTCGCCATGAGGAGTTACTTGCAGTATGCTGTGACAGGACGCGTAAATCAGACGAGACTCACCCAATCAAGTATATGGAGCGTGGAAATCATCTGCACACAGAATGAAGAACATGTAAAAAAAACATTCACCATCTCCTCACAGTGTGCGAGATTCGGATCATACTTTACTAACACTGATCAGACTCTGAGTGTCATTAGCATAATGGGCCCCATTCTCTTGGAAGACAGACTCTACGGTTGTGTGACCCCGGCCTACAGAGCAGAGAGATGTAACGCCGCCTGACCATACTGGCAATGCTACAGCTACCGTCCGACTGATCGATTGGAAAACTCATTTTGATGTGGTTAGACATAATCCCTTTCTCTTCATAGTTCGATTTCACACATACAATGGCTTAAGCATTCATTCAGAGAGCTTCATATATCTGCCGAAGGCCTGCCACGTTTATTTAACAACCACAAACAAATGGTTATGTAATTTTACTGAAAAGCCAAGCACAGAAAGGCCAGAAGGTTAGTCGCTGACCGAACCTGCCAGACTGCATGTGCAGAGGCCACAAATGACTGCTGACTTCAGCCATACGCACCCTTCTCCTGCGACCCATAAGAGAAACCATACTGCTGAGCAGGGACATACCGCTTACAAGGAGACTTAGAAAAAAGTCATGTTCTTCATTATGTAAAGTGACAAAGAAACTACTGCAAGTCTGCTACCAAAGTCTTCATCTCTGTGAAACAGACCACAAATTACTGCTGCTAGAATTATGGCTTGTCATTAAATATTACAGTGTCAGGAGAAAGAGGACCATTAGCAAAAACCATATACTGTAGACTTAATACATACAGTACATGGTCACACAGGTTATTTTACTTAAGCAAATTCCAACAATTCAGTAGCAATTCTTAACAAGCCATATTTGATATTAAAAGCTTGTAAACCTCTAAATGACAATCACGGTATACAACTTGTCCAAGGCAATACACGGACACAAGCATTCTCCATCTAAGTAAAAAAGGTTTCCATGAGCATGGTGCAATCTAAAGAAAGAAAAAATCCTAGTGTTTCTGATCTCAGCAGCCGCCCTTCCAGCATGTCCCAGGTTCCCCACCTCTCACGTGTGCTTCATGGACTGGCTGTTACAGTGATGTGCTGTCATGCCAGCACCAGCCAGAACTCGAAGCAAAGTGACCAATTTCCAAAGGTATCTGGACAAGATTAGAAGTGAGGGACAAGGATCTTTAAAAGGAAAATATGTTTTTTGTTTTCTTTAGTTTTTCTTTTACACTATGTTGGCCGTATAATAAAGAAAATTCAGGAGTGAACAATCCCTTTAATATCAGAATATTGGAAACTACTCGACGAGGAACATCTTGAATTAGGAACAGACATCTACATCATGCTACTTGGGGCTAAAAGTCACAAATAAACAGCTAAAGACATGAGGAAAGCCCATTTCTGGCTTTGTGCCAAATTTATGAATCATGTGATGAATTTCGTACCAAAAATGGCAACTAACACAAGACAAAAATGTGACAAAAAAAGAAAATTAATTAGTTAGGGCCCATGAGATTATTTAAAATGGAGGAGTTGTCAAGCATTATAATTGTCATAAGTAAAAAATATAAATAGCTAAAAATATAGATACATACCGTACATACATACATACATATACATATATACACTCAGCACTTATCTCATACATTGATGACTCTGAAAACTCCAGACCACCAGGACACTGCCCAAACAGATGAAATGCTGGATTATAAAGTTCAGCTTTATATTTTTCATAGTCATATTTTAAGTTAAGACCAGGAGAGTAAGAGCAAAGTTCAGTTTCTATGTGATAAAATAAGTATAATAAACTGAATGAATCACATGATAATTACAGGCCATCTGAAACACCGCACAACTGATAGTACCGCCTTTGTTGGCAGGACAGGTAATAAAAATCTAGTTTTGCTGAACACACAATATATTTCAAAATATTAACTGGAGAAATTTTTTTCTCCTTTACCATATGGAACGACTATATTGTACCACAACTGCAATACAACTGATTTTAAGAGCAATAACCAGAGAATGCCTTTAGTTGCCTCTTAAAAACAAGTTATCCCAAACAGAAAAAGACAAGTTCATGTATGTATGTATGTATGTATGTATGTATGTATGTATGTATGTATGTATGTATGTATGTATGTATGTATGTACACTGCTCAAAAAAATAAAGGGAACACTAAAATACCACATCCTACATATCACTGAATAAAATATTATAAATATACTTATAAATCTTTATTCACTACGTAGTGGAAAGCATTGAGAACAATAAAACAAAAATTATCAATGTAAATAAAAATGAATATCTCATAGAGGCCTGGATTTGGAACGATACTCAAAATCAAAGTGGAAAATCAAATTACAGGCTGATCCAACTTCAGTAGAAATGCCTCAAAACAAGGAAATTATGCTCAGTAGTGTGTGTGGCCTCCACGTGCCTGTATGACCTCCCTACAATGCCCGACATGCTCCTGATGAGACGGCGGATGGTCTCCTGAGGGATCTCCTCCCAGACCTGGACTAAAGCATCCGCCAACTCCTGGACAGTCTGTCGTGCAACGTTTAGTTGGTGGATGGTATGAGACATGATGTGTTCAATCGGATTCAGGTCAGGGGAATGGGCGGGCCAGTCCATAGCTTCAATGCCTTCATCTTGCAGGAACTGCTGACACACTCCAGCCACATGAGGTCTGGCATTGTCCTGCATTAGGTGGAACCCAGGGCTACCGCACCAGCATATGGTCTCACAAGGGGTCTGAGGATCTCATCTCGGTACCTAATGGCAGTCAGGCTACCTCTGGCAAGCACATGGAGGGCTGTGAGGCCCTCCAAAGAAATGCCACCTCACACCATTATTGACCCACTGTCAAACCAGTCATGCTGAAGGATGTTGCAGGCAGCAGACCGCTTCTCTACGGCGTCTCCAGACTCGGTCACATGTGCTCAGTATGAACCTGCTTTCATCTGTGAAGAGCACAGGGTGCCAGTGGCGAATTTTCCAATCCTGGTGCTCTGTGGCAAATGCCAAGCCTCCTGCATGGTGTTGGGCTGTGAGCACAACCCCCATTTGTGGATGTCGGGTACTCATACCATCCTCATGGAGTCGGTTTCTAACCGTTTGTGCAGACACATGCACATTTGTGGCCTGCTAGATGTCATTTTGCAGGGCTGTGGCAGTGCTCCTCCTGTTCATCCTTGCACAAAGGCTGAGGTAGCGGTCCTGCTGCTGGGTTGTTGCCCTCCTACGGCCCCCTCCACATATCCTGGTGTACTGGCCTGTCTCCTGGTAGCGCCTCCAGCCTCTGGACACTACGGTAAGAGACACAGCAAACCTTCTTGCCATAGGTCCCATTGATGTGCCATCCTGGATGAGGTGCACTACCTGAACCACTTGTGTGGGTTGTAGAGTCCGTCTCATGCTACGACGAGTGTGAAAGCACAACCAACATTCAAAAGTGACCAAAACATCAGCCAAAAAGCATTGGTACTGTGATGTGGTCTGTGGTCCCCACCTGCAGAACCACTCCTTTATTGAGTGTGTCTTGATAATTGCCAATAATTTCCATCTGTTGTCTATTCCATTTGCACAACAGCATGTGAAATTGATGGTCATACAGTGTTGCTTGTTAAGTGGACAGTTTGAGTTAACAGAAGTTTGATTTACTTGGAGTTATATTCCGTTTAAGTGTTCGCTTTATTTTTTTGAGCAGTCTAGTTATGTCTCACAGTAGAAGTGTACCTATGATAAAAATTACAGACCTCTCCATTCTTTGTAAGTGGGAAAACGTACAAAATCAGTAGTGTAGCAAATACTTATTTTCAGGTGTGTGTGTGTGTGTTTATGTATGTACTAGATGGTGGCCCGATTCTAACGCATAGGGTATTCTAGAATATGTATGTATGTATGTATGTATGTATGTATGTATGTATGTATGTATGTATGTATGTATGTATGTATGTATGTATGTATGTATGTATCAGCCACATAGTATATAGCACAGGCCACATAGTATATAGGAGCCATGTAGTATATAGCAGACAAATACTACGTGGCCTGTGCTATATACTATGTGGCTGCTATATACATACATATTGTATAATACCCAATGCGTTAATACAGGCCACGCAGTATATAACACAGCCCAAACAGTATATAACAGCCCACGTACTATATAACACAGCCCACGCAGTATATAGCACAGCCCACGCAGCATATAACAGTGCCCATGTAGTACATAGCAGCCACACAGTATATAACACAGCCCACGCAGTATTTAGCAGTGTGGGCACATATCCCTGTTAAAAAAAAAAAAAAAAAATAGTTATATACTCACCCGCCGGGATCCAGCGAAGAGCTGGCGATAAGCGCGCGGCTGCCGCCATCTTCCATTCCCAGGATGCATTGCGCAATTACCCAGAAGAATTAGCGGTCTCGCGAGACCGCTAAGTCTTCTGGGTAATTTCGCAATGCATCTCTGGGAACGGAAGATGGCGGCAGGCGCGAGCGCATCGTCGTACGACGGAAGGTGAGAATATCAGGGGGTTTTTTTAATTATTATTTTTAACATTAGATCTTTTTACTATTGATGCTGCATAGGCAGCATCAATAGTAAAAAGTTGGGGACACACAGGGTTAATAGCGGTAACGGAGTGCGTTACTCACAGCATAACGCGGTCCATTACCACTGGCATTAACCCTGTTTTAGCGGTGACTGCGGGGAGTATGGAGCGGGCGCTGGGCACTGACTGCAGGGGAGTAGGGAGGGACTAATCGGACTGTGCCCGTCGCTGATCGGTCGCGGCAGTCATGAAAGGCAGCTGACAAGACCAATCAGCAACGCGGGATTTCCGTGACGGAAGTTGCAGACAGAAAAACAGACAGACAGACGGAAGTACCCATTAGACAATTATGTATATAGATGTATGTACAGTGTGAGTGGATGGTATATGTACCACATGTGTATGTACAGTATATGTTTGTGTATCTGCATGCATGTACGTAGTGTGTGTATGCGTGCGCAAGCAGTGGTGTGTGTGTGTGTGTGTGTGTGTGTGTGTGTGCACACATTTGTTTTTGGCTCATGTATGATACTGTAACTGTAAAGAATAGGAGAATCAACCAGGCTCTTTACATAAAAAAAAATGAAGTGGGTTCCTCTCTTATGTTGATAACCAATGCAGGCAAAACTGATAGCTGCGGACTGCAACCCTCAGCAGTCAGCTTTATCATGGCAGGTTATCAATAATAGAGGGGTTCATATGCCTTTTCTAATTTAAATAATTTAAAAACGGAGTGGGGTCCCACCCATTTTTGACAACCATCCAAGCTAAAGCAGACAGCTAGGGGCTGGTACTCTAAAGTTGGTAAAGGGCCATTGATATGGACCCCCCCAGCCTAAAAATAGCAGCCTGCAGCCACCCCAGAAAAGGCAGATGCGCCAATTCTGGTGCTTTGCCCAGCTCTTCCCACTTGCCATGCAGATAACAGTGTGGGAAACACCCAATTCAGGATTGGCAACCTCGAACAGTAACACAAACTTCCTGGCGAAGTCCGGCCTGAACAGTAGGCACTTCACTAGAGATGGGTGAACCCGAACAGTAGAGGGCCCAAGCAGAACTTTGGCTATGGGGCCCCATGATTTCTAAGTACACCCCAGCTTGCAGGACAGTAACAACGAGGGTCCCATTACCAGATTGCCCTCATCATATGGGGCTTGCCAGATAGGGAGGGTGGATCAGACATTTCTTCTACGGGGCGCAAATATGTCAGTGTCTGCCCGTGTGTGCATATTATATATTTATATATATATAATTTAATTTTAGTACAAAGTGGAACATTATTTATCGGTTATGACATTCTGCTAACATGATTCAAACTTTTAGCAGTGTTTGAGAAATCTTTTCCCATTCTTCATGGGAAGTGACCTCCAGTTCACTAATTTTCTTGGCTTGATAAGAGAATGCTGAAAAATGGTAAGGAGAGATCATTAACGTGCACAAATGAGGACAAGGATAGAAAAAGTTAGCAATGCCATTGAATGAGAAACAATTGCAAGCAAAATTTTCAAGTTCAAAGAACACTAGATACACTACCTGGTCTTGGCAGAAAGAGGATACCATCTCTGGAAGCTACCAGATATTTGAAGAGGGAGGTGGTCAAAAACCCTTGAGTGACTGCAAAATATCTGCAGCAGAAATTATTGGACAAAGCATCTGTGGTTTCAGGTTGCACCTACTAAAAGTTGAAGTTCTCCAGCCACAAATGTTTAAAAGTACACCAAAAAGACCAAGAAGAATTAGCTCAAGTTGCCTAAAACTATGTCAATTAGTCACAGAAGTTTTGGAATCCTGATCTAGAGAGCGATGAAACAAAACTGGAACACGTTTTGGGCTAATGGATCTGCAGTATTAGTAGAGGAGGAATGAAGCGTATGTTCTGAAAAAAGAAGTAAGCAAGAGAAAGTGTCATGCCTTCTTTGAGGGAGCTATAGCTTGAGTGTCGTTGGATCTATCCAAACGAGAACGATCCCAAAAGATACCTCAAAGTCCACAAAGCTTTTGCTCTCGGATGAGTTCTCCCATCAATGCTGCAGGTGATGAACAGATTTCACACATAGCTAGAGACCATTCAATCACCTAGAGCGGCGCTGGAAAAGGCAGGAAAGAAAGGTGCCGGACCAGTACTGTCTGTGGCAATGCATTTTGTTCCTGTTTGTATGGCTTTTAATGTATTGGTTAGTTACTCATTGCGATACATTTATCTTTTAAGGATGCAGCAATGATTTTATTTTACTCATAACTATAGCGCCATTAATTTCCACAGAGCTTTACAGACATCCTCACTGTCCCTGTCCCCATTGGGGCTCACATTCTAAATTCTCTATCCATATGCATTTGGAATGTGGGAGGAGACCTTACAAATATTGTCCTTAGTGGAATTTGAACCTATATCCTCTAATTCATTTCCTATCTGAGTACAGGATTGTATACAAAAATGAGCATTTATGTCCACATAGATTGTCTTCACGTGCTCTTTGCCACTTCACTACAAACTCCCACCCGGTACCTTCCTGTAAGTTTTTTCAAGTAGCAACTAACCGGAGAGTTTTATCTTACTCACTGCTTTTAATGAGAAGGCTATTTATACATTGAGCACACATCATTTAGTCTCCATACATCATATCATGAGCGCTGCTCCGTACTCCACAACACAGATTCAGCAACATATCAGGAACGCAGTATAATCAGAACAGTTCAGCACAGCGCTATCATTACTACTTATCAATTAACAACTGACAAGGCACCAATAAACTCAACTAATATAATTAACTAACCAAAAGCAGAATAAGAGTAATAAAGAAGGAAAGAAACATAGAACAAACATAATATCGCTGGGATCAGCCGGTTTGGTCTTGTTTTTAATTTATTCTTTGTATTTTTATGTGTTTTTAACTTTGTTAACTTTTTCTACATTATCAGTAATTTCATTGGACCCGATGCCTTCGGTTCCCTCTAAGAACACACTCTCCGGCCCTATTTCATATCTTCCAATTGGCTCCACCCTCACCCCGTGGGTTCGGGGACCCAAGCTACATCAAATGGACAAGAAATGTGATCTTTTTCTCTTTGAGATATCAAGATGGACATTTGTGAGATCGAAAGACTTCTTTTTGGAAGGGGGGTGAAAAGAAGGAAATAAATTGAACTTTCTATATGTGGACATGATTGATCGCCCCAACTATGTCCTGTCTTGATATTATA
Organism: Ranitomeya variabilis; assembly: GCF_051348905.1. Classification (NCBI taxonomy): domain Eukaryota; kingdom Metazoa; phylum Chordata; class Amphibia; order Anura; family Dendrobatidae; genus Ranitomeya; species Ranitomeya variabilis. The sequence goes on along the minus strand of NC_135237.1, from coordinate 248,797,211 downwards.
ATAATTCTTATGGGGTCCCCTTTCTGATTGTGTGGTGGGTTGGCACGGCTGAAATACCTCTTTTGGGTGGCCGTGCGCATCGCGCTGTACCCTGCCGTGTCCTGGTGTGGATCGGCGTCTACTTTCCCTGTGCGCACGCTCTGGGAGCTTTCCCTGCTCCCCGCGCGTGCGCGCTGGACTTGACGCTGTTCCGCGGCCAGGGCCTGTCGGGCGCAGTGCGCACGCGCCGACAGTGCCGCCGTGATTGGCCGGGATCGGCCATGTGACTGAGGTCGGGGGCTATTTGAAGGTCCTGGCAGGCCCGGTTCCAGTATCCCCCTGAGGAAGTGGCAGTGTTCTGCCACGAAACGCGCGTCGGGGTCCACCGCCCGACTGTTCCCTCACTCTGTCTCCACTGTTGGTAAGTCCGGTCTCCTGATAATGATCTTTTCTATTTAGCAGCGCTGTTTGATCCCCACTGTGGGGTGCTGCTTGTGGTAGATTGGTCTTCACCACTGAACCCTGGCCACTGTGGCGTGTTTATTAATGGGACGCTTTGCCCTTATGTTGCCCTCTTAAACCTATTATGGGACATTGTTGTGAATTTGCTTTTTGCTCCCTCTAGTGGTTACTAGTTTTTTGACTCTGGTTTTTCTGTCATTCCTTTTATCCGCACCTGGGTCGTTAGTTAGGGGTGTTGCTATATAAGCTCCCTGGACCTTCAGTTCAATGCCTGGCAACGTAGTTATCAGAGCTAGTCTGCTGTGCTCTTGTCTACTGATCCTGGTTCCAGTTATATCAGCTAAGTCTGCCTTTTGCTTTTTGCTATTTGTTTTGGTTTTGTATTTTTGTCCAGCTTGTTCCAAATCTATATCCTGACCTTTGCTGGAAGCTCTAGGGGGCTGGTGTTCTCCCCCCGGACCGTTAGACGGTTCGGGGGTTCTTGAATTTCCAGTGTGGATTTTGTTAGGGTTTTTGTTGACCATATAAGTTACCTTTCTTTATTCTGCTATCAGTAAGCGGGCCTCTCTGTGCTAAACCTGGTTCATTTCTGTGTTTGTCATTTCCTCTTACCTAACCGTCATTATTTGTGGGGGGCTTCTATCCAGCTTTGGGGTCCCCTTCTCTGAGGCAAGAAAGGTCTTTGTTTTCCTCTACTAGGGGTAGCTAGATTCTCCGGCTGGCGCGTGTCATCTAGAATCAACGTAGGAATGATCCCCGGCTACTTCTAGTGTTGGCGTTAGGAGTAGATATATGGTCAACCCAGTTACCACTGCCCTATGAGCTGGATTTTTGTATTCTGCAGACTTCCACGTTCCTCTGAGACCCTCGCCATTGGGGTCATAACAGTTTGCCAGGCCAGTATTAAATGTTTAATGCATTGCAGAAGAGGGATTATAAGAAAGAAGATTCTGAGTTTTTTTTTTTCTTCTTCCCCTTTACCTCAGAGTGGCTATGCTTGCTGCAGACATGAATGTCCAGACCTTGATTACAAGTGTGGACCAGCTGGCTACTCGTGTGCAGGGCATACAAGACTATGTTATCAGAAATCCTAGGTCAGAACCTAAAATACCGATTCCTGAACTGTTTTCCGGAGACAGGTTTAAGTTTAGGAATTTCGTGAATAATTGTAAATTGTTTTTGTCCCTGAGACCCTGTTCATCTGGAGATTCTGCTCAGCAAGTAAAAATTGTTATTTCGTTCTTACGGGGCGACCCTCAGGATTGGGCTTTTTCGCTGGCGCCAGGAGATCCGGCATTGGCTGATCTTGATGCGTTTTTTCTGGCGCTCGGTTTACTTTATGAGGAACCCAATCTTGAGATTCAGGCAGAAAAGGCCTTGCTGGCTATGTCTCAGGGGCAGGACGAGGCTGAAGTGTATTGCCAAAAATTTCGGAAATGGTCCGTGCTGACACATTGGAACGAGTGTGCACTGGCCGCTAATTTTAGAAATGGCCTTTCTGAAGCCATTAAAAATGTTATGGTGGGTTTTCCCATTCCCACAGGTTTGAATGATACTATGGCACTGGCTATTCAAATTGACCGGCGGTTGCGGGAGCGCAAAACCGCAAATTCCCTCATGGTGTTGTCTGAACAGACACCTAATTCGGTGCAATGTGATAGAAAAACCGCAAATTCCCTCATGGTGTTGTCTGAACAGACACCTGATTTAATGCAATGTGATAGAATCCTGACTAGAAATGAGCGGAAAATTCATAGACGCCGGAATGGCTTGTGCTACTACTGTGGTGATTCTACACATGTTATCTCAGCATGCTCTAAACGTATAGCTAAGGTTGTTAGTCCTGTCACCGTTGGTAATTTGCAACCTAAATTTATTCTGTCTGTAACTTTGATTTGCTCACTGTCATCTTATCCTGTCATGGCGTTTGTAGATTCAGGTGCTGCCCTGAGTCTCATGGATCTCTCATTTGCTAAGCGCTGTGGTTTTACTCTTGAACCATTAGAAAATCCTATTCCTCTTAGGGGTATTGATGCTACACCATTGGCAGCAAATAAACCGCAGTATTGGACACAGGTTACCATGTGCATGACTCCTGAACACCGCGAGGTGATACGTTTCCTGGTTTTACATAAAATGCATGACTTGGTTGTTTTAGGGCTGCCATGGTTACAGACCCATAATCCAGTCCTGGACTGGAAGGCTATGTCAGTCTCAAGTTGGGGCTGTCGTGGTATTCATGGGGATTCCCTGCCTGTGTCTATTGCTTCTTCTACGCCTTCGGAAGTTCCGGAGTATTTGTCTGATTATCAGGATGTCTTCAGTGAGTCTGAGTCCAGTGCACTGCCTCCTCATAGGGACTGTGACTGTGCTATAGATTTGATCCCAGGAAGTAAATTTCCTAAGGGAAGACTGTTTAATCTGTCGGTACCTGAACATACCGCTATGCGTTCATATATCAAGGAGTCTCTGGAGAAAGGACATATTCGTCCGTCTTCTTCCCCTCTTGGTGCGGGATTCTTTTTTGTGGCAAAAAAGGACGGATCTTTGAGACCTTGTATTGATTATCGGCTTTTAAATAAGATCACTGTCAAATTTCAGTATCCTTTACCGCTGTTGTCTGACTTGTTTGCCCGGATTAAGGGTGCCAAGTGGTTCACCAAGATAGACCTTCGTGGTGCGTACAACCTTGTGCGCATTAAGCAAGGTGATGAATGGAAAACCGCATTCAATACGCCCGAAGGTCATTTTGAGTACTTGGTGATGCCTTTTGGGCTCTCCAATGCGCCTTCAGTTTTTCAGTCCTTTATGCATGACATTTTCCGGAAGTATCTGGATAAATTTTTGATTGTTTATCTGGATGATATTTTGGTTTTTTCTGATAATTGGGATTCGCATGTGGAGCAGGTCAGGTTGGTCTTTAAAATTTTGCGTGAAAATTCTTTGTTTGTCAAGGGCTCAAAGTGTCTCTTTGGTGTACAGAAGGTTCCCTTTTTGGGGTTCATTTTTTCCCCTTCTGCTGTGGAGATGGACCCAGTCAAGGTCCGAGCTATTCTTGATTGGACTCAGCCCTCGTCAGTTAAGAGTCTTCAGAAGTTTTTGGGCTTCGCTAACTTCTACCGTCGTTTTATCGCTAATTTTTCTAGCATTGTGAAACCTTTGACGGATATGACCAAGAAGGGCTCCGATGTAGCTAACTGGGCTCCTGCTGCCGTGGAGGCTTTCCAGGAGTTGAAACGCCGGTTTACTTCGGCGCCTGTTTTGTGCCAGCCTGACGTCTCACTTCCCTTTCAGGTTGAGGTGGATGCTTCGGAGATTGGGGCAGGGGCCGTTTTGTCGCAGAGAGGCCCTGGTTGCTCTGTTATGAAACCTTGTGCCTTTTTCTCTAGGAAGTTTTCGCCTGCCGAGCGAAATTATGATGTGGGCAATCGGGAGTTGTTGGCCATGAAATGGGCATTTGAGGAGTGGCGTCATTGGCTCGAGGGTGCTAAGCATCGTGTGGTGGTCTTGACTGATCACAAAAATCTGATGTATCTCGAGTCTGCTAAACGCCTTAATCCGAGACAGGCCCGCTGGTCATTGTTTTTCTCCCGCTTTGATTTTGTTGTCTCGTATTTACCAGGTTCAAAGAATGTGAAGGCCGATGCTCTTTCTAGGAGCTTTGTGCCTGATGCTCCTGGAGTCGCTGATCCTGTTGGTATTCTTAAAGATGGAGTTATCTTGTCAGCTATTTCTCCGGATCTGCGACGTGTGTTGCAGAGATTTCAGGCTGATAGGCCTGAGTCTTGTCCACCTGACAGACTGTTTGTCCCGGATAAGTGGACCAGCAGAGTCATTTCCGAGGTTCATTCCTCGGTGTTGGCAGGTCACCCGGGAATTTTTGGCACCAGAGATCTGGTGGCCAGGTCCTTTTGGTGGCCTTCCTTGTCAAGGGATGTGCGGTCATTTGTGCAGTCCTGTGGGACTTGTGCTCGAGCTAAGCCTTGCTGTTCTCGTGCCAGTGGTTTGCTCTTGCCCTTGCCTGTCCCGAAGAGACCTTGGACACATATCTCCATGGATTTCATTTCTGATCTTCCGCTATCTCAGGGCATGTCCGTTATCTGGGTGATATGTGATCGCTTCTCCAAGATGGTCCATTTGGTTCCTTTGCCTAAGCTGCCTTCCTCTTCCGATCTGGTTCCTGTGTTTTTCCAGAACGTGGTTCGTTTGCACGGCATCCCTGAGAATATTGTGTCAGACAGAGGATCCCAGTTCGTTTCCAGGTTCTGGCGATCTTTTTGTAGTAGGATGGGCATTGATTTGTCGTTTTCATCTGCTTTCCATCCTCAGACTAATGGACAGACGGAGCGAACCAATCAGACTTTGGAGGCTTATTTGAGGTGTTTTGTCTCTGCTGATCAGGACGATTGGGTGACATTCTTGCCGTTGGCTGAGTTTGCCCTTAATAATCGGGCTAGTTCCGCCACCTTGGTTTCGCCTTTTTTCTGCAACTCTGGTTTCCATCCTCGCTTTTCTTCGGGTCATGTGGAGCCTTCTGACTGTCCTGGGGTGGATTCTGTGGTGGATAGGTTGCAGCAGATCTGGAATCATGTGGTGGACAACTTGAAGTTGTCACAGGAGAAGGCTCAGCGCTTTGCCAACCGCCGCCGCGGTGTGGGTCCCCGACTACGCGTTGGGGATTTGGTATGGCTTTCTTCCCGCTTTGTTCCTATGAAGGTCTCCTCTCCCAAATTTAAACCTCGTTTTATTGGGCCTTACAAGATATTGGAAATCCTTAATCCTGTATCTTTTCGTCTGGATCTTCCTGTGTCGTTTGCTATTCACAATGTATTTCATAGGTCCTTGTTGCGGCGGTACATTGTGCCTGTAGTTCCTTCTGCTGAGCCTCCTGCTCCGGTGTTGGTTGAGGGCGAGTTGGAGTACGTGGTGGAGAAGATCTTGGATTCTCGCCTCTCCAGGCGGAGGCTTCAGTACCTGGTCAAGTGGAAGGGCTATGGTCAGGAGGATAATTCCTGGGTGGTCGCCTCTGATGTTCATGCGGCCGATTTAGTTCGTGCCTTTCATGCCGCTCATCCTGATCGCCCTGGTGGTCGTGGTGAGGGTTCGGTGACCCCTCACTAAGGGGGGGGTACTGTTGTGAATTTGCTTTTTGCTCCCTCTAGTGGTTACTAGTTTTTTGACTCTGGTTTTTCTGTCATTCCTTTTATCCGCACCTGGGTCGTTAGTTAGGGGTGTTGCTATATAAGCTCCCTGGACCTTCAGTTCAATGCCTGGCAACGTAGTTATCAGAGCTAGTCTTCTGTGCTCTTGTCTACTGATCCTGGTTCCAGTTATATCAGCTAAGTCTGCCTTTTGCTTTTTGCTATTTGTTTTGGTTTTGTATTTTTGTCCAGCTTGTTCCAAATCTATATCCTGACCTTTGCTGGAAGCTCTAGGGGGCTGGTGTTCTCCCCCCGGACCGTTAGACGGTTCGGGGGTTCTTGAATTTCCAGTGTGGATTTTGTTAGGGTTTTTGTTGACCATATAAGTTACCTTTCTTTATTCTGCTATCAGTAAGCGGGCCTCTCTGTGCTAAACCTGGTTCATTTCTGTGTTTGTCATTTCCTCTTACCTAACCGTCATTATTTGTGGGGGGCTTCTATCCAGCTTTGGGGTCCCCTTCTCTGGAGGCAAGAAAGGTCTTTGTTTTCCTCTACTAGGGGTAGCTAGATTCTCCGGCTGGCGCGTGTCATCTAGAATCAACGTAGGAATGATCCCCGGCTACTTCTAGTGTTGGCGTTAGGAGTAGATATATGGTCAACCCAGTTACCACTGCCCTATGAGCTGGATTTTTGTATTCTGCAGACTTCCACGTTCCTCTGAGACCCTCGCCATTGGGGTCATAACAGGACATTTATTCTGGGATATGGGCATTTGCTATTTAGCTGCGCCATGTCCCTTGTTTAGGGTACCTGCCCCCGTATTATCCTTTCCTCTCTCCCTTGATTAGGTAGTGGGAGAACAGAGGAAGGGGAGGGGGAAGGGGTGGTTCACTTTCACTCTCCAGTGTGGGACATTTGTTTGTGGGCATTTTGGGGATATAGGTTCCAGCATTTCCAGACATTTCATCTTTGTGTATTACTGTATGATGTTAAGGATGTTAAACTTCACGTTTTAAGGAATAATATTGATTAAATAAATATTTGTGATATTTTTTCATCAATGCTCCGCTTCTTTCTATGGTTTGAATATAGAACAAACATAGTACAAGTATAGCAGAGCAGGATCAAAACAATGTAATTACAATATTTACAGTATTAACCCCTTCCCGACCTTTGACGCATACGCTGCGTCATGAAAGTCTGTGCCTTCCCGACCTATGACGCAGCGTATGCGTCATGGAGGGATCGCGTCCCTGCAGATCGGGTGAAGGGGTTAACTCCCATTTTACCCGATCTGCAGAGACAGGGGGAGTGGTGCTTCAGCCCAGGGGGGGTGGCTTCACCCCCCCGTGGCTACGATCGCTCTGATTGGCTGTTGAAAGTGAAACTGCCAATCAGAGCGATTTGTAATATTTCACCTAAAAAACTGGTGAAATATTACAATCCAGCCATGGCCGATGCTGCAATATCATCGGCCATGGCTGGAAAACCTGAAGTCACCCCCCCCACACCCACCGATCGCCCCCCCAGCCCTCCGTTAGTCCTCCGGTCCCCTCCGTCCGCCTGCCGGCTCCCCCGTCCTCCTGTCCGCTCCCTCCTTGCTCAGGATCCCCCCCCCTGTGCTCCGATCACCCCCCCTGTGCTCCGATCCACCCCCCCACCACCCCTTCATACTTACCGATCCTCCCGGTGTCCGGCCGTCTCCTCGCTGGGCGCCGCCATCTTGGAAAATGGCGGACGCATGCTCAGTGCGCCCGCCGAATCTGCCAGTCGGCAGATTCCTTACAGGTACATTTTGATCGCTGTGGTAGGTTCTATCACAGCGATCAAAATAAAAAAAATAATAAATAACCCCCCCCCCTTTATCACCCCCATAGGGACAATAATAAAATAAAGAATTTTTTTTTTTTTTTTTTCCACTAGGGTTAGGGTTAGAACTAGGGTTAGAACTAGGGGTAGGGTTAGGGGTAGGGTTAGGGTTAGGGGTAGGGTTATGGCATGTGCACACAGAGCGGATCGGCCGCGGATCCGCAGCGGATCGGCAGCGGATCCGCAGCGGATCGACCGCGGATCCGCAGCGGATCGGCAGCGGATCCGCAGCGGATCGGCCGCGGATCCGCAGCGGATCGGCCGCGGATCGGTAGCGGATTGGCCGCGGATCCGCAGCGGATCGGCCGCGGATCCGCAGCGGATCGGCCGCGGATCCGCAGCGGATCGGTAGCGGATTGGCCACGGATCGGCAGCGGATTGGCCGCGGATCCGTAGCGGATTGGCCGCTGCGAATTCGAAGCAGTTTTCCATCAAGTTTACAGTACCATGTACACCTAAGGAAAACCAAATCCGCTGTGCCCATGGTGCGAAAAATTCCGTGCAGAAACGCTGCGTTGTATTTTCCGCAGCATGTCAATTCTTTGTGCGGATTCCGCAGCGTTTTACACCTGTTCCTCAATAGGAATCCGCAGGTGAAATCCGCACAAAACACTGGAAATCTGCTGTAAATCCGCAGGTAAAACGCAGTGCCTTTTACCTGCAGATTTTTCAAAAATCGTGCGGAAAAATCTCACACGAATCCGCAACGTGGGCACATAGCCTTAGGGTTAGGGTTGGAATTAGAGTTAGGGTTGGAATTAGGGCTAGGGTTTGAAATAGGGTTAAGATTAGGCTTGTGGTTAGGGTTACGGATAGGGTTAGGGGTGTGTTGGGGTTACAGTTGTGGTTAGGGTTGGGATTAGGGTTACGGTTGGGATTAGGGTTAGGATTAGGGTTGGAATTAGGGTTACGGGTGTGTTGCGGTTAGGGTTGTGGTTAGGGGTGTGTTGGGGTTAGGGTTGTGATTAGGGTTATGGCTACAGTTGGGATTAGGATTAGGGGTGTGTTGGGGTTAGTGTTGAAGTTAGAATTGAGGGGTTTCCACTGTTTAGGCACATCAGGGGTCTCCAAACGCAACATGGCGCCACCATTGATTCCAGCCAATCTTGCATTCAAAAAGTCAAATGGTGCTCCCGCCCTTCCAAGCCCCGACGTGCGCCCAAACAGTGGTTTACCCCCACATTTGGGGTACCAGCGTACTCAGGACAAACTGGGCAACAACTGTTGGGGTCCAATTTCTCCTGTTACCCTTGCAAAAATAAAAAATTACTTGCTAAAACATAATTTTTGAGGAAAGAACAATTATTTTTTATTTTCACGGCTCTGCGTTGTAAACTTCTGTGAAGCACTTGGGGGTTGAACGTGCTCACCACACATCTAGATAAGTTCCTTGGGGGGTCTAGTTTCCAAAATGGGGTCACTTGTGGGGGGTTTCTACTGTTTAGGCACATCAGGGGCTCTGCAAATGCAATGTGACGCCCGCAGACCATTCCATCAAAGTCTGCATTTCAAATGTCACTACTTCCCTTCCGAGCCCTGACGTGCGCCCAAACAGTGGTTTACCCCCACATATGGGGTATGAGCGTACTCACAACAAACTGGGCAACAAATATTGGGGTCCAAATTCTCCTGTTACCCTTGTGAAAATAAAAAATTGCTTGCTAAAACATCTTTTTTGAGGAAAGAAAAATGATTTTTTATTTTCACGGCTCTGCGTTGTAAACTTCTGTGAAGCACTTGGGGATTGAAAGTGCTCACCACACATCAGATTAGTTCCCTTGGGGGTCTAGTTTCCAAAATGGAGTCACTTGTGGGGAGTTCCTACTGTTTAGGCACATCAGGGGCTCTGCAAACGCAACCTGATGCCCGCAGAGCATTCCATCAAAGTCTGCATTTCAAAACGTCACTACTTCCCTTCCGAACCCCGACGTGTGCCAAAACAGTGGTTTACCCCCACATATGGGGTATCAGCGTACTCAGGAGAAACTGGACAACAACTTTTGGGGTCCAATTTCTCCTGTTACTCTTGCAAAAATAAAAAAATTCTGGGCTAAAAAAATATTTTTGAGGAAAGGAAACACATTTTTTATTTTCACGGCTCTGCGTTATAAACTTCTGTGAAGCACTTGGGGGTTCAAAGTGCTCACCACACATCTAGATAAGTTCCCTTGGGGGTCTAGTTTCCAAAATGGAGTCACTTGTAGGGAGTTCCTACTGTTTAGGCACATCAGGGGCTCTGCAAACGCAACCTGATGCCCGCAGAGCATTCCATCAAAGTCTGCATTTCAAAACGTCACTACTTCCCTTCCGAACCCCGACGTGTGCCAAAACAGTGGTTTACCCCCACATATGGGGTATCAGCGTACTCAGGAGAAACTGGACAACAACTTTTGGGGTCCAATTTCTCCTGTTACTCTTGCAAAAATAAAAAAATTCTGGGCTAAAAAAATATTTTTGAGGAAAGGAAACACATTTTTTATTTTCACGGCTCTGCGTTATAAACTTCTGTGAAGCACTTGGGGGTTCAAAGTGCTCACCACACATCTAGATTAGTTCCTTGGGAGGTCTAGTTTCCAAAATGGGGTCACTTGTGCGGGAGCTCCAATGTTTAGGCACACAGGGGCTCTCCAAACGCGACATGGTGTCCGCTAATGATTGGAGCTAATTTTCCATTCAAAAAGCCAAATGGCGTGCCTTCCCTTCCGAGCCCTGCCGTGCGCCCAAACAGTGGTTTACCCCCACATATGGGGTATCATCGTACTCAGGACAAACTGGACAACAACATTTGGGATCCAATTTCTCCTATTACCCTTGGGAAAATAAAAAATTCTGGGCTAAAAATCATTTTTGAGGAAAGAAAAATTATTTTTTTATTTTCACGGCTCTGCGTTATAAACTTCTGTGAAGCACCTGGGGGTTATAAGTGCTCACTATGCATCTAGATAAGTTCCTTGGGGGGTCTAGTTTCCAAAATGGGGTCACTTGTAGGGGAGCTCCAATGTTTAGGCACACAGGGGCTCTCCAAACGCGACATGGTGTCCGCTAACGATTGGAGCTAATTTTCCATTCAAAAAGTCAAATGGCGCTCCTTCCCTTCAGAGCCCTGCCGTGCGCCCAAACAGTGGTTTACCCCCACATATGAGGTATCAGCGTACTCAGGACAAATTGGACAACAACGTCCGTGGTCCAGTTTCTCCTTTTACCGCTGGGAAAATAAAAAAATTGTTGCTAAAAGATCATTTTTGTGACTAAAAAGTTAAATGTTCATTTTTTCCATGTTGCTTCTGCTGCTGTGAAACACCTGAAGGGTTAATAAACTTCTTGAATGTGGTTTTGAGCACCTTGAGGGGTGCAGTTTTTAGAATGGTGTCACTTTTGGGTATTTTCAGCCATATAGAACCCTCAAAATGACTTCAAATGTGAGGTGGTCCCTAAAAAAAATGGTTTTGTAAATTTTGTTGTAAAAATGAGAAATCACTGGTCAAATTTTAACCCTTATAACTTCCTAGCAAAAAAAAAAATTGTTTCCAAAATTGTGCTGATGTAAAGTAGACATGTGGGAAACGTTATTTATTAACTATTTTGTGTCACATAACTCTCTGGTTTAACAGAATAAAAATTCAAAATGTGAAAATTGCGAAATTTTCAAATTTTTTGCCAAATTTCCGTTTTTTTCACAAATAAACTCAGAAATTATCGACCTAAATTTACCACTAACATGAAGCCCAATATGTCACGAAAAAACAATCTCAGAATCGCTAGGATCCGTTGAAGCGTTCCTGAGTTATTACCTCATAAAGGGACACTGGTCAGAATTTCAAAAAACGGCAAGGTCATTAAGGCCAAAATAGGCTGGGTCATGAAGGGGTTAACAAACATTGACATCGTTACAAACAGTATAAATAACCAATATCCCACACTGATATATAAATAAACCTCAACAACATAAATTCAACAAATTCTCCATATGGGAAGGAGAAAAACAGAGGTATCCACAAAATAATAAAATGTACAATATTTTATTAGAAATTTTTTTTTTATAAATACATTAAAATTTGATTTAACAGTGGATTCAATCAATACAAAGGGAATCTCAATTAAAAACAAGCAGCAATGGGCAGAAATGAGAAATGAAGACACTGCATAGCACCTGAACTATATGAATATTCCAATATAATTGTGACCTTCTATACCCCAATATTAGGTAATCTATAATAATTGCAGTGAAATACCAAAATGCTGCAGACCTATAATGATCCAAAAACATGTGAAATAACAGCAAATGCAATTATATGGGATTAGCTAGGGGACTGATCATAAGACATTAAAACTGAACCCAAGGTGTGAGCAAAATGTACAAAAATCGCGAAAAAGTGCAAAGTTCTAAAGATCAATGGTCATGAGTAGATCCACTGATCACTTTTAAAGCAAAAAATCTGTACCTTTAGTTAAATGCACCTAAGACCAAAAAGAAAAATGTGCTAAATACGTGTCACAAAATTTAAAGACCTATTTGAATTGCTCAACCAGAGCCAGGGTGGCGGCATGGGCGCAGCATGTGCATTTCCTGACATAACATGTAAGTTACACTTACTCTATATAGATTTGGCTCTGGTTGAGCAATTCAAATAGGTCTTTAAATTTTGTGACACATATTTAGCACATTTTGCCTTCTGGTCTTAGGTGCATTTAACTAAAGGTACAGATTTTTTGCTTTAAAAGTGATCAATGGATCTACTCATGACCATTGATCTTAAGCACTTTGCACTTTTTCGCGATTTTTGTACATTTTGCTCATACCTTGGATTCAGTCCTAATGTCTTATGATCAGTCCCCTAGCTAATCCCATATAATTGCATTTGCTGTTATTTCACATGTTTTTGGATCATTATAGGTCTGCAGCATTTTTCTATTTTCACTGCAATTATAGGATTACCTAATATTGGGGTATAGAAGGTCAGAATTATATTGGAATATTCATATAGTTCAGGTGCTGTGCAGTGTCTTCATTTCTCATTTCTGCCTGTTGCGGCTTGTTGTTAATTGAGATTCCCTTTGTACTGATTGAATCCACTGTTAAATCAAATTTTAATGTATTTATAAAAAAAAATTCTCTAATAAAATATTGTACATTTTATTATCTTGTGGATACCTCGGTTTTTCTCCTTCCCATATGGAGAATTTGTTGAATTTATATCGTTACAAACAGACAGACAGGAACCCTTTTTATAGGTACAGACAAAACAAATGGAAAATCATCGTACTTCATAATGAAACAAAAACAATTGTTAACAGCACTTAAACAACATACAAACAGACAAGCCAGAGACAACAAAACAAATAACAGATACTTTCTTTTACCTGAGGGCTTTCCCGTTAGAAATCCCCAAAGACTGACTCTAGAAAGCCTCCTTTCCCGGAGTGAAAACTGTATGAGTAATAAATCTACTCACTTACCCGGGATCTGGTTTTCTGTTCAGGAGGGAGGCAGTCAATTGTTCAGTCTAAGATGAATGTCGAAGGAGAAATTATATCTCGCTGGGGCCTCCAAGTTGTTAGAGAAGGGATTTCCAGCCTGCTCAGGTGTTCTGTCTTTTAGGTACCTAAGCGATGAAGCAATAATCAGACACACGCTCGTTGTCTGTCCAAGTAGTCTCATGCTCTTTAATTTTCAGGGCTGGGCTTTTAAAGCCCCAAGATCAAATGGAAATATAGAGTTACATAATAAATTGGCAAGGATATATATATATATATATATATATTATACAATGGGTTGTCGGACACATCCTGGAATACAAGATAAATTAGATGAAAGAATGTGGGGGTACTTTGCACATGTCTGTGTTTTATGAGATTCTGGCTGAGCACTCAGGATTTTGGGGTGGATTTGGACAAGAACAGACATCAATAATCTGGACAAAAACAACAAGATGTCCTTGGTAATTTCTGGGAATTATTGACCACTGCTATGTGGAATGTGTGGGAAATCGTGCTAAAAGACTCAGATGATAACATTGCACAATACTTGTTTTTCTGTTATTTTTCTGATATTAAAAAGATGAAGATTAACCATTTCTTTAACAGATACCTCCAGGGCTTTGCACCCATGCGCTCTACAGCACCATTCTGGTAAATTGTCCTCATGACTTGCATGCAATCTGTCTGAAGGTTCTCTAATTGTTGTTTGACAGAAACATCATTTAGTACATAGATTACATGCATATCCAACAATATCTAAATCTTCTGCATCATAAGGAGTGTTAGATTGTCATATATATGAAACGAAGTTTCCAGAACTCCAATAAATAACAAAACACATTTAGGCTGGTTTCACATTTGTGGTTGTGTATGCAGTGTTTCTTCCGCAATTATCCGCATGCGTCGTGTATTCCTATATTTAACATTAGGGACGCAAGTGTCTGCGATCGGTTGTGTATTGCTGCGTTTGACGACACATGCGTCGTTTCGTCATCTGCGGTTTGGCGCGGTAAACGCTACATGTAGCAATTTTAGAGGTGTCAATTTGACGCCCAGAAGCGTATGCGGTTGTTAGTGGAAGAAATGCGGCAAAAAAACGCATTGCTGTCTATGTGAACGCATGCGTTCGAAAGGATGTGCGTTTGTGAATGCATGCGTTGCACCACAGGAAAACATGTCTAGACACTGATTAGCCACCCCCACATACAAACTGATAAAAGGAGGGAGTGGACATTTGCACGTCACTACACAGCAGACTGGGAAGCAGACCAGACACAGGAAAGCACCTTGGAGGAAACAAGACTCTGAATAATGTGAGTATATCAAAGCCATGTCTTTATTTTCTATTTTCTGTCTCTTAATGTCCTAATTTTTGCCATTTTTTTTCCTTCTGCATGCATCAGAATGTCTTCTTCTGAGGAGCAACGTCCTGGGCCTGCACAAGCAGAACATGTCAGTGAAGTGAGTATTCACCTCCTCAGATTGGTAAGTATTCACTGTCACAGCTACACATGACAATTTTTTTTTCCTTTTTTTAAGAGCACTTCTGCCACTGCGGCAGAGGCTGAGCAGGAGCAGCGGGGTCACGGTCGGGTGGCAAGGTGGCAGCGTGTACGTATACGTGGATGACTGTTTATTGTATCCTCACTTTACTCTTGGATGTTCATTTCTTTACTTTCCTCTTTCTTTCCCTTTTTCTTCTTGACTCCTTTTGTTTCTTGACTTTCAATATTCATGCCAGTTTTCTGTCTCTGTTTTCTTTCTTTTCCTTATGTTAATGTATCCAACATTAATGTCTTTATTCATTTTTTAGGTTCCAGAACGGGATGAGGACCTCATTGAAAATGACCTCCTTATCTCCCTGGTTCATGAGCGAGTCCTGTTGTGGGACACCCGGGTTCCGCAGCACTCGGACAACGTGACGATCCGGCGACTATGGAATGAGGTGGACAAAACAATGTGGGATGGCTGGGACAATGCCCCGACTCGGGTCCGAAATGCATATTCTAAGTATTGCAATGCAGTGTGATGCAGCAGTGACCTTGGCCGTGATCACACAACTGTGTGTGATGAGAGAAACTCTCAGGAGTTTCTCTCATCACACACAGTTGTGTGATCATAGCCAAAAGTCCATTGTCTAACCATTCTTTTTTGTTTTTTCAACAGTGCTCAAAGTCAAAACACGTTGGCGTTCGATGAAGGATCGCTTCAACAAGGACCTTCGTCAAGAGAGCCGGGTTCCTAGTGGTTCTGGAGCAAGGATCAGAAAATATAAATACCACTGCATTCTGGCATTTTTGAGACCAGTCCTTGCCCAGAGAACGTAAGTATTTTTTTGGTGTATTAGGTTGTGTTGTATTGCCTTTATCTGTATGTTTCTATTCCACAGGAGTTGGCGCTTAACTTTTGTAAATGTTTGGTAGTAATGTGTTTTTTTCTTCTTTTTTCACAGCACATGGAGCAGCACTCTTGACCCTGGTTCTGGAGCGGTCCTTCATCAGACAGCCACGGACCCATTCCAACCATCCAGCAGCGCTGCAGCAAGTGGGCCTACCACACAAACTGGAGACCAGGAAGCTGGTCCATCAGGTGTTCCCCTTTCCCAGTCCTCTGGACCCTGGCATGGCCTTCCGCTCCACCACGATCAGGGTGGATAAAAATCAATGGTTTTTTTTAAAAAATTTAAAAAAAAAAAAAAAAAAAAAATCGGATTTTTTTGATTTAAATCGGATTTTTTTTTATTTAAAATCGGATTTTTTTTCAATAAACTGCTTTTTGAGGAAAATATTTTACCATCCAAAGGTTCTTCCATCATGAGATAAAGCTGAGTTGTTTAACTCAGTAGAATAAAGGCTGTATATGTGTAACATTCACAATGCCATGCTCTTCCAGAGGTTTCTGTAGGATTAGTGGGCAGTTTCTCTCCTATATTATCACAGACGCTCGCTTTACTTACGCAGTTCTCAAAACTGAATTTGACTCCGCAGAGGTCCCAGCCTCTTCTTCACGGCAAAAATGTTACAACATGAACAGAGTTGAGAAAAAGACCTTAATCCTATTGTTCTACAAACCTATGAATACAGAATCAACCCCTTCAGTGCCAAGTCCAAGAAGTTAGACAATATATTTCTGATTGTTTGGAGTGGAATAGATCTGCACAACACAAGAAGAATGTGAATCTAAGTGTGAGGAGGAGGAAGGGCAAGCAGACAAGAAAATGAAAGTGAAACTTTGAGCACAATACTGCAGCATAGCCACAGACAGACAAGTCTGAATCTGTTTGTGTGTACGATACGATCTGAGGTTTATTACATTCTTTCCTTATAATGGCAGCAGGCCGTAAAAGAGACCCAGTTTGGGAATATTTTAATGAAGCTCCTTCACCTATCGGTAAGGCAGGCATGCGTGCAAAATGCAAACGATGCAACAAAGATGCAAGGCCTTGTGGCGGGAATGAGGCAACATCATGAGAAGTGCGATGATGAAGATGACCAAAGAAACACTTCTGAACAGGCAGGATCTTCAGGTTGGTAAAGATTTTTATTGAATCCTATTTCTAAAGACTGAACTGTCATGTGTGAGAAAAATTATATTTCTTATTATTACTGCATGTTACTGTCATTTGGTACAGTTATGAAGAAAAACAAATATTCCTTTTGGGGCAGGGGCAGTGATGTGTTGTGTACAATAAGCAGAAATTGTATAAACAATAAAATAACAGCATTGACTTTTTTAGTTTAGGGGAATTCATGGATTCTGGAAACTATCCACCTCCAAGATCACCATCATCCTGTTCTACAGTTTCAGAGTTATCCATCCAGGATAGTGCTTCATTAGCAGCAGCATCATCATCAGACACCCACAGCCACATATCACCATCACCCAAAAGGAAGAAAAAACCTTTACCTCCTGGAACCACCATAGATAGGTTTGTGATAAGAACTAGCAGATTAGAAAAAGAGTTGATTGATGAAAAAATTGCCCATTTTATTTATGCAATGAACTCTTCTTTCCGTCTGACTGAGAACCCACATTTCATTAATATGGTTCAGTCACTGAGACCAGGATACAGACTACCCAGCAGAGCTGATGTTGCAGGGAAACTGCTGGATCAAGTGTATGACAGAGAAATGGAGCAATGTGCAACAGCTCTGGAGGGTAAAATTGTTAACCTAAGTATTGATGGGTGGAGTAATGTCCACAATGATCCTATTGTATGTGCTTGTATAACAACAGAAGAAGGTAAAGTCTTCCTTGCACAAACAACTGATACGTCAGGAAATGCACACACAGCAGAATACTTACAAGAAGTGGCAGTAACAGCTATAACGACATGTGAACAAAAATTCAAATGTCTAGTACGCAGTTTGGTCACTGACAATGCTGCAAAAGTATCCAAGATGAGAAGAGATTTAGAAGAGCAGGGAGGGAATACAAAGCTGCTAATAACATATGGTTGCAGTGCTCATTTGCTGCACCTCTTAGCCAAAGACTTAAGTGTTCCAGAAATAAAGGCTAATGTTGTTGAAATTGCGAAATACTTCCGTAATAATCATTTTGCTGCAGCAGCTCTGAAAAGGATGGGTGGAACCAAGCTAACGCTCCCACAAGATGTTAGATGGAACTCTGTGGTGGACTGTTTTGAGCAGTATATCAAAAACTGGCCTATTCTGATGACACTTTGTGAAGAAAATCGAGATAAAATAGATGGCACTGTCACGGCCAAAATCCTCAACATTGGGCTTAAGAGAAATGTTGAACATATGCTGAGCTTCCTGAAACCCATCTCTCAAGCTTTAAACAAAATACAGAAAAATAGCTGTTTTATTGCGGATGCTGTTGAAATTGGGAAGGAACTGAGTGAACACTTAAAAACAGAACTACACATGGACAGAATTAAATTACAAGCAGTAAACAAACGAATGGGACAAGCACTGACTCCAGCTCATTTTTTGGCAAATATTGTCAATATCCAATATCAGGGTCAAAACCTAAGTGCTGAGGAAGAGGAGTTAGCTATGACATGGGTATCCAGCAATCATCCATCTTTAATGCCAACTATAATAAACTTCAGAGCTAAGGGGGAACCATTCAAGAAATATATGTTTGCTGAAGATATTTTAAGGAAGGTCACACCAGTAAACTGGTGGAAGTCACTTAAGCGCTTGGATTTAGAGACTGTTCAAGTAATGATTTCACTTTTAACAGCAGTAGCTTCTTCTGCAGGCGTTGAAAGAATATTCTCTTCCTTTGGACTCATTCATTCTAAATTGAGAAATCGGTTGGGACCCAATAAAGCAGGAAAGCTTGTTTTTCTTTTCCAGATTATAAATAGGAACAAAGAAGAAGATGATGATGAAGATGACGACAAGTGAACTACAGAGGACAGCAGGGACAGTAGTATTTAAGTTTTTCATGTGTCGGCTGGGCTGACAGTCTAAGTTTCTTAAAATATATATATATTTTGTTTAGCCAAATTAGTTAACAAACATGGATGTTTGTTTAAGCAAATAACTTATGCTGTAATGTTGTTATTGTTTCAGTTGAATAAATCTATTTAAATTGTTATTAAGGTCAGGATTATTTTTCTCCTTCCTAAGTACAACAGAACAGTGGTGTCCAAATATGAATGATTAACCCATTAAACTGGGGAGAAAAAAGTAATATAAAAAGTGATTCTAAAAATCTTCATCTACTTGCATGTTAAAGTAGCAAGAACTAGTTTAGGTAGAAACTTTGATTTAAATCACTGATTTAAATCAAGCCTTACTGACTAGTGATTTAAATAATGATTTAAATCGTGATTTAAATAAGTTAGATTTAAATCAAATCCACGCTGACCACAATGCAGCAGGACCCAGGCATGGCCTTCCGCTCCACCATGCAGCAGCAGGACCCTGGCATGGCCTTCCGCTCCACAACCATGCCACAGCAGCAGGACCCTGGCATGGCCTTCCAACCTCCAACCGCAACCATGCAGCAGCTGCAGCACAAAGACCCTGACAGTTCAGCCACTATGACCAGGCCACAATAAATGAGCCCGCCGAGGCTCCCAAGACCGCAGCGCCGATCCCAAAAAGGGAAACAAAATAACAAACAAAGGACAATCTCAATTCCTCCCAATGTGTCTGTAATGTCAGGTTTGTCTCACTCTTCCAGTGTGTCTCTGCCCTATCGTGCATCAAGCCCCATCCCCGAACTCCCAGACCCCATTACTTTAATTGCCCCTTTTTCTGCCACCCCTGCGTCGTCCACATTAAGCCAGGCCTCACAGCTACACACACCCCATTTCCCTCACTCTACCCCAAGCAGGCGTAGTTTAATTTGTTAAAAATAATGTTTTTTGCCCCAATAATGTTTGGTTAATTGTGTATTTTGCCGCCGGCAACACACACAGTGCACCAAATAAAACACTGCGCTGCACACTTTATTTTTTGGCCAACTCATAACTCCAGTAGTTATTAAGGAGAACACTGCACCTTTGTGTGTTTGGTATAGAGCTATGAGGTGGCCAAAAAAAAATAATAACAAAATTACTTGTATTTTCTCCATAATCTCTTCAGTCTGATTAATTCTGTGTTGCAGACTGAAGAGAAAATGGAGGTAATACAAAGCAGAACTATATTCAACAGGTCATGTGTCATAAATAGTGAGTTCATGATGCACAAAACTCTGCATCATGAACTCATTATATATCACACCTGACCTGGTGAGTAGAGAACTGCCTTGTATAACCTCCATTTTTTTCTTCAGTGTACGTAATCTATTTCACACAAACCGAAGAGACGATGTAGGTCATACAAGGCATATCTATAACTCACCTGGACAGGTGTCAGAAATAGTGAATTCATGAGGCTGTTATTTTTGCCTCATGAATTTATTATTTCTGACACCTGACTTGATGAGTGTAGATCTGCTCTTTATTATACCTCCATCTTCTCTTCAGTCTGCGTCCAATAGATACTGCAGAATAGAATCTGGACGTAATGACATCAACTACCTTTCCACTATCAACATAAGTGGTTTTTAGAGGAAATACATAGGAGACTGGGTCAAGATAGCAAAACACGAATTTTATTGACAAAAATTATTATTAACATTTAAAACATAACTGGTACAGGCCAAAACCCAACAGGAAATTATACACAATATTGTCTTGCTATTCCACACATCCAATATCAGAAATAGGCAGCAAATTGGTCCCGCATGTGGCCAACTTCAACAGTTGACCGCAGCGGGTGATGCTGGTAATCTGGCAATGGGTTTGCAACAGGTTCATCCAGGTCAATGTTGGGTCGCTCCTTAGCCATTGTGTAATTGTGGACAACCACACAGGCTTTGACCACCTCTTCGACTGTGTCCATTTTTAGATTAATGGCTGTCGCAAGAATGCGCCATTTTGAGACAAGAATCCCAAAGGTGCACTCCACTGTTCTTCAGGCCATGGTCAGTCTGTAGTTATAAATCCTTTTAGTGTGGTTCAAGTCCCGACTGGAATATGGCTTCAGTAGGTTTTCACACATCTCAAAGGCCTCATCCCCAACCATAACAAATGGCATCGGTGGGCCTTGAGTGTTGGGGAGAGGTCGTGGCAGTGGAAAATTAAAATTTCTTCCATACACACATCGGCCGATATCCGAGTTTTTGAAAGTCTGAGTCATTCCCACGGCCAAAAGCTCCAATGTCCACGGCGATGAAGCGACAGTCCGCATCTGCTATTGCCAGGAGCACAACTGAAAAATATTTTTTGTAGTTGAAGTACTCCGATCCAGTTCTGTCGGGTTTGATAATGCGTATGTGCTTTCCATCCACCGCTCCCAAACAGTTGGGGAAATCACACACACTCCAGAATTTTTCAGCAATTTGAATACACATGTCCTCCATGGGTAAAGGTATAAACTCATCCCGGAGAACATTCCACAAAGCCCGGCAGGTGTCCGCAACTATTCCAGACAGGGTGGAAATTCCAAGCCGGTACTGAAAGTGGAGGGATGATAAGCTCTCTCCGGTTGCCAGAAATCTGAAATAAAAATACAAAAATAAATTTACAATCAATTCCATTTATGGTGGTGTTTAGCTAAAGACCTAAAGGAAAATACAAATACATGGAAGACCAATAATAATTATGACTGGCATTTGTTTAGAATTATTACGTACCTTAATGTACGGAGCTCGGTGTCCTGTCTCTGGATGGCTCCTTGGACACGACCAAGCAATTCCCAGAAAGAGTCTTGAGACATCCTGGTATATTCCCGGAATTTGTCCAGATTGGCATTAAGTTCGCCATATAGCGTGTGGTAGGCTCCACGGCTCTCCCGGAGTTCAATAATGGGATGTCTCCAAAAACGCACACGCCTTGTCCTTCTCGGTCATTCTCTATTTATTTGTTGCTCCCAAGCAAACACACAGGGCAAGAAACAGCTTGATGCTTAAATCCAGGTTGAAATAAAAGCTCTCCATGCGAAGATCCATCATGACACAGGATACAGTAGCAAACTGAAGAATTCAGCAGTCCAAGGGTCTATATATAGATATCCCATAATACATGCCCACTGTAGTCCTATTGGCGATGTCTGTTTATCTAGATTTTGTTTCTGTTAAATTTTTCACCATGCGTACAAAAAACACAATCGCATGCAAAAAGCATGGAAAAGCGTGAAAACGCCGCATTTTTTAAACGCATGCTTTAACGTAGGAGTCTAAAAAAAAAACGCTGCGTTTGTACGCGTTTTAAAGTGGTTTTTCCTTCATTTGTGGTTGCAGATTAAACGCTGCGGATTCTAACGCAAATGTGAAACTAGCGTTACAATTCTTTACTTTTAACCTGGGAAAGAATTATTTTTTTTAACTTTTTTCTTTAGAGGACATTAGCGTGCAATCCCGTGATCACTTGCTCTTTATACCGCAATATCATAGTACATGGTGTAAATTATGGTTACAAAGGAATACCAATATAACAGGCCCCTTGGCTGCTATGATACCCATTAGCACCAGCAATCACTTTAAATGCCGATAAGTGAATGACCGCAGCATCTTAATAGTTATTTATCAGCGATATACAGGTCCTTCTCAAAAAATTAGCATATAGTGTTAAATTTCATTATTTACCATAATGTAATGATTACAATTAAACTTTCATATATTATAGATTCATTATCCACCAACTGAAATTTGTCAGGTCTTTTATTGTTTTAATACTGATGATTTTGGCCTACAACTCCTGATAACCCAAAAAACCTGTCTCAATAAATTAGCATATTTCACCCGTCCAATCAAATAAAAGTGTTTTTTAATAACAAACAAAAAAAACATCAAATAATAATGTTCAGTTATGCACTCAATACTTTGTCGAGAATCCTTTGGCAGAAATGACTGCTTCAATGCGGCGTGGCATGGAGGCAATCAGCCTGTGACACTGCTGAGATGTTATGGAGGCCCAGGATGCTTCAATAGCGGCCTTAAGCTCATCCAGAGTGTTGGGTCTTGCGTCTCTCAACTTTCTCTTCACAATATCCCACAGATTCTCTATGGGGTTCAGGTCAGGAGAGTTGGCTGGCCAATTGAGCACAGTAATACCATGGTCAGTAAACCATTTACCAGTGGTTTTGGCACTGTGAGCAGGTGCCAGGTCGTGCTGAAAAATGAAATCTTCATCTCCATAAAGCATTTCAGCCGATGGAAGCATGAAGTGCTCCAAAATCTCCTGATAGCTAGCTGCATTGACCCTGCCCTTGATGAAACACAGTGGACCAACACCAGCAGCTGACATGGCACCCCACACCATCACTGACTGTGGGTACTTGACACTGGACTTCAGGCATTTTGGCATTTCCTTCTCCCCAGTCTTCCTCCAGACTCTGGCACCTTGATTTCCGAATGACATGCAAAATTTGCTTTCATCAGAAAAAAGTACTTGGGACCACTTAGCAACAGTCCAGTGCTGCTTCTCTGTAGCCCAGGTCAGGCGCTTCTGCCGCTGTTTATGGTTCAAAAGTGGCTTTACCTGGGGAATGCGACACCTGTAGCCCATTTCCTGCACACGCCTTTCCACACCAGACTCAGTCCACTGCTTCCTCAGGTTCCCCAAGGTCTGGAATCGGTCCTTCTCCACAATCTTCCTCAGGGTCTGGTCACCTCTTCTCGTTGTACAGCGTTTTCTGCCACATTGTTTCCTTCCAACAGACTTACCATTGAGGTGCCTTGATACAGCACTCTGGGAACAGCCTATTTGTTGAGAAATTTCTTTCTGGGTCTTACCCTCTTGCTTGAGGGTGTCAATGATGGCCTTCTTGACATCTGTCAGGTCGCTAGTCTTACCCATGATGGGGGTTTTGAGTAATGAACCAGGCAGGGAGTTTTTAAAAGCCTCAGGTATCTTTTGCATGTGTTTAGAGTTAATTAGTTGATTCAGAAGATTAGGGTAATAGGTCATTTAGAGAACCTTTTCTTGATATGCTAATTTATTGAGACAGGTTTTTTGGGTTATCAGGAGTTGTAGGCCAAAATCATCAGTATTAAAACAATAAAAGACCTGACAAATTTCAGTTGGTGGATAATGAATCTATAATATATGAAAGTTTAATTGTAATCATTACATTATGGTAAATAATGAAATTTAACACTATATGCTAATTTTTTGAGAAGGACCTGTACAGGTGCTTCTCACAAGATTAGAATATCACCAAAAAGTTAGATTACTTCAGTTCAATATAAAAAGTGAAACTCATGATATAGAGTCATTACAAACTGAGTAATCTATTTCAAGTGTTTATTTCTGTTAATGTTGATGATTATGGCTTACAGCCAAAGAAAACCCCAAAGTCATCTCAGTAAATTCGGATAATTAACAAAAAGCACCTGCAAAGGCTTTTTGTGCGTTTAAAAAATGTCCCTAAAGGTACCATCACATTAAGCGACGCTGCAGTGATATAGACAACGATGCCGATCGCTGCAGCGTCGCTGTTTCGTCGTTGTGTGGTCGCTGGAGAGCTGTCACACAGACAGCTCTCCAGCGACCAACGATGCCGAAGTCCCCGGGTAACCATCGGGTTACTAAGCGCAGGGCCGCGCTTAGTAACCCGATGTTTACCCTGGATACCAGTGTAAATGTAAAAAACAAAAACAAACACTACATACTTACATTCCGGTGTCTGTTGCGTTCCCCGGCGTCTGCTTCCCTGCACTGTGTAAGCGCCGACCGTAAAGCAGAGCGGTGACGTCACCGCTGTGCTCTGCTTTACGGCCGGCGCTGACACAGTGCAGGGAAGCGGACGCCGGGGGACGCGACAGACACCGGAATGTGAGTATGTAGTGGTTTTTTTTTTTACATTTACACTGGTAACCAGGGTAAACATCGGGTTACTAAGCGCGGCCCTGCGCTTAGTAACCCGATGTTTACCCTGGTTACCAGTGAAGACATCGCTGAATCAGCGTCACACACGCCGACTTAGCGATGTCAGCGGGTGATCCAGCGACGAAATAAGGTGCTGGCCTTCTAGCTCCGACCAACGATGTCACAGCAGGATCCTGATCGCTGCTGCGTGTCAAACACAATGATATCGCTATCCAGGACGCTGCAACATCACGGATCGCTATCGTTATCGTTGTTAAGTTGTTCAGTGTGAAGGTACCTTTAGTCTGTTTAAGTAGACTCTACAATCATGGGGAAGACTCCAGATGTCCAGAAGGCAGTGATTGACATGCTCCTCAAGGAGGGAAAGCTACAAAAGGTCATTGCTAAAGAAGCTGGCTGTACACAGAGTGCTGTATCCAAGCATATAATGGAAAGTTGAGTGGAAAGAAAAAGTGTGGTAGAAAAAGGTGCCCAAGTAATCGGGATAACCGCAGCCTAAGGATTGTTAAGAAAAGGCCATTCAAAAATTTGGGTAGATTCACAAGGAGTGGACTGCTGCTTTAAGAGCCACCACACATGGACATATTCAGGACATGGGCTACAAGTGTCTCATTCCTTGTGTTAAGCCACTCATGACCAATAGACAATGCCAGAAGCGTCTTAACTGGACCAAGGAGAAAAAGAACTGGACTGTTGCTCAGTGATCCAAAGTGTTGTTTTCAGATGAAAGTAAATTTTGCATTTCATTTGGAAATCAAGGTCCCAGAGTCTGGAGGAACAGGGGAGAGGTACACAACACAAGCTGCTTGAGGTCTAGTATAAAGTTTCCACAAACAGTGATGATTTGGGGAGCCATGTCACCTGCTGGTGTAGGTCCACTGTGTTTTATCAAGACCAAAGTCAGCGCAGGTGTCAACCAGGAAATTTTAGAGCACTTCATGCTTCCCTCTGCCAACAAGCTTTTTGGAGATGGAAATTTCATTCTCCAGCAGGACTTGGCACCAGTCCACACTGCCAAAAGTACCAATATCTGGTTTAAAAACAACAGCATCACTGTGCTTGATTGGCCAGAAAACTCGCCTGACTTTAATATCCCATGGAGAATCTATGGGGTATTAAGAGGAAGAGGAGAGGCACCTGACCCAACAATGCAATTGAGCTGAAGATGATTGCCTCCATGACACGCCGCATTGATGCGGTAACTGATGGAAAAGGAGCCCCCTCACCAAGTATTGAGTACATTTACTGAACATACATTTCAGTAGGCCAACATTTCGGATTTTTAAAATCATTTTTCAAGCTGGTGTTAAAGTATTCTAATTTACTGAGACTTTTGGGTTGTCATTGGCTGTAAGATGTAATCATCAGCATTAACAGAAATAAACACTTCAAATAGATCACTCTCTTTGCAATGACTCTACATAATGTATGAGTTGCATTTTTTGTATTGAATTACTGAAAAACTAACGTTTTGATGCTATTCTAATTTAGTGAGAAGCACTTGTAGATCTGCCAATTCTCGTGTTACAACTGGCAATCTGTTCTCTTCACAGATGACAGCAGATTCACACCGACTATGTGACAAACACGGAAGTCTGGAGAGGTCATAAACAGAGCAGGTGTGTTACATTCAGGCCTGTGTAGTTTGCAAGCAAAACCTTTGACTCCCCGACTCCCTCTTAAATGCTTCACTACTGAGCACGCACAAAGTGTAGAACAAATTCATCTCAACTAAAAGCAGAGATCCATAGATCGGGAACAGAATAGACATTTATAGGGCATTTCATAACTTTCCCAAATATTTATGAAAGAATATTCAGCACATACTGCATTGAATTACTGTACTCCATTTATTATATAGCTTAGGAATCCGAGTCGGTCCATTTTATACTGACTTCAATGCCACCAAAATAGAAGCCGACTGACTCATACCTGGCTACTTTGGCCTTGACAGTTGTGTGTGGCTGCAGAAGATCTGAGGAGTGCATAACTATAGATTAGCCGGAGTGCATACCTATTAACTGGCCCAACATAACGTCACATGTGCATCACGCCACAATGATAGTGTCAGCTCAAGCCAGTTAATCAAAAGAGGCAGCATGTCATCAGGTAAGGCTTAGGCTACTTTCACACTAGCGTCGTGCACTGCATGTCGCTATGCGTCGTTTTGAAGAAAAAACGCATCCTGCAAAAGTGCTTGCAGGATGCGTTTTCTTCTCCATAGACTTGCATTAGCGACGCAGTGCCACACGTCGCAACCATCGTGCGATGGTTGCGTCATGTTGCGTTGGTCCGTCGCTACCAAAAAACGTTGCATGGAACTCCACCCCCACCTCCCCACACCTCACAATGGGGCAGTGGATGCGTTGAAAAACTGCATCCGCTGCCCCCGTTGAGCGGCGCTTGCACAGTATGCGTCGGTACGTCGCATTGCGACGTGCGTTGTACGACGCTAGTGTGAAAGTAGCCAAAAAGGCACTACTCCATCTCCAGCGTCCAGAGACCACTGTTTGTTGTGGTGGATGGAGTGAGACGTGCAAATTAATTCACACTAGCTTTAGCCATGAAAGTTATGCTATCTGCAACATCATGACTGGTTTGAAAACGGACAAGGAATGTCCTGGTGAGGCATATCCTTGGATGTCATACAAACCTTCTCATGATAAAGTATAAGAATGAAATCCTCAGAGCCATTTTCAGGCATTAGAATGGTGACGTAAGTTCTTGGTTTCAGTTTGTGCAGGAAAATACCTGCACTCATGTGGCCAAAAAATGTGTAGGAATTGGGTTGATGTGATTGACTGGCCCTTATGTCCCCAGATCCAAAACTAATTGAGAACCTTTATAAAATATGCGTCAGTGCATCCAACACTGCTAAGTATCTCCACCACCTCACCAATGTTCTAGGAGGATATCCCCCAGGACACCATCCGTCTTCTCATGGAGGAGCAGATGCTATAGAGAGCACAAATAGGGCTATACCCACTACGGAGTCATATTATGCGTTTTTTGGGATGAAATTCGTGCATATTGGATTCATCTGTGATTTTAATTTTTTCTTTTGTTTTTTTTTTGAATAATTTGGAATCTTAGCCTCAATTGGTTGTTTTCTATTAATCTCATTTTCAACAAATTACACAATTTACTATATATCAGTAAAGATTTTCAGCCTAAATTTTTAGCTTATGGATATCCAATGTATAATTTGAAGGGAACCATACAGTGAAACAAATAATTATTTGATCCCTTGATGATTTTGTAAGTTTGCCCACTGACAAAGACATGAACAGTCTATAATTTTAAGGTTAGGTTAATTTTAACATAGAGATAGAATATCAAAAATAAAATCCAGAAAAATCACATTGTATAAATTATATAAATTTATTTGCATTTTGCAGTGAGAAGTAAGTATTTGATCCCCTACCAACCATTAAGAGTTCTGGCTCCTACAGACGCTCCTAATCAACTTGTTACCTGCATTAAAGACAGCTGTCTTACATAGTCACCTTTATAAAAGACTCCTGTCCACAGACTCAATTAGTCAGTCAGACTCTAACCTCTACAACATGGGCAAGACCAAAGAGCTTTCTAAGGATGTGAGTGACAAAATCATAGACCTGTACAAAGCTGAAATGGGCTACAAAACCATACGTAAGATGCTGAGTGAGAAAGAGACAACTGTTGGTGTAATAGTAAGAAAATGGGAGAAATAGAAAATGACTGCCAATTGACACCGATCTGAAGCACCATGTAAAATCTCACCTCGTGGGGTATCCTTGATCATGAGGAAGGCGAGAAATCACCCTAAAACTACATGGGGGAACTTGTTAATGATCTCAAGGCAGCTGGGACCATAGTCATCAAGAAAACCATTGGTAACACATTACGCCGTAAAGGTTTAAAATCCGGCAGTGCCCGCAAGGTCCCCCTGCTCAAGAAGGCACATGTGCAGGCCCACCTGGTTTGCCAATGAACACCTGGATGATTCAGTGAGTGATTGGGAGAAGGTGCTGTGGTCGGTGAGACAAAAATTGAGCTCTTTGGCATTAACAACTCGCCGTGTTTGGAGGAAGAGAAATGCAGCCTATGACCCAAAGAACACTGTGTTTCTCTGCTAAAGGGACAGGATTACTTCACTGCATCAGAGTGGCAACCTCCTTCCATCTGCCAGCACATTAAAAATGGGTCGTGGCTGGGTCTGCCAGCAAGACAATGACCCAAAACATACAGCCAAGGCAACAAAGGAGTGGCTCAAAAAGAAGCACGCTAAGGTCATGGAGTGGTCTACCTAGTCCCCAGACCATAATCCCATAGAAAACGTATGTAGGGAGTTAAAGCGACGAGTTGCCAAGCGACAGCCTCAAAATCTTAATGATTTAGAGATAATCTGCAAAGAGGAGTGGACCAAAATTCCTCCTGACATGTGCGCAAACCTCAACAACTATAAAAATCGTCTGACTGCTGTGCTTGCCAACAAGGGTTTTGCCACCTAGTATTAAGTCTTGTTTGCCGGAGGGATCAAATACTTATTTCTCACTGACAAATGGAAATAAATTTATATAATTTATACAATGTGATTTTCTGTATTTTATTTTTTTATATTCTCTCAATGTTAAAATTAAAACTACACTTAAAATTATAGACTGTTCATGTCTTTGTCAGTGGGCAAACCTGCAGCAAGGGATCAAATAATTATTTCCTTCACTGTATTTCAATCACATCCACCTTCAAGTTGTCTTGAGCAGAACTCCAGTAACCTGTTTATAACAGCCCAGATGCCCCACACAAAAGTAAACACCCTCTGTAATTCTCCTGTGCCTCATACTGTAGCTGACATTATCAGTGTGTTGCCCTTACACAGTTCTTGTTCTCTACTGTGCAGGCCACGATATTTACAGATTCTGGATGAGGAAGGAGATGTCAGCCACATAAAAGATGGAGAGAAGCCGATTGTGGGGGACAGAGGAGGTGCCGAGCACAGACAGCAACACCCAACAGACTGACTGAGCCAATCAACATACAACGCATGCCAAGATTAAAAAGGAAGATGGGCTCTTATGAACAGGTTACTGGATTGCTGTTCAAGATGACAAAGGGAACCTGTCACCAAGAAAATGAAGTCCAATCTGCAGGCATCAAGTTATGGACCAGAGGGAGCCGAGTAGAATTATATAGATTTTGTGTTATTGTTTTAAGATCCAGTATCACCTGTGTTTTAATCATTTAATCCCCTGCTCTTTCTATAATTTTCAGTCCAGCTATGTCTGCTAGCACTCTTATACAAGGAAGGCTGGCAGTCACTGAGAGGACCGCTTAGTTGCCCATAGGAACCAAAGCTCAGCTTTCACTTCTCATACTGCTCTGGTAAAATGATAGCTGGACTCCGATTGGTTGTATGTAAAGATTTTGTAGTTTCTGGTATTCTGCAGACATGGTTAATAAAAAACAAACTTTTACTTTGAAAATGGCAATCTATACAGTATTTACAAGCAGGTACAAAAGATAAGGCCCAACGGGTTGTCATCTTTCCCACAGGTACCGGATACAACTTTAGCCCTGGTCCTTGAGATAGGTGGCATCTCCCCCTCTCTGGCTTTCGTAGCCCTTGGGGATCTTCCTCACCTCTAGCAGTATATCTGGATTGCAATACCTTCTGCCCCATATGGTATGAGTCCATTTTTTCCTGTAGCATCACAAGCCGAGTGTGCCCCTGGCTCCCGACATCCAACTCAAGGCTGCCGTTGGCCATTAGACAGAATCACACAGATAGGTATTTGAGGCAGTCCACTGCCCCGAATATTAGGCTCATGTTGTCCCTAGCAGCCCAAAGTTCTGCTGCCTACTCACTGCTGCCCTTGCATTAACTGAATTGACACTTCCTGCCTCTGTCACTAACACTCAGCTCCCCCTCCCAACTGCGTAGGCCAATTCAGATAACCCTGTCCCAGATAACTGCAGCCTCAGGGGATATTGTACTTCTACCACATATAAATGCATAAAAACACATTCAACCCTTTGCTTGTTAGGGCGTAATTCATTAGCTCCCACAACTGTTAACACCTATGCGCACTGTCGTGTTAAAATCAAAAATCAGATCATACACGCATAGCACAAAGCTGTGTTATTGAATTTGGCTGTTCACATTATAGTTTTTTTTTCACAAGGGCCCAGTGTGCAAGTGAAAGGGAAAAAAGAAGAAAAAAAAAAAAAAAAAAAAAAGGGGGGACGCAGCCCGCACTATTCTTTTCAGTTTTTCAGATTAGACTCACGTATTCGAGTCAAAGGGTGCACACAAAAAAACAAACAGAACGGATTTGCTATTCTGCTATTCGTCGTCCGCACTACACTTGATACATTGCAAATTTTAACATAGGAAACATTTGGGACTGAACATTTTTGTATAAAATTCCACGCTTCAACACGTCTGATTATCCACCACCCTTGGATCCTTCAGACGGAACCTGAAAACCCATCTCTTCAGGAAAGTCTACAGCCATAACCATTCTACCGCCTCACCAACCACCGGAGCTGCCGCCCCACCAAACACCCGATCTGCCGCGTCGCCACAGCTGCCGCCTCACCAACCACCAGAGCTGCAGCTTCACAACCACCGTGCTGCAGCACACCGACCTCCTGTCTCTTCCCCATTATCCCGAAGAATGTAAGTCCTCAATGATAGGGAGTAGGAGTAGGAGTAGGAGTAGGAGTAGGAGTAGGAGTAGTAAAAACAGGCGTGATACAGATAGAATAGAGATGAAAAACAGAATTTTTCATGAGCTCGCTCACCTGAACCCATTTTAGTGCTGACAGGTAACTTGTAGCATGTAACAAGTTATTTTGCATACAGTACATCCCTCAGTTGTACGCATTCACAACAGTTGCTATAAAAACAAAACATAGATAAATATAGTTTGTGCAAACAAGTATAAATACTGCAAAATTCAATAGCAGTAAGCAACCAACTGCAGTCTTGCGGGAGTACTAAACCATAGGTAGCTAGCAACAGCTTCACAAAAGGTAAGCCTATATATGAAGATTAACTATTGACTAATTCCAATGTATGACACCTTAATGCTGACAGCTTATGAGACCAACATGGCAGACCAGTTACAGACTCTTTAGTAAATATCCCATTCATTTGACTAGACCTATTAGAAATCAATTTTTCCTGCAGGGACAACCCTATTACAAATTTGAAGATTTCAGCAAAAAGATTTGCAGGGCCTTGGTCTAGCGGCCACATCTGTAGTCTATGAAGTACAAAACCAAAGCCATGTGAATCTTCAATCATCCATTACACCTTTTCTGATTAGTCGGTCAGCAAGGTGGGATTATTGCAGCGTGAGGCACATATGACAGTCACTATGGACCGACTAATTGGAAGAAGCGCCAGGAATGATGGCAGGTTGGAGAAGGTTTGCAGGACCATGGACTACTGATGTAGCTACTAGACCAGAGTCCCAAAAATCATTTTTGTGCCACTCTACAAATGTAAAATATAAAATAAACACAGGAACCACAGCCCAAAACGAGACTAGCCCAGCTCTGGCCCTGACCGTTTATTCCCATCACCAGGTCTCTCCATCGCATGTGTCCAGTTGAATCTTCAGTGTATTTTCTCTGAAATGCCAAAGCGTTTCATGGAACAATTGCGCAGTGAGGCTACGATTCATGCGGACCATGGTTTGGGAGGCAGGAAACACCTGATAGATTCCTTTGAAAATTTAAAAATGACAAATAATACAGAAAACATTTTTGAGAAATGTCTTATCTGCCACATATTAAAATGATCTTTGATCACTTCTACATGAGAATTTTCTGGTCCGTATTGTGCATCTGTATTAAAAAGCTGCAAATCATGGATGAAAGTAGTCTCCATCAAGTGTAGAAAAAGCTGTCTGAGCACAGATTACCAGTCAGAGCCATTTGTATAGACCCCACACAACTCCTACCTTATTTTCATTTTTTTTATTTCTACAGACAAAAGCCAGATATGACAAAGATATGCTACAAAGTCACCAGGTACTGTCCAGGAACTAATGCTTATGCCTGGGATTCATGTGTACACTAAGAATGAACAATAAGGTCACAAAACCTTGCAGATGAGTTAGGCCAGCATACTTTACAGCAGCAAGAAATATTAGAGACAGAAACTTATTCAATACGACAAAAAGGCCTAGAGTACAATGGATAAGTTGGTAGGTACATCACAGAGATACCACTATATGAAAGGCATGACAAAGCATGCACGCTGCGGCCCATCTCACAGAGCTACTGATAGGTGATGATCCCAGCGGACAGAGCACATATAGGATTGTCTAGTATATAGCCATCATGCCAACAAATTTGTTACTTTCTGGCCATGGCTCTTTAGTCTCCCCTCTCAATAGATAACAGCAAATGTGATCTAATGCCTCAGTGAGCTGAAGACCTTTCGTTACCGAAAGCAGATGAATTGCGAGCGAACATCAGTCCAGGAGAGGGAAGTAAATATCCCTAATAACATATATTAAAAGTTTCTTATTTTTTCTTGTACTATTGATTTATGAAAAAAATAAAATGACGGTTACTCAAAAGCAAGGCCACTTATGAGGCTAGGTGTGCTGAGATCACAGGTTTTCTGCCAAATAGGCCTAACCCAGATCATTCATTTCTGGAAAGGAATAGACCCTATTTCAGTGTGCGGAATCGGTTTATATCATACATTTCTAATCTTTGTGGCCACATTTGCCATCCATGATAAAAAAAACCCGGATGGAAGTTTCCTTAAGCTTCTCCTTCCAAGGCAGCGAAAGAGAGTGTATAGCGGAAACTCGGACGTCAGTCATGTGTGGTTTTGGAGGTTTTCATTTTTCAATCCAAAGAAGAAACATCAAACATGTGATCATAAGCCAGATCAAGGTAAGATGAATTCTGAAGTTAAAAAAACAACTTTATTTAAAACAGTCAATTGGTTAGATGGTGGCACAAAAAGAAGCCCTCTACTCAGCACTCATTACCTGTATTAGTTGCACCTGTTTGAACTCATTAACTGTACAAAAGGCACCTGTCCACACACTCAATCACACTCCAACCTCTCCACCATGGCCAAGGCGCTGTCTAAGGACATCAGGAACAAAGTTGTACACCTGCTCAAGGCTGGAATGGGATACAGGACAATAGGCAAGCAGCTTGGTGAGAAGGCAAGAAAACAGAAGTAACAAAAGATGGCTGCCAATCTTCCTCGGCCTAGGGCTCCATGCAAGAGCTCACCTCGTAGGGTAAGGATGATTCTGAGAAAGATCAGGAATCAGGCCAGAACTACATGACCTGGAGACAGCTGGGACCAGTGTCTCAAACATTATTGTTAGTAACACACTATGCAGCCATGGATTAACCCCTTAACCCCCAAGGGTGGTTTGCACGTTAATGACCGGGCCAATTTTTACAATTCTGACAACTGTCCCTTTATGATGTTATAGCTCTGGAACGCTTCAACGGATCCTGATGATTCTGACACTGTTTTCTCGTGACATATTGTACTTCATGATAGTGGTAAAAATTTCTTTGATATTCTTTGCCTTTATTTGTGAAAAAAAATGGAAATTTGGCAAGAATTTTGAAAATTTAGCAATTTTCGAAATTTGAATTTTTGTGCCCTTAAATCACAGAGATATGTCACACAAAATACCCAAGTAACATTTCTCACATGTCTACTTTACATCAGCACAATTTTGGAACCCCAATTTTTTTTTTTGTTAGGGAGTTATAAAGGTTAAAAGTTGAATAGCAATTTCTCATTTTTACACCACCATTTTTTTTTGTTTAGGGACCACATCACATTTGAAGTCACTTTGAGGGGTCTATATGATGGTTATTTTCTAAGTGTGACCCCATTCTAAAAACTGCATCCCTCAAGGTGCTCAAAACCACATTCAAGAAGTTCATTAACCCTTCAGGTGTTTCACAGGAATTTTTGGAATGCTTAAAAAAAAAAAAAAAATAATGAACATTTAACTTTTTTTCCAAAAAAGTTTACTTCAGCTCTAATTTGTTTTATTTTACCACGGGTAACAGGAGGAATTGGACCCCAAAAGTTGTTGTACAATTTGTCCTGAGTACGCGATATCCCATATGTGGGGGTAAACCACTGTTTGGGCGCATGACAGAGCTCGGAAGAGAAGGAGCGCTGTTTGACTTTTCAATGCAAAATTTACTGGAATGGAGATGGGACACCATATCGCGTTTGGAGAGCCCCTGATGTGCCTAATCATTGAAACTCCCCACAAGTGACACCATTTTGGAAAGTAGACCCCCTAAGGAACTTATCTAGATGTATGGTGAGCACTTTGACCCACCAAGTGATTCACAGAAGTTTATAATGTAGAGCCATAAAAATAAATTATTTTCTCACAAAAATGAAATTTTTGCCCCAACTTTTTATTTTCCCAAAGGTAGCAGAAGAATTTGGACCCCAAAAGTTGTTGGGCAATTTATCCTGAGTACGCTGATACTTCATAAATGGGGATAAACCACTGTTTGAGCGCATGGCAGAGCCGATACCCCATATGTGGGGGTAAACCACCATGTGGGCGCATGGCAGAGCTCGGAAGGGAAGGGGCGCCGTTTGGAATGCAGACTTAGATGGGTTGGTCTGCAGGCATCACGTTGCATTTGCAGAGCCCCTGATGTACCTAAACAGTAGAAACCCCCCCACAAGTGACACCATTTTGGAAAGTAGACACCCTAAGGAACTTATCTAGATGTGTTGTGAGAACTTTGAACCCCCAAGTATTTCACTACAGTTTTTAACGTAGAGCCGTGAAAATAAAAATTCTTTTTTTTTTTCCCCCCAAAATTATTTTTTTTAGCCCACAGTTTTCTATTTTCCCAAGGGTAACAGGAGAAATTGAACCCAAAAAGCTGTTGTCCAATTTGTCCTGAGTACGCCAATACCCCATATGTTGGGGTTAACCCGTTTGGGCGCACAGGAGAGCTTGGAAGGGAAGAAACACTGTTATACTTTTTCAAAGCAGAATTGGCTGGAATTGAGATCGGACGCCATGTCGCGTTTGGAAAGCCTCTGATGTATCTAAACAGTGGAAACTCCCAAATTCTAACTGAAACCCTAACCCAAACACACCCCTAACCATAACCCTAACCCGAACATGGGCCTATGTAATAATTATAGGGGATAACTCAGGAGACTCTTTGCGTGGAACAAGGCAACTACAGGACACAGTTTTATAAGTGGTAAAGTCTATATTATCACACAGTAATTCAAACAGGTGCAGAGAGAAACTCAAGTCCACAACACTTGGTGCAAATATCAAATGCAGCTCAGCAGTCTATAGGAAACTTCAGAGGAAAATGTAATCACGCAGAAAGTCTATGAAGCACAATTATTCTTGAGGATACTTGACACGAATAAATCCTTGTCTTAGTCCAAAACACAGATAGATATGCTTATAAGGCAGTTCAAATAATATCTTAGCTCAACCAGGGAGGTCTGGGTAATAGTCTCAGGTTCTTGCAGAGGAGAAACAGCTTACATGTCCAGCAAATGCAGATGGAAGTAAACACGAGCAGCAGATGACGGAGGATTACTGGAACTGGTGTATGCAGCAGGAACTCAGAGCAGAGTAGCAGGATAACCCCACAGGTTCACAGGAGCAGGTATATAGCCAGGGAGTCACCAGAGGTCAGGAGCTGGATGCAAGGCAGAATACTCTAGCACAGACTGAAGGCTGGGGTGGACTTTTATAGCAGGAAGACACAGTGCACATGAGACCAAAGTCATCATCTAAGTAATGCACAAAAAGGTAATAAAAAAATGTTCAGAGTCCTGACAGCCTAGCCCTAATCCCAACCACACCCCTAACCCGAATCCCAACCATAACCCTAACCACACCCCTAACCCCAACCCTAATTCCAACCGTAAATGTAATCCAAACCCTAACTTTAGCTCAACCTTAACCCTAACTTTAGCCCTAACCATAACCCTAACTTCAGCCCCAACCTTAACCCTAACTGTAGCCCCAACCCTAATGGAAAAATGGAAATACATTTAAAAAAAAATTATTATTTTTCCCTAACTAAGGGGGTGATGAAGGGGGGGGGGGGGGGTTGATTTACTTTTATAGCGTTTTTTTGCGGATTTTTATTATTGGCAGCCATCACACACTAAAAGACGCTTTTTATTGCAAAAGGATAGTTTTTGCGTCTCCACATTGTGAGAGCTATAATTTTTCCATATTTTGGCCCACAGAGTCATGTGAGGTCTTGTTTTTTGCGGGACGAGTTGATGTTTTTATTGGTACCATTTTCGGGCTTGTGAAATTTTTTGATCGATTTTTATTCCACTTTTTGTTCGGCGGTACGATAATAAAGTGTTGTTTTTTGCCTTTTTTTTTTTTGACGGTGTTCACTGAAGGGGCTAACTAGTCAGACAATTTTATAGGTCGGGTCGTTACGGATGTGGCAATACTAAATATGTGTACTTTTATTGTCTTTTTTTATTTAAAGAGATGTATTTATTGGATATATATATATATATATATATATATATATATATATATATATATATATATATATATATATATATATTTTAAATTTACTTTTTTTTACATTGCCCTAGGGGGGGGGGGGACATCACTATATATTATCAGATCGCTGACCTGACACTTTGCACACTTTGCAATGCACTGTGTCAGATCAGCGATCTGACAGGCAGTGCAGGGAGGCTTCCCGGCACCTGCTCTGAGCAGGCGCTTGAAAGCCACCTCCCTGCAAGACCCGGAAGGCCCTCTGCGGCCATTTTGGATTCAGGGCCTGCAGGGAGGAGGAGGTAGGAGACCCTCGGAGCAACGCGATCACATCGCGTTGCTCCGAGGGTCTCAGGGAAGCAGGCAGGGAGCCCCCTCCCTGCGCGATGCTTTCCTATGCTGACGGAACGCTGCGATCATCTTTGATCGCAGTGTGCCGGGAGCGGTCCGTGACCGCTCCTGGCACATAGTGCCAAATGTCAGCTGTAATAATCAGCTGACACCCGGCGGGGATCGGCCACGCTCCCCTGTGAGTGCTGCCGATCGCCTATGACGTACTATCCCGTCATTGGGAATTAAGTCCTAGGTCACCTCGACGGGATAGTGCGTCATATGGGATTAAGATCCTGCAGGGCAAACAAGGTCCCCCTGCTCATACGAGAACATGTCCAACTCTCCGTGCTTGGAGGAAGAATAATGAGTACTACCCCAAGTACACTGTCCCAACCGTGAAGCATGGTGAGGAAACATCATACTTTGGGAGTGATTTTCTGCAAAGGGGAAAGGACGATTGCACTGTATTGAAAGAAGGATGGATGGGGTCATGTATTGGGAGATTCTGGCAAACAACCTCCTTCCCTCAGTAAGAACATTGAAGATGGGTCGTGGCTGGGTCTTCCAGCATGATAATGACCCAAAACACACAGCCAGGGCAACCAATGAGTGGCTCGGTAAGAAGCATTTAAGTTCCTGGAGTGGCCTAGCCAGCCTCCAATAGAAAATCTGTTACCCAGCGACAGC
The DNA here is from genome assembly GCF_051348905.1 of Ranitomeya variabilis. Taxonomy (NCBI): domain Eukaryota; kingdom Metazoa; phylum Chordata; class Amphibia; order Anura; family Dendrobatidae; genus Ranitomeya; species Ranitomeya variabilis. The sequence goes on along the minus strand of NC_135237.1, from coordinate 248,759,385 downwards.
CCAAAACTTGAAAGATCTGGAGAAGTTCTGTATGGAGGAGTGGGCCAAAATCCTTGCTGCAGTGTGTGTAAACTTGGTCAAGGACTACAAGAAACATCTGACTTCTGTAAATGCAAACAACGGTTTCTGCACCAAATATTAACCCCTTCGTGACCTTGGAATTTTCCGGTTTTCCGTGTTTTTTACTCCCCTCTTTCCCAGAGCCATAACTTTTTTATTTTTCCGTCAATATGGCCATGTGAAGGCTTATTTTTTGCGGGATGAGTTGTACTTTTGAACAACATTATTGGTTTTACATGATGTGTACTAGAAAATGGGAAAAAATTCCAAGTGCGGTGAAATTGCAAAAAAAGTGCAATCCCATGCGTGTTTTTTGTTTGGCTTTTTTGTTAGGTTCACCAAATGCTAAAACTGACCTGCTATTATGATTCTCCAGGTCATTACGAGTTCATAGACACCAAACTTGTCTAGGCTATTTTTTATCTAAGTGGTGAAAAAAAATTTCCAAACTTTGCTACAAAAAAAAAAAAAAAAATTGTGCCATTTTCCGATAACCGTAGCGTCTCCATTTTTCGTGATCTGGGGTTGGGTGAGGGCTTATTTTTTTCGCGTCGAGCTGACATTTTAATGCAATGTCGCAGCAACCAAAAAACGTAATTTTGGCGTTTTTAATTTTTTTTTTATCGCTACGCCGTTTAGCGATCAGGTTAATCCTTTCTTTTATTGATAGATCGGGTGATTCTAAAAGCGGCAATACCAAATATGTGTTTATTTTATTTTATTTTTATTGTTTTATTTTGAATGGGGCGAAAGGGGGGTGATTTAAACTTTTATATATTTTTTTTAATTATTTCATTTTTTTTTTAAACATTTTTTTTTTTTTTTTACTTTTGCCATGCTTCAGTAGCCTCCATGGGAGGCTAGAAGCTGGCAAAACTGGATCGACTCAGCTACATAGTAGCGATCATCAGATCGCTCCGATGTAGCTTAATTACAGGCTTGCTATGAGCGCCGACCACAGGGTGGCGCTCACAGCAAACCGGCATCAGTAACCATAGAGGTCTCAAGGACCTCTATGGTTACTATCCTGACGCATCGCCGACCCCCACCCCGGAAGCGGTAGTTAAATGCCGCTGTCAGCGTTTGACAGCGGCATTTAACTAGTTAATAGCGGCGGGTGGATCGCGATTCCACTCACCGCTGTTGCGTGCACGTCAGCTGTCCAAAACAGCTGACATGTCGCGGCTTTGATGTGGGCTCACCGCCGGAGCCCACATCAAAGCAGGGGATCTGACCTCGGACGTACTATCCCGTCCGAGGTCAGAAAGGGGTTAAAGTTGTTTTTCTATTGTATCAAATACATATATTTCATGCAACAAAATGCAAATTAATTATGTAAAAATCATACATTGCGATTTTCTCTTTCTGGATTCTGTCTCTAACAGTTGAATTGTACCTACGATAAAATTACAGACGTCTCCATTCTTTGTAGGTGGGAAAACTTGCAAAATCAGCACAATGATCAAATACTGGGGTATGTGGCAAGAATTGCCTTGATCTGGGTTTATGACCACATGTTCAATGGTTCTTCTTTTGGTTCTACTATGTTTCAGTGTAGTCTACCATTCATTATGTAGCAGATATGTCATTACCTTTCTTCGCTTTATAGGTGTTGTATAGATCAATCTTAATTTTGACATATCCAAAAACAGAAAAAAGGGACCGCACTGCCAGCTGGTTCTATCAGATTCAGAGAGCACCTCAGGTCCATCAGTACAGGAAAGGGTGTCCCCCGTTTAATCTCTCATATGCTCCATTAACATGGGGGTAATGCGTCATTGTTGCGGTTCATTGGTTTAGAAAGGGTTACTTGACCAGCACAGGGGGGGGTAACCATAATAGGTTGCTGCTGAGAAGAGAGGGTAAATGGATTATGGGTGTTAATGCCACGGGCCCTTTGGGGGTTAAATGAAAAACTGGATATGTCGGTGTTTCTGTGAATGTTTGTCTCCCGGTAAAAAAAATTGTTTCTTTTCTTTTCCCTTCCCGTTTTCGTTTATTATCCTGTAACTTTGACATTTTGGTATTCTTGGCGACATATTTTTCTGTAATTGATGTTTTATTCAATTTTAATCTTTTCATGTTTAAATGTTTTATTTGAAAAGTAGGACATTATGACGCTGAGGGTGGGGGAGGTAACCTAGTGGCGGATATTGTTATAATGGATCCACCCACCTTTAGTCAGTGTCAAGACCCGTGTCAAGACCCCAACTGCGCAAAACGGCCGTCGTCTTTAGAAGCCCGTGTTTCCCTGCTTGTCCTGCATTTGACATGATGTCAGAATAAAGTTTGGATTTTATCTGGATGGTGAGTGCCCGCTTCTCTTCTATTGTGCATGCAGCGGTTAATTTTGACATACACTATGTTCCAAATTATTATGCAAATGATATTTTTCTCGGATTTTCCTAAATGGTGCAAATGACAGTCAGCCTAATAAAAGTCATCACCAATTAGAGTATACATCGAATTTTATTGAAGAAACCTCCCAATGATAACAGTATAATCTCCAAAATGAATAAAAACTCAAAATGCACTGTTCCAAATTATTAGGCACAGTAGAATTTCTAAACATTTGATATGTTTTAAAGAACTGAAAATGCTCATTTGTGGAATTTGCAGCATTAGGAGGTCACATTCACTGAACAAAAAAGCTATTTGACTCCAAAACATTCTAACAGGCCAAGTTACATGTTAACATAGGAACCCTTCTTTGATATCACCTTCACAATTCATGCATCCATTAAACTTGTGAGTTGATGCAGTTTCTGCTTGTATTTCTTCCATGAAGTCAGAATAGCCTCCCAGAGCTGCTGTTTTGATGTGAACTGCCTCCCACCCTCATAGATCTTTTGCTTGATGATAATCCAAAGGTTCTCTATAGGGTTGAGGTCAGGGGAAGATGGTGGCCACACCATGAGTTTATCTCCTTTTATGCCCATAGCAGCCAATGACTCAGAGGTATTCATTGTCATGCATGAAGATGATTTTGTTCCTGAAGGCACGTTTCTGCTTTTTAGACCATGGAAGAAAGTTGTCAGTCAGAAACTCAATTTACTTTGCTGAGGTCATTTTCACACCTTCAGGAACCTTAAAGGGCCCTACCAGCCGGTTCCCCATGATTCCGGCCCAAAACATGACTCCTCCACCTCCCTGCTGACGTCGCAGCCTTGTTGGGACATGGTGCCCATCCACCAACCATCCACTACTCCATCCATCTGGACCGTCCAGAGTTGCTCGACACTCATCAGTAAACAAGACTGTTTGAAAATTAGTCTTCATGTATGTCTGGGCCCACTGCAACCGTTTCTGCTTGTGAACACTGTTTAGGAGTGGCCGAATAGTAGGTTTATGCACCACAGCAAGCCTTTGAAGGATCCTACACCTTGAGGTTTGAGGGACTCCAGACGCACCAGCAGCTTCAAATAACTGTTTGCTGCTTTGTAATGGTATTTTGGCAGCTGCTCTCTTAATCCAATGAATTTGTCTGCCAGAAAACTTCCTCATTATGCCTTTATTTGCATGAACTCTGTCTGTGCTCTGTTTCAGTCACAAATCTCAGAGTATGATGATCACTCTTAAGTTTTCGTGAAATATCTAATTTTTTCATACCTTGTCCAAGGCATTGCACTATTTAACACTTTTCAGCAGCAGAGAGATCCTTTTTATTTCCCATATTGCTTGAAACCTGTGACCTGCATAATAATGTGGAACATCATTTTTGAGTAGTTTTCCTTTAATTAGAATCACCTGGAAAACTAATTATCACATGTGTTTAAGAATGATTTCAGTGATTCATTGAGCCCTGAGACACAATACCATCCACGAGTTTATTTGAAAAACAAAACAATTAAATCTTTACGACACTTAAATCCAATTTGCATAATAATTTGGAACACAGTTGTATATTGTCTGCTTTCCAGAACGTATTTTTTTAACATTTTTTTTTCAAACCAAAAGTAGGATATGTTTCAGTTTGTCTTTTTTTGACAGACCGTCTATCCACAAATAAATAAATAATAGAGATGTGAAAAGATTTCTAGACTAATATGTCCTTGTGCTGTCCAAGATCAGTCACATGGAATTAAAGTACTTGTGCACTTGCACGAGCTCCATTAAATGTGGTATTCCATTGCAATGTAATGCATAGGTAGAGATGAGAACGATATACATGGATTAGATTACAATGCAGCGCTGAACTCATCTCTCGAGATCTTGATCCTGAGATCACCATCAGCGCATGCGCCGCCCCTGGCGGCGGCCATATTACCAGCGCACCTGGAAGTGTCGGGGCTCTGGCCTGTCGCAAAATGTTGGCAGAGCGCCAGGCAGCGCGGGACACCCACGCAGCACCGGAGACACGCAGCAACGGCCAGCATCCGCCGGGCACCCGGAGATTATTTTTTCATATACATACAGTACAGACCAAAAGTTTGAATGTAAAGCAGTCATGAAAGCAGAAGGTGGCTGCTTGGAAGAACCTAGAATATAAGACATTTTCAGTTGTTTCACACTTTTTTGTAAAGTATATAATTCCACATGTGTTAATTCAGAGTTTTGATGCCTTCAGTGTGAATGTACAATTTTCATAGTCATGGAAATACAGAAAAATCTTTAAGTGAGGTGTGTCCAAACTTTCGGTCTGATATATATATATATATATATTTTACACACACACACTAGATGGTGGCCCGATTCGAATGCATCGGGTATTCTAGAATATGCATAGCCACGTAGTATATTGCCCAGCCACGTAGCATATTGCATGGGCAGCTTTAATAGTAAAAATTTGGTCACACAGGGTTAATAGCGGCGGTAACGGAGTGAGTTACCCGCGGCATAACGCGGTCCGTTACTGCTGGCATTAACCCTGTGTGAGCGGTGACTGGAGGGGAGTATGGAGCGGGCGCCGGGCACTGACTGCGGGGAAGTAGGGAGGGACTAATCGGACTATGGCCGTCGCTGATTGGTCGCGGCAGCCATGACAGGCAGCTGGCGAGACCAATCAGCGACTTGGATTCCATGACAGACAGAGGCCGCGACCAATGAATATCCGTTACAGACAGACAAACGGACGGACGTGACCCTTAGACAATTATATAGTAGAGAAATGTAGAATATATATATATATATATATATATATATATATATATATATATATATATATATATATATATATATATTACAGATAGACATATATAGACAGATATAGACATATGTCATGTATCATGACATATATGTCTATGATATGTCTATGGTACACACGCACATACATATATACATATATATATATATATATATATATATTATATATACCTATCCACATACGGCACGATCGGAATAGATTTCCTACTGTCATACAGACGTTTTTCAAACATGAGCCCCGAATCATCCCTGCAGTTTCTCCACTTCCCTCGGGGACTTTGCTCCTTTTTAGTGCCTTTAGAATTTGCACCACTTTTTCAGGCGTCTTACTTTTTTTCTTTGTCATCTTTTACCCGGACAGATTCATGAAACGCACAACACTAAACGTCCCATTTTTGCGGCACAGCCCCCAGTCTCAGCCTGGAGTGAGGTTTCTGAGGTCCCATTTTTGCGGCACAGCCCCCAGTCTCAGCCTGGAGTGAGGTTTCTGAGGCCCCATTTTTGCGGCACAGTCCCCAGTCTCAGCCTGAGTGAGGTTTCTGAGGCTCCATTTTTGCGGCACAGCCCCCAGTCTCAGCCTGGAGTGAGGTTTCTGAGGTCCCATTTTTGCAGCACAGCCCCCAGTCTCAGCCTGGAGTGAGGTTTCTGAGGTCCCATTTTTGCGGCACAGCCCCCAGTCTCAGCCTGGAGTGAGGTTTCTGAGGCTCCATTTTTGCGGCACAGCCCCCAGTCTCAGCCTGGAGTGAGGTTTCTGAGGCCCCATTTTTGCGGCACAGCCCCCAGTCTCAGCCTGGAGTGAGGTTTCTGAGGCCCCATTTTTGCGGCACAGCCCCCAGTCTCAGCCTGGAGTGAGGTTTCTGAGGTCCCATTTTTGCGGCACAGTCCCCAGTCTCAGCCTGGAGTGAGGTTTCTGAGGTCCCATTTTTGCGGCACAGTCCCCAGTCTCAGCCTGGAGTGAGGTTTCTGAGGCCCCATTTTTGCGGCACAGCCCCCAGTCTCAGCCTGGAGTGAGGTTTCTGAGGCCCCATTTTTGCGGCACAGTCCCCAGTCTCAGCCTGGAGTGAGGTTTCTGAGGCCCCATTTTTGCGGCACAGTCCCCAGTCTCAGCCTGGAGTGAGGTTTCTGAGGCCCCATTTTTGCGGCACAGTCCCCAGTCTCAGCCTGGAGTGAGGTTTCTGAGGCCCCATTTTTGTGGCACAGCCCCCAGTCTCAGCCTGGAGTGAGGTTTCTGAGGCCCCATTTTTGTGGCACAGCCCCCAGTCTCAGCCTGGAGTGAGGTTTCTGAGGCCCCATTTTTGCGGCACAGTCCCCAGTCTCAGCCTGGAGTGAGGTTTCTGAGGCCCCATTTTTGCGGCACAGTCCCCAGTCTCAGCCTGAAGTGAGGTTTCTGAGGCCCCATTTTTGCGGCACAGTCCCCAGTCTCAGCCAGGAGTGAGGTTTCTGAGGCCCCATTTTTGCGGCACAGTCCCCAGTCTCAGCCTGGAGTGAGGTTTCTGAGGCCCCATTTTTGCGGCACAGGCCCCAGTCTCAGCCTGGAGGTTTCGGACAGACTTTTTTTAACTTGTCAAGAAATGAGGAATCATTTTACGGGTTTTACAATTTTTTTTAACTAAAGTCTTGGAAAATGTTTAAAAGAAAACTAAAGAGCATTTTCTTTTTCATATTGAGTCAAATTTGTCAAACGTGAACAACATTTTGGTGCAAAAAGTGACTTCAATAAGTGGAAATGATGCCTGGGCCAGCGGCCAGTGCCGGACGGCGCAGCCAGGTGTGAGGACGAGACCTGCTCACCTTGTACATCACGTGTGCAGCAGTCACTGACTGCCTGCAGCGGTCACACTCACACAGTCCATAGCACTTACCGGCAGCTCCACGCTGATGTCCGTGCCGTCCAGCAGCAGCACCTTACAGGTCAGCACCGCCTTGCTGTCCCCGGCCGCAGGGATGTGAACTGTGGCTCCTCCACCGACCACTGGGGGCGACAGCGGGCTGTGGTGCGGGTACAGCGCTCCGGCAGGGGCTCTCATCACCATGGCTCCGGCATCCCTCTCATCCCGGCCACCGTGCACTGTGGCTGCACTTCTCCCTCCGTGCCTCTGCATCGACCGCCGGCCAAAGGTCCTCCGCAGGAACCGCAGCATCATCCTTCACCACCTCCCGGCTTCCCTCCTCCCTCTTTAACCCTTCCTGCTCTTCCTGGATACCAAAGCTCAGCGCTGAGCAATCAATAGGAAGCTTTCCAGGGAGTGAGCAGCAGGTGAGCGCAGTGTCCCGGTGCGCGGGGAGCAGTGTCAGCCCCGGAGGGCGGCGGAGAGGAAAGTTTCACGGTCACGTCACTCCGCCACGGACATGCCAGGTGCGTGTTCTTATGCGTGGAGTGCAGACAGGAATGGCAGCACCCCGGGGAGACGACGGCTCCGTGTCCCGGCAGTCTGCAGCACAGAGGACCGCTGCCGCCGGCCACTTCCCCCAGCAGCGCACCTTCTGCCGGCAGTCACTTGTTGGCTGTGTCCTCGTCTCCCACAGAACTGGAATGACACAGACACGGGTTTGTTTCGCGCACCCTCCTCCTCCTCTGTCTCCTCCCTCACCGGAGTTTGGCTCCCTTCCCAGCCATTCTGGTGACCAGGCAGCAGGTGTTTTAACTCTGTCATTGCCGCAGGCTGGGGAGGACACGGCTGACGTTGGCTTCTTGCATGGAGTCTCTCCTGCAATTAGTGGCTCCATAATCCCCTTTCACACATCAGGTTTTTGCCATCAGGCACAATCCAGCGAATTTTGAAAAAAAACGGATCCAGCAAAAGTTGCCGCTGAATCCGTATTTTTCTCATAGACTTGTATTAGCGCCGGATTGTGACAGATTGCCACACGTTTCTTCCGTATTTTTCCGGATCCGTCGTCGAAAATTATTTTAACGGCGGCCGGAGAAAACGTTCATAGGAACGTTTTTTCTGTCCGGCGAAAAAACACCAAGCGACGGATCCAGCAAAAAACTGATGAAACGTGAGGTGAAATGATGAATCCAGCCACCAAAGTCAGTTTTTCATGCATTTTCCCATTGAAGTCATGCATTTGCCATTCTGCTCTCTCGCGTTAAAAAAAAAAAACGGATCCGTCACATCAGTTTTTCACAATTTGCAACGGATACGTTTTTTTAAAAAATTCGCCTGATTTAGGCTACTTTCACACTAAATAAACTGGAAGCAAGAAAGATGCAGTCATAGAATCCAATAAAAACACCTTTTATTAGTAATCAATAAAAAATATACACACAGAAAGCCAGACAATGTGTAGTAAGGCAGGCAGATGACAACAAAATGCCAATAGCAACATGAAAACAGTAGTCACCCAAGGTATGGTGGCCCCTACGGTAGCCCAGATACGGCACAAAGGTATATCACAGTGTATAACATGTCATAAAAAGCAGTATACAGCAAATAGAAGGTAGCCACAGCATCTATATCTATAAGTCTCCCATATCATTGGGCACTGGTGTAGCTACAGACATGGAGAGACAGTGTAACATACAAATTACCTAATGTGGAGGACCTGGACCAACGCAGGGGACACCGGACCACCCCGACGCGCGTTTCGGTAAGTGTACCTTCCTCAGGGGGCGCATGCAAAACGCGCGTCGGGGTGGTCCGGTGTCCCCTGCGTTGGTCCAGGTCCTCCACATTAGGTAATTTGTATGTTACACTGTCTCTCCATGTCTGTAGCTACACCAGTGCCCAATGATATGGGAGACTTATAGATATAGATGCTGTGGCTACCTTCTATTTGCTGTATACTGCTTTTTATGACATGTTATACACTGTGATATACCTTTGTGCCGTATCTGGGCTACCGTAGGGGCCACCATACCTTGGGTGACTACTGTTTTCATGTTGCTATTGGCATTTTGTTGTCATCTGCCTGCCTTACTACACATTGTCTGGCTTTCTCTGTGTATATATTTTTTATTGATTACTAATAAAAGGTGTTTTTATTGGATTCTATGACTGCATCTTTCTTGCTTCCAGTTTATTATGTGTTGGCAGTTATCCATATTGTCCATATATGGGTGGTGCATTCACGTGGATATATATTATTAATTACTCGGTGATATATATGCTCCATCAATGTTGTATTTTGGAACTCTTTTGTTTACTTTCACACTAGCATCGTGCACTGCACGTCGCTATGCGTCGTTTTGAAGAAAAAACGCATCCTGCAAAAGTGCTTGCAGGATGCGTTTTTTCTCCATAGACTTCTATTAGCGACGCAGTGCGACGCAGTGCCACACGTCGCAACCATCGTGCGACGGTTGCGTCGTGTTGCGTCGGACTGTCGCCACCAAAAAACGTTGCATGTAACGTTTTTTGGTGCGTCGTGTCCAGCATTTCCGACCGCGCATGCGCGGCCTGAACTCCGCCCCCGCCTCCCCGCACCTCACAATGGGGGTGCGGCGCTTCCACATTATGCGCCGGTGCGCCGCAACGTCGCATTGCGACGTGCAGTGCACGACGCTAATGTGAAAGTAGCCTTAGGCTACTTTCACACTAGCGTTAACTGCATTCCGTCACAATGCGTCGTTTTGCCGAAAAAACGCATCCTGCAAAAGTGTTTGCAGGATGCGTTTTTTCACCATTGATTAACATGAAGCGACGCATTGTGACGGATTGCCACACGTCGCACCCGTCGTGCGACGGATGCGTCGTGCAGTGGCGGACCGTCGGGAGCAAAAAACACTACATGTAACGTTTTTTGCTCACGACGGTCCGCTTTTTCCGACCGCGCATGCGCGGCCGGAACTCCTCCCCCACCTCCCCGCACTTCCCCGCACCTCACAATGGGGCAGCGGATGCGCTGGAAAAATGCATCCGCTGCCCCCGTTGTGCGGCGGAGACAACGCTAGTGTCGGGAACGTCGGCCCGACGCACAGCGACGGGCCGAGCCCGACGCTAGTGTGAAAGAAGCCTTAGCCTAACGGCGAAAAACTGATATGTGAAAGAGGCCTTGATAGTACACAGGGAAATAAGCAGCGTTGTAGCAGCAAAGATATCCGCTTCTTTCTCCTTCTGGTCTGAATTTCCACTCTCACTTCTGAGGTAAAATCTGTATTCAGTGGAAACAGACCTTCCCATTACTGAGATAGGGGAAAGCAGTTACTGCTTATAAGACTCTATGGAATGGAGTTAGAGGCACAGGCCTTCTGCTGCAAGCTCTCACTAAACCATAGTTACACTTTAAATGACTGATCACCCCCTGAATAAAGATTAGGGAGGCCCCACATACAATTCAGTTATGTGAAGCCAGGCCTACGGGCAGGGGCCATCGTTTGGGGCAGACAAACAAGGCATTTGCCTAGGGCCCTCCACCAGGGGCCACCAGTCAGTGGGGTGCTGCTAATAGCCGCACACCATGCTCCCGCTATGGGGCCCGTGAATCAGAGGGACCCCGTGCCAGCTTTGGGCACCCCCCTATCACACATTCAATTGTATAATGAATCATGGAGGATAGATCGTCAGCTGACACTCCTTCTCTCATCATTCCCCCTCTGCGTCTCGCGCAGCGGGCCCGATGACATCACTTCATCGAACCCATGCTTCTGAGGATATGCGCTACAAACAGCGGAGTAGCAGGGAAATGGGAAGTCATGGGAAATCAGTGATTACATTGTGGTGGCAGTAATTCTGGAGGACTATGGGGCTGCATTGTACTATATGGGGTCTCCATTATACTATATGGGGGCTGCATTGTACTATATTTGACTGCATTATATTCTTGGGTGCATTATACTCTGGGGCTACATAATACACAGTAGGGCTGCATTGTACTCTGGGGGCTGCATTATACTTTATGGGGGCTGCATTATAATATGAGGCTGCATTATACTATATGGGGTTGTATTATACTTTATGGGGACTACATTATACTATATGTGATTGTATTATACTCTATGAGGCTGCATTATACTGTATGCAGTTGCATTACACTCTGGGAGGCTGCATTATACTTTATGGGGTTGCATTGCACTCTATGATGCTGCATTATACTCAGTAGGCCTGCATTACACTATATGAGGGCCTGCATATTATACTATGAGGTTGCATTATACTCTATGGGTTTGTATTATACTATATGGGGCTGCATTATACTCTATGGAGGCTACGTTATACTCTATGGGTCTGTATTATACTGTCAGGACTCTGAATATTTTTTACTTTTTGTGCATTACTGCCCTTTTCCAAGATGGCGTCTTTGGTCTCATGTGCACTGTGTCTTCCTGCTATAAAACTCCACCCACAGCATTCAGTCTGTGCTAGAGTATTCTGCCTTGCATCCAGCTCCTGACTCTGTTGACTCCCTGGCTATATACCTGCTCCTGTGAACCTGTGTGAAGATCCTGCTACTCTGCTCTGAGTTTCTGCTGCATACACCAGTTTCCAGTAATCCTTCATCTGCTGCTCGTGTTTACTTCCATCTGCATTTGCTGGACATGTAAGCTGTTTCTGCTCTGCAATAACCTGAGACTATTACCCAGGCCTCCATGGTTGAGCTCAGATATTATTTGAACTGCCTTATAAGCATATCTATCTGTGTTGGGACTAAAACAAGGACTTATTCGTGTCAAGTATCCTCAAGAATAATTGTGCTTCATAGACTTTCTGCGTGATTGCATTTTCCTCTGAAGTTTCCTATAGACTGCTAAGCTGCGTTTAATATTTACACCAAGTGTTGTGGACTTGAGTTTCTCTCTGCACCTGTTTGAATCACCGTGTGATAATATAGACTTTACCACTTATAAAACTGTGTCCTGTAGTTGTCTTGTTCCACGCAAAGAGTCTACTAAGTTATCCCCTATAATTATTACAGAATACTCTAGCCCACAAAAAGGAGACTGCTGGAACAATGACTGCAGAGAGCAGATTAGAGCAGGTGTTTTCCATAATTAGATCACTGCAGAAAGATGTGGAAGGTCTGCAAAAGAAGTTTGGAAGCTTTGAACACAATCAACAAGTGTTTGGACAGACTTTGCAGGATTTAAGCACAAACATGCTGGCATAGAGTCCCAGTATGGACGGGCTTTTTAGGACATAAGCACGCAAATAGCTGCACAAGCGACTTTACCCTCTGGGCAACCGCCACCAGCTAGCCCACCTAAGTTGCCCCCATTCAGATTTAATGGTGATCGTGACAAATTTCGTGGCTTTGTGAATCAATGTATGCTATATTTTGATGTGCAGGCTGACTGTTTTCCTAATGATAGATCCAAAGTATTGTGTGTAATAACGCTGCTGACCGCACGAGCGCTCGCCTGGGCGAATCCGATGATTGAGTCTCGTGACCCACGGTTAAATAACTTGGATGATTTCTTGGCCGCAATGGCATTAATGTTTGATGACCCTAATCGCCGTGCAACCGCTGAATCTGCTTTATTGTCTTTACGCCAGGCTAAACGTTCTGTTATTGAGTATGCTACTGAATTCAGGAGATTAGCGGTAGATACCAATTGGGACAGTTATGCACAATTGCCTATTTTTAAAAGGGGGTCTGTCTAGTATTGTAAAAGATGAACTAGCTCGCTCTGAGTCACCACAAGAGCTAGAGACATTTATACAGCATTGTGTGTGCATAGACTTTCGCCTTACTGAGCGTAGGCAGGAGAAGCTTGCTGCATATAACCATATTTCTAACTTTTCCCTTCCTTCCAAAGAGCCTGCAGGTAAAACATCTCGGGAGGAGGAGGCGGTGCCCATGCAAATTGATTCCTTTCAGAGGCGCGAGATCAATGAGCGCCGGGAGCATCGCCTTCGTGAAAGTCTATGTTTCTACTGCGGCCAGTCTGACCACTTCTTGATCAATTGTCCTAAGTGTCCTAGACGGCCTAACAAGGTGCTAGCAGCAGTAGGGGGAGTATGACAACTGTGATGATGAATCTGACATCTGTGAGTGCAACCTGCCTTTAAACGCTGTATTCCATTCACTTTCTATGACTTCACCCCCCCAAGGAGCTGAAGGAAAAGAACTCTCACTGTTCTCTCCCTATTAAGATCCTGTGTTCAGGACAGTGGATTTCCAGTGCAGCTATGATTGACTCTGGTTCAGGTGGCAATTTCATGGATATCACATTTGCCAAGGAACATGGTATTGAAATTCAGCAAAGAGCCTCTCCAATTACCATGGAAACAGTGGATGGGTCACCTTAAATCTCTGGGCCTGTGGATCAGGAGACCGTACCCCTTGAAATTTTGTGTCAGGACTCTGAACATTTTTATTATCTTTTGTGCATTACTGCCCTTTTCCAAGATGGCGTCTTTGGTCACGTGCACTGTGTCTTCCTGCTATAAAAATCCACCCCAGCCTTCAGTCTGTGCTAGATTACTCTGCCTTGCATCCAGCTCCTGACCTCTGGTGACTCCCTGGCTATATACCTGCTCCTGTGAACCTGTGGGGTTATCCTGCTACTCTGCTCTGAGTTCCTGCTGCATACACCAGTTCCAGTAATCCTCCGTCATCTGCTGCTCGTGTTTACTTCCATCTGCATTTGCTGGACATGTAAGCTGTTTCTCCTCTGCAAGAACCTGAGACTATTACCCAGGCCTCCCTGGTTGAGCTAAGATATTATTTGAACTGCCTTATAAGCATATCTATCTGTGTTTTGGACTAAGCAAGGACTTATTCGTGTGAAGTATCCTCAAGAATAATTGTGCTTTATAGACTTTCTGCTTGATTGCACTTTCCTCTGAAGTTTCCTATAGACTGCTGAGCTGCATTTGATATTTGCACCAAGTGTTGTGGACTTGAGTTTCTCTCTGCACCTGTTTGAATCACGGTGTTATAATATAGACTTTACCACTTATAAAACTGTGTCCTGTAGTTGTCTTGTTCCACGCAAAGAGTCTCCTGAGTTATCCCCTATAATTATTACATATACTATATGGGGCGGCATTATACTCTATGGAGGCTACGTTATATTCTATGGGTCTGTATTATACCACATGTACTCTACGGGACTGCATTATACTATGTGGGGCTGCATTGTACTCTGTGGGGCATTGTACTATATGGGGTTGACAAAGGCAGCATGCCGAAAAGCGCGTTGGGGAGGATGCCATCCAGGAGAGTGAGACCCTCATTACCTTTTGTAAGTACTACTCTTCCTCCACTATTGGACTAATGTTTGCACAACTATACCCAGTCTCCACCCTATTTAATACATGAATTTTGTTGCTTTAATGTGCATACACATCATCCCATGCATCATTCCATGAACTTATGCTGATACTCACTGGGGCTGATTACTATTGCTATTTTTCTGCCCTAAGCACTTAGCACCTTATTACCTTATATTTACCTTACACATCTCCCGCCATGCACTGGATTATCCTGTAGTTGATCGTTATTATTTTTTATTTACTTATTTCATCGTGATTAGCACTTCATAGTTGGTCAACCTGTATTTTACCATTTATGGCCAATTTTTTCTGTCTGAGTGAGCGCCCTTGTTTTTAACTTTTGTATACAGTGACTCGTTTTTCCAATTATTATTACCAGTGTATCATTGATAATAATAAACATGATTGATTCTTTCATTAAACTTTGTTTGGACTTTATGGTCGGCTTTTTCTTCTGTGGTTCTCCGACTGTCTTCCTTTAATTATACAGGTCTAGCTTCTGGTGGTAGGGTTACTACACTGTGTTCCAAATTATTATGCAAATTGGATTTAAGTGTCATAAAGATTTAATTGTTTTGTTTTTCAAATAAACTCGCGGATGGTATTGTGTCTCAGGGCTCAATGGATCACTGAAATCAATCTTAAACATATGTGATAATTAGATTTCCAGGTGATTTTAATTAAAGGAAAGCTACTTAAAAATGATATTCCACATTATTAAGCAGGCCACAGGTTTCAAGCAATATGGGAAATAAAAAGGATCTCTCTGCTGCTGAAAAGCGTTAAATAGTGCAATGCCTTGGACAAGGTATGAAAACATTAGATATTTCACGAATATCATACTGTGAAGAGATTTGTGACTGAAACAGAGCACAGAGTTCATGCAGATAAAGGCATAATGAGGAAGATTTCTGCCAAATTTTTTGGATTAAGAGCAGCTGCCAAAATACCATTACAAAGCAGCAAACGGTTATTTGAAGCTGCTGATGTCTCTGGAGTCCCTCGAACCTCAAGGTGTAGGATCCTTCAAAGGCTTGCTGTGGTGCATAAACCTACTATTCGCCCACCCATAAACAGTGTTCACAAGCAGAAACGGTTGCAGTGGGCCCAGACATACATGAAGGCTAATTTTCAAACAGTCTTGTTTACTGATGAGTGTCGAGCAACCCTGGATGGTCCAGATGGATGGAGTAGTGGATGGTTGGTGGATGGCCACCATGTCCCAACAAGGCTGCGACGTCAGCAGGGAGGTGGAGGAGTCATGTTTTGGGCCGGAATCATGGAAAAACAGCTGGTAGGGCCCTTTAAGGTTCCTGAAGGTGTGAAAATGACCTCTGCAAAGTATATAGAGTTTCTGACTGACAACTTTCTTCCATGGTATAAAAAGCAGAAACGTGCCTTCAGGAGCAAAATCATTTTCATGCATGACAATGCACCATCTCATGCTGCAAATAATACCTCTGAGTCACTGGCTGCTATGGGCATAAAAGGAGATAAACTCATGGTGTGGCCACCATCTTCCCCTGACCTCAACCCTATAGAGCAGTGTTCCCCAACTCCAGTCCTCAAGGCCCACCAACAGATCATGTTTTCAGGATTTCCTTTGTATTGCACAGGTGATGCAATTATCACCTGGGCAAGACTAAGGAAATCCTGAAAACATGACCTGTTGGTGGGCCTTGAGGACTGGAGTTGGGGACCCCTGCTATAGAGAACCTTTGGAGTATCTTCAAGCAGAAGATCTATGAGGGTGGGAGGCAGTTCACATCAAAACAGCAGCTCTGGGAGCCTATTCTTACTTCATGCAAAGTAATACAAGCAGAAACTCTCCAAAAACTCACAAGTTCAATGGATGCAAGAATTGTGAAGGTGATATCAAAGAAGGGTTCCTATGTTAACATGTAACTTGGCCTGTTAGAATGTTTTGGAGTCAAATAGCTTTTTTGTTCAGTGAATGTGACCTCCTAATGCTGCAAATTCCACAAATGAGCATTTTCAGTTCTTTAAAACATATCAAATGTTTAGAAATTCTACTGTGCCTAATAATTTGGAACAGTGCATTTTGAGTTTTTATTCATTTTGGAGATTATACTGTTATCATTGGGAGGTTTCTTCAATAAAATTCGATGTATACTCTAATTGGTGATGACTTTTATTAGGCTGACTGTCATTTGCACCGACCATTTAGGAAAATCCGAGAAAAATGTCATTTGCATAATAATTTGGAACATGGTGTATCTACATCTAAATGATACGTACATCACTTATACGTATTGGCACCCCGTCACTGTGTGTATTCCTTTGTTTTAGTTTTTGTTTTATACTATATGGGGTTTGCATTATACTCCATCAAGGACTATAGGCTGTGTAATATATTGTGTGCACTATATGGAGACTGCATTATTTTGTATGGATGACTATGGTGGGTGCATTATACTGTGTGAAGGACTATGGGGAATGCATTATATTATATGAAGTACTATGGGGTGCATTATACTATGGGGAGTGCATTTTATTATATGGAGGACTATGGTTGGTGGAGTATTATGATTATGCATTGCTTATACAGCCCTATCATATTCCACAGTGCATTACAGACATTATCATAACTGTCCTCATTGGGGCTCACAATTGGAGTTGAGCTAATTTTTAAAAATTCGGTTCTGATTACGATCGTCGGCAAATATTATTTTTGCAATATTTACTGAACGAAGCCAAACGCCATTGGTGTCAATAGGAGTAGAAATTAATATGTTCGGAACCGATCATCAAACATAAATTTGACACGAATAGGGTATCAATATGGCACATTCAGATTCGGAGACCGATTCTGAACATATTTGCTCAACTCTACTCGCAACCTAAAATCCCTACCAGTATGTCTGTGGAGTGTGGGAGGAGAGGAAACCGGAGAACCCGGAGGAAACCCACACAAAGGGAGAACATACAAACTCCTTGCAGATGTTGTCTTTGGTGGGATTTGATCCCAGGACCCTAGTGCTGCAAAGCAACAGTGCTAACCACTAAGCTACTGTGGTTAGCACATTATACAATATGGAGGACTATGGGAGCATCTATAATATAACGCTGGGAGCATCACTCTGTCCCACCACTTTATATACTGCGCAAGCACCTGCCCAAAAGCTCCCAGCGTTATATTAGCCACAGTGTCCGTCTTAAAGAAAAACTAGCACCGACTGCGCTGGTATCGATGTCGGCGTCACGATCTCACCTACTGATGAAGTCCTCCACCACAGTGTCCCCACGCCCCCTGATTCCGCCGAATGTCCCACTGCTCCCGGAATCTGCGCTTTCCGGCGCCATTTTCTTGAAGAGACACTATGGCAATCGGCACCTGTGCAGTCTGCGCTTTCCATTTTGTTGAAGACACACTGCGAATATGTATTTTTTTGGTTTGTTTGTTTATCGCAGCAGCATACGGCGCATATAACACTATGGAGCATCTTATGGGGACCATCAACTTTTATGGAGGGGCATATACTATGCAGCATCTTATGAGGGCCATCAACCTTTATAGAGCAGCATACGGGGCATATAGTATGGAGCATCTTATGGAGGCCATCAAGCTTTATAGAGCAGCGCACAGGGCATATGGATGGAAGCAGCACATTACAGAATAGGGGCGCAGGATGGGAGCACATGACAGAATGGGGGTGCAGGATGGGAGCACATGACAGAATGGGGGCGCAGGATGGGAGCAGCACATGACAGAACGGGGGCGCAGGATGGGAGCACATGACAGAATGGGGGCGCAGGATTGGAGGAGCACATGACAGAACGGGGGCACAGGATGGCAGGAGCACATGAAAAAATGGGGGCACAGGATGGGAGCAGCACATGACACAACGGGGGCGCAGGATGGGAGCAGCACATGAGAGAACGGGGGCGAAGGATGGGAGCAGCACATGAGAGAACGGGGGCGCAGGATGGGAGCACATGAGAGAACAGGGGCGCAGGATGGGAGCAGCACATGACAGGATGGGAACGCAGGATGGAAGCAGCACATGACAGGAATGGAGCGCAGGATGGAAGCAGCACATGACAGGATGGGGGCGCAGGATCAAAGCAGCACATGGCAGAATGACAACATGCAGATGCACAAAACAGGATAAGAGCACCGCATCGAGGCTGCACATGACAGGAAATGGGGCAGGATAATAGCAGCATATGACAGGATGGAGGTGCAAGATGGTAGCAGCACATAAAGTTAGGACACAGGATGGAAGCAGCACATACCAGGATGTAGAACCTTTTACCAATACAAATGCTCACCACCCGGGCGTAGAACAGGTTCAATAGCTAGTTACACTATATTGAGGACTATGGGTTATGCATTATACTATATGGAAGATTATGGCTAGTGCATTATACTGTATGGAGGACTATGGATTGTGCATTATACTGTATGGAGGACTATGGGTTGTGCATTATACTGTATGGAGGACTATGGGTTGTGCATTATACTGTATGGAGGACTATGGGTTGTGCATTATACTGTATGGAGGACTATGGTTTGTGCATTATAATGTATGGAGGACTGTGGGTTGTGCAGTATACTGTATGGATGAATATTGGTTGTACATTATACTGTATGGATGACTATGTGATGTGCATTATAAAAAATGGAGGACTATGGTGTACATTATACTATATGGAGGACTGTGGGGTGCATTATACTATGTGGAGGGCTATGGGGTGCATTATGCTATGTGGAGGACAATAGGATGCATTATATTAAACTAGAAAAATGCTGCTTATTCATTCAGTGATTGGATTGTTTATGCCGGTACAGAAATAATTGTTCTCAGCAGCACATCACCAGTTGAAAACTGCAGATATGCTGCTGATAACATGATACTGATCGGTGACAGACTAATCTACTAGTGCTTGTTTTCTCCCCATCATTCTTCCTCAGCCGGTGTAAAGAGGCCGGGAAACATGAGTCAGACAACTTCAATATTGTCAATTACACTCGTTTTAACGGGCTCAACTCAGCGCATGTAAATTTAACAAATATTTCTGTGTGATGGTGCAATATGTTAGCTTTTGGGTCCCCATTTTAAAGTTTTGCCCAGGGGCCCACTTTGTCTAAAATCTGCCCTGCCTATGGGTTTCTCTTACATTAGCCATGTTGCAGCGTTTAGTAGCCTGTGTCAACAGCAGACCACACTTGAGAAGCACACTTAAGGGACCTTCACACTAAACGACTTTGCAGCGATAACGATAGCGATCCGTGACGTTGCAGCGTCCTGGATAGCGATATCGTTGTGTTTGACACGCAGCAGCGATCTGGATCCTGCTGTGATATCGCTGATCGTTGCTGAAAGTTCAGAACTTTATTTGGTCGTCAGATCGGCGTGTATCGTCATGTTTGACAGCCAAAGCAACGATGCCAGCGATGTTTTACAGTGGTAACCAGGGTAAATTTCGGGTTACTAAGCGCAGGGCCGCGCTTAGTAATCCGATGTTTACCCTGGTTACCATTGTAAATGTAAAAAAAAACAAACAGTACATACTCACCTTCTGCTGTCTGTCACACGTCCCTCGCCGTCTGGTTCCCGCACTGACTGTGAGCGCCGGACGTAAAGTGAAAGCAGAGCACAGCAGTGACGTCACCGCTGTGCCCTGCTTTCCGGCCGGCACTCACAGTCAGTGCGGGAAGCAGACGCCGGGGGACGTGTGACAGACAGCAGAAGGTGAGTATGTAGTGTTTTTTTTTTTTTCACATTTACAATGGTAACCAGGGTAAACATTGGGTTACTAAGCGCGGCCCTGCGCTTAGTAACCCGATGTTTACCCTGGTTACCCGGGGACCTCGGCATCGTTGGTTGCTGGAGAGCTGTCTGTGTGACAGCTCACCAGCGACCAAACAGCGACGCTGCAGCGATCGGCATCGTTGTCGATATCGCTGCAGCATCGTTTAGTGTGAAGGTACCTTAAGCTTATAAGCTGCCATAGTTTTCAGCAGCACAAGCCCGATTTACATGGGACAGTGCTCTGCTGAGAACCATGATCTTCTGGGTAAACCAAAATATAAGTTCACCCAACAAACGTGCAGAATACTTGTGATTAGCAAAATGTGTATAGGTGGCACGATTATCATGAAAACAACATTTTTAGAAAGGCTCATTCACGATAATTGTGATCTTTGAATGCCCCTTAAATTAGTTCTAGATGTCAAAGTGGGCAGAGGTGACTATTTTTACTAATTTGATTGGTGTTTTCAAAGGGCTCAGTGACTTGGGACTCTGATTATTCACTGAAATCATACAGATTTTGATAGGCTAGTAAATGTCATACTGACAGAAACTGGTTCTGGGCATTAACATTAGCATAGAAGTGAGCAGATGTTCCCTTTTATATAAAAAGGCTAATATTTATAGGGTTAAGGCAAGGGCTAGACAGCGACGTGTCATGCACCATCAGAATCACAATGTATCATTGCATCTATTGATGTCCTACACTGCCATGTTTTGCCCTGCGACTGCAACAGCCACATCTGTCTTAAATATGTTGCAGAATCAAACGGCGCTCCTTCCCTTCCAAGCCCTGCCGGACACCCATACACTGGTTTTCTCCCACATATGGGATGTCGCATGCCCAGGAGAAATTGCACAACAAATTGTATGGTTGAGTTTCACCTGTTAGGGTATGTGCACACGTTGCAGATTTCCTGCAGATCCGCAGCCTTTCTTTCCACGCAGAAACGCTGCAGATCCGCAAGTGATTTACAGTACAATGTAAATCAATGGCAAAAAAAAAAATGCTGTGCTGTTGGTGCAGAAAAATCTGCACGGATAGCGCAGCAGATTAAAAAAAGGACCATGTCAATTCTTTGTGCAGAACTGCTGCGTTTCTGCGCCCATTCCATAATAGAAATCTGCAGGGGTAAAAAAAGGAAGAAATCTGCACAAAAATCTGCAATGTGTGCACATGCCAAAAAAGGCACAGATTCTGATCTGCGTTTTCTGCCAAGAAATGCAGAAACTGCACAGAAAATTCCACAGTCAAATCTGCAACGTGTGCACATAGCCTTACCCTTGTGAAAGTAGAAAAAAAAAAAAATTGGGTCTAAAGGAAAATTTTTGTTTAAAAAAAGTTAAATGTTTATTTTTTCCTTCCACATTCCATTAATTCCTATGAAGCATCTGAAGGGTTAATAAACTTCTTGGTTTTGGTTTTGAGCACATTGAAAGGTGCAGTTTTTAGAGTGGTGTCACTTTTCGGTATTTTCCATCATATAGGCCCCTCAGTCACATCAAATGTGATGTGGTCCCTAAAAAAATTGTTTTGTGAATTTTGTTGTAAAAATGAGAAATCGCTGATCAATTTTTAACCTTTCTAACTTCCTAAAAAAAATAAATAAATAAGGGTAGTATATAAGGGTACGGCCGGAGTCACACTACTGTAGAATACGGCCGAGTGCTGTGCGATAAAACATCGCATAGCATTCGGCCCAGTGTTAATCTATGGAGCAGATCACATCTGTGATAATTTTCTCATGCTGAATCAGCATGCGAGACTGCTGAGTCTTAGCTCACTTGCACCCATATAAGTCTATAGGTGTGAGTGACACAACACACATCATTCCGATAGCATCTAAGTGCGGTGCAATATACACCGATGCCGGCAGCGGAGGAGATGGAGAAATTACTTTTTCTACCTCTTCCACAGCTGTGCTCTGATCCACTCTGCGAGAGGCTCGGAGCACAGTAGCATGACAACCGGCTCCAGCTCGCTGCAGAGCAGGAGCCGAGGGTCATTAGCATATCGCATCTGATGCTCTCGCATCAGATGCCATACGCTAGTGTGACTCTGTCCTAAGAATAAGGCCGGCGTCACACTACTGTAGAACACGGACGGGTGCTATGCGAGAAAACATCGTTCACAGCTGCTGGCTCACGCGGTCATCTGACAGCATGGAAACTGCAGCTCTATTACCAGCAATAATAATCTTACCGCCGATCAGAGCCAGTGTTTGCCGCACTGTCATGCAAATGACAGCGTGGCAAGCAATGAATGTTTGAGCCCCTCATTCATCTGAATGGGGTTCGGGTACTGTTTTTTTTTTGGTTTTGGTCTGGTGTTTTCATCGATCACTTGTCTTTATCGCAGCATTTAGGGGGTTAAACAGCTTGGGGTGGTGCTGTCACTGTTCCTGGCTGTCACAGTAGCAGCTCGGCCACTAGCGGCGTGGAGCTTCTGCTGTGATCTGACGGGAGGTGCTGATATTTCACCACCTCCTGCGTGATCATGCTATGCCCTGATCACAGTGCCGTGAGTGTGGGGAATGACAGCGCGGGTCCCGACACCTCTTCCTGTGCCGCTCAACTGTCAGTGACCACTGTTGGCACAGAACAACTGCGTGTACACATGCAGTGACAGTTAAAGTCATGACAGACATACCGCGTTATGATGCGTGAACTGACACCCTCTCATAACATGCTATGTGTGTCATTGGTCGAAGCTGCTTTGTTTTCGATAATTCACGGTATTTGGCTTTGACAAAACTTTGACATACATGTGCGGACTAGATGCGTTTTTGATGTATTTCCACTGCGGAAATGCACTAATACTACATGTGCATTTTTTTACCTGCATAATTTCCGCACTTAGTGCAAATCTATGCGAAAAATCTACACAGAAAACTCAACGTACCCACAAAAAAAATCGACATATTGTGGATTTGAAACATGCACCGCAGGTCACTTTACGCTGTGTTAAAAAGAATTATACCCGCACGAAAAGGAGTACTCAGTCCCACATTCCGTAAAAATATATAGAACTTTATTAAATAGTCACTTGATAACATACAACATTAATATGACAAGCATGTATATAGGGAGGGATCAGGTCAGACATAGGTGTACCAGCAAAGTGTCATAAAGATGTAAAGTGCCTAGTGCTCATGGTTAGTATGGGAAGCATCTGCAATTTACTCCACAGTGGGATACATTGACCAAATATGTATTTATTGCTCAGTGGCAGCTATTTAGTATATGGTAGTACTTATTCAGAATGCTTACCCATATATCGATATGGTGCCGGACCCGTGTCTCGCCGCTACCGACGCGCGTTTCGCTGCTCTTTTTCAAGGTGCGGTGTGTTAAAAAGAAGCACAGTGGGCATGAGATTTCTATAATTCCCATCCATCTTGCTGCTTGCTGGAACTGTGACGGTGCGTTTTTGAAAATTTTAAAATACATTTTCAATAATTTTATATTTCGTTCAGACTAACACAATGATGCCAAACAAAATATGTTTTATTTTTTGTATTTATTTTTATTGGTGCAAACGGGGGATGATTAATTTACTGTATTTTTCTGAATATAACACGTAGTCTTTTTCCCAAAATTTTGAAGGAAAAAGGGGGTGCGTCTTATAGTCCGAATGTATCTTACCCGGGAGGGTGGGGCAGCAGCGGAGCAGGGTCACAAGAGCCATGGTCACTGCAGCGCCCCAGAGTCCTGGTCGTTGCAGTAACGTCGCTCTGCCGCTAAGGGGAGTGATGTTACGTCTGATTGCACTAAAGGAGTTCACCTGACCAGGTAACACTCACACTACACTTCACACTCCGGCCACCAGGGGGAGTGGTTCTATCTAGTAGGCCACTCCTCACACTCTGGTAAAACTGGGGGTTGGACAGGAAGACAGAGAGAAGTAACTGGGAAGAGCTAGAGAGAGGACCTGTCAGGGATGGGATCCTGACAGATGCCTAAGAAAGGACAAGAAGCGAGGTTTATCGTGCTGAGTGAGAAAAGCAGGAATACAGCAAAGAGGCAATAGGACCAGAAGGAGTTGTGCTGTAAGACCGAGGCAACATCCTTCTGAGGCGCAAACAGTCGGTGGCCGGAACGCCGAGAAAGTAAGAGACTTTAAGTATTACTTCAAACCACGGCAGGGCAGCCAATTACAGGTTGGCTGCCTCACGTAAACACCTAAGCAGACAACGGAGGCAGCTGTGGGAGAGGGGCGACTCTAGAGTCCCGGAAGAACTCCAGGCCTACCCCGTCATACGGGTGCGTCCTAGCCATATCATCTGGGGGACGGAGAGAACGAAGATCAGAGACAGACAGAATAAGTTGTGAGGACTATCCCGGGGTGCTCAGCAGGGAAGGACTACAACACATAAGCGCTAGAAGGTAGACGCTGATTCCCACCTGTTAAAGGGGACTCCTGATGTGCCTTCGGACCGGCCGGTCTCAGACGGCCCGGTTAACAGTGCCCTGGATTGGACACCTCGAGACCTTCAGTAAAGAGGTAAAGAGACTGCAACCTGGTGTCCTCGTTATTTACTGTGACCAGCACTGCACCGCACTACCACCACCATCCACACCTTTCATTGGGCGCCCCTCAGCAGGGTCACGGACCGGGTCTAGCCACCGTGACAACCCCAGAGCAGAGACTCAGAGGCCCGGTACCGGGTACCCCTCGGCCCTGCGGCAGTGGGGGCGCTGCTGTCACTGATTCAGGAGGTCAGCACCTGGAGGAATGGGGCGATGATGCAGGCCCCGCTTTCTCAGAAGATATCTGCTCTGGTGAGCGGAGGTCCCCTCTACCTTGCGCATTCCTGCAGTGGGCTTTGAGAAAATGGCCACCGGAGGCGGGGCATGCGTAAATTGAGATCTCGGGGGATGAGATCTCAAAGAAACCCCTTCATTTAAATGTTTGGTGCCGATAAAATAAAAAACCTTATACTCCCCTCTCATGGCTGCTCTGTCCCAGCAGTGATGGCACTCACATTCCCGAGGCTCTCGTGTGGTTGTTATAACACGTGAGCCTGGCACCGAATTAGCGCTGGTTGCACTGTTTCTGCCTTTGGTTAAATCGAACATCAAGAGGAAGTGAGAGAGGAGTCACAGCCTTGTCTTCCTCTTGATATTCGATTTGTCCAAACGCGGGGCCAGTGACACCAGCGCTTATTGGGCTGGAACTAACTCACAGCTCCCCACTACTCCTCTCCAACCATGATCCAGTCCTTCAGTTAACCCTGTTAGCACTGAGTAACAGGAACTACAGCCTCCAGGAAGATAATACGTACAATAAAGTACATTTTTATACATTTAAAACAGGATGCCTCTCCACCCCTACACTCCCCCATCCTTTAATGATGTCTGTCCGCTTCCATCCATGACCTATAAAAAAAAAAAAGATCATTCAAAACTTAAATCTTGTTGGGACATCTTCATCATGGTCGTAGACATCCTCCACAGAATCCAGTCCTTCTCGGTTAAGGACCCTGGAAGCATAACAGATCCCATAAAAATCACAGTCTCTTTTTGGAATCCAGCAGAAAAAGGTGCAACAAAAACAAAAAGTCAAAAATAAAAGGTCTGCCTACTCGGCTTTTCTAGGCCTAGGCAGAGACAGTGACACCAGCTCTAATTCGGTGCCAGGCTCACGAGGGTAACAGAATAGTCCCTCTACTTGTCAGAACACACACTGGGCTTCTCACAGCCACTAATGATGTTTCCGCCAGGGCCGTGGGGTACCCGGAATCAGACCGGACAGTTCCATGGGGAGGTCACGGGGCCTTGATCCTTTTCCTTGGCCCTGGCCATGTCGTAAAATGGAGGATAATTATGTGGTGTTTGGTCGTGACGCCACCCATGGTGTTCGGCAATGGGTGGCCGAAGCTGCAGTTTAGGTCAACTGGGGCTGATGGTGACACAGCAAAGATGGTTCAGCTCCCCACAGGTAGAGCGGGGCCCCAGGGCAAATATATTTGATTGTTCAGATGGTGGTGAACGTTGGGGTGCAGATGCGCTTTCTTTTAGGGTCCCTGCTACTTGTAGCTAAGCTGCGGCCCTCCTGCCTGTTGATTTCTAACCTGTATGGCAGACAGCGTGAGCATGGGCACTGTCCTTTTCACTGTCAGCCCCGGGCTCTTGGTCTGCTACCGTGCCTTCAGGTGTTCGGTGTGGTCAGGGAACTTGCAGTACCCTGCCCTCCAGATTCGGCTGTCAGGGCGTATAGCACCCGCCCCGCCAAAGACTTTTTATCAGCGCTCCGCTCTGGGGTCAGTTATACCCAGTTTTTATTCCCCTGAGCTCTTGTCTCTGCTCCTGTCCCTTCCCTCTCCACAGACCAACTACCAACTCTCCTCTCTCACTGTCCTGTCACGAGCTCCAGCTCGCTCCCATTTCCATGACAACTCCCCTGTTTACTCTCTCAGCTGACTTTTTAACTCACTAACTCCACCTGCTGGCCAGAATTTATAAGGAAGCTCCTCTTTCTGGCCTGGAGCAGGAATTGACATGTACACTGTGTTACCTGGCATGGGGACCTTCCTTCTTGCCTCCAGGCATGACATCACCCCTTAGAGGGAGGCAGTGTCACTGTGGCAACCGGACACTATGGTGCCACACTAATGTGACAGTCATTTCAGCAAGGGCGCTTCCACTTTAACTCAGCTTCTCTTTCCCCAAGACACGACTTCCCCAGCTTAGTGGTAAAATTTCGGGATTAGAACCCAGGACTCCAGCGCTGCAAGGCTGCAGTGCTAACCACTGCGCCACCGTGCTGCCGACATGATACTTCATGATAGTGGTAAAATTTCATTGATATGACTTGTGATTATTTGTGAAAAAAATGGAAATTTGGCAAAAATGTTGAAAAGTTTGCAATTTTTCAACTTTTAATTTTCATGCTCTTAAGTCACAGAGATATGTCACACAAAATACTTAATAAATAACATTTCCCACATGTCTACTTTACATCAGCACAATTTTGGAACCAAATTTTTTGTATATATTGTAAGATTGCACTTACTTGCGGGTTGGGGAATACTCGCTTGGCAGCTATAAAACACTCAGCAAGACGTTTTTCTTCTAAAAATTCAACTGGGTTTATTACTCCACAAACCCCAGTGGCAGAAAACACAAAACAACCATCTTCATATCACGGTAAAAAAAGTAACAATGTTCCATCAGGACTGTGACCATACACTCTTGGTCAAGTCCAATATTCAGGCTCGCTCTGGAGCCAAACACACAGTCTGGTATTACCGGCTTGTCAGTGTTGCAGGTTTTCCACTGGCAGTACCACACGGGTTGCTATTTATCCATATGGCATGCGGCAGCATCGGTTACCATATTATCTCCTCCTGATGAACCGTACACACGGGGAAACGCGCCGGGGTGATGTCAGCACACGCTAAGTGATCTTTTGTCATCTATTATCACAATACTCTGGTCTTCTGTGTTGGTCCCTAATTGACCTGTATACGTAATTATCTTATACTCATGATGAACAGGGGACGAATATGGTTATCGATGGACTGAGTGTTATTCTGTTACCTGGTTTACCTGGTTTGCTACTGAGCGATGTGCTGTAGTATTATCAGAAGTGGGGGTGCTTGTTGAGATTTGTTGGGGATTTTATGTATTGTGTTTACTTTTTTTCACCACTGCTCTCTACTATATTGTTTTCCCCCCTACATTGATAGGGATATTATAGGGAAGATAGGGACAGCCTACGTTGAGTGGGGGCGCCAGAATATCGTCTCTTAGGGTGCCAACCTCCACAGCAAGGCAGGGACTAGCAGTAGGCTGTATTGTAGCACCTCAACAGGTTACCTACTGGTGGTATTTTATATATATATATATATATATGGTTATTCAACCAAGGTTTGTCTTGGGTCAAAGTTTTCACTGAGAGTATTAAAAGCTAAGTTTTAAAGGGGATTACATGTGCTAAACTAGTTTTGATTAGTCCCTATACCTATTGTCTTTGATTTTTTCATAACAGTACCACACGGGACCTGTTTCTGGCTCTGCAGATCCCTGTCCTCACCTTGTGCTGTTCAGGGATCCAGTCCTCCTCCCAGGACCTCCCAACACCCAGGTTACTCGGGATCACACAGATGGCCTGTCCGGGTACTATTCAGGACGTCCATCCCCAGCTGGGACCATCCAATACCCAGGCCAACAGCAAAGTCCCACCACGTGCTCTTCAGGGCTAGCACACCCAACACCGAGGTTTCTTTCAGGACCTTGCACCTGTACCATTCAGGTCTACACACTCAGACCACATGGGAACCTCCAGGAACATGTGACCCACACCCTGGTCACATTATGTACCTTGTAACCACACCCCCATAGGTGAGGTATGGATCACATGGGCTGGTCACGTGATCCTGACATCATTGCAGGTCCTCAAAATACCCACACTGCCAAATAGGAAAAAGGGATACAGTGAGTCCCCTCACCCAGTGGTGAGGTATGTGGGGAGCCAGACCCTCCCATCTCTCATAGCTACCCGCAACCTGGACCCAGGTGCACTAAATGACATCTTCAGTGCTTACGTGCTCTAAAGACCAAATACTCCGGGTTGCATTGTAGGGAGCATCTCCCCATATCAAGGGAGACTTACAGCGCAGAAGACCTCCTCCTCTGCGACACATACCTCCCATTAACCACAAAGCCGGACACTGTCTCACTATCACATCCATGCATACAACTGCCAAGGATTCTCACGGCCTCAATACGCCTCTGTGCGCATACTGGGGAGACCATGCAGCGCCCCCTACCTGTTACAGGGGTCACTGCATCACAATATATATATACACATGTATATACACTGCTCACAAAAAATAAAGGGAACACTTAAACAATCGAATATAACTCCAAGTAAATCAAACTTCTGTAAAATCAAACTGTCCACTTAGGAAGCAACACTGTTTGATAATCAATTTCACATGATGTTGTGCAAATGGAATAGACAACAGATGGAAATTATTGGCAATTATCAAGACACACTCAATAAAGGAGTGGTTCTGCAGGTGGGGGCCACAGACCACATCTCAGTACCAATGCTTTCTGGCTGATGTTTTGGTCACTTGAATGTTGGTTGTGTTTCACTCTCATGGTAGCATGAGACGAACTCTACAACCCACACAAGTGGCTCAGGTAGTGCAGCTCATCCAGGATGGCGCATCAATGCGAGCTGTGCAAGAAGGTTTGTGTCTGTCAGCATAATGTCCAGAGGCTGGAGGCGCTACCAGGAGACAGGCAGTATACCAGGAGACGTGGAGGGGGTCGTAGGAGGCCAACATATATATACATATGTGTCCCACTGACATATATATATATATATATATATATATATATATATATATACTGTATATATGTGTTCACCAATATTTGAGCCCATGAATCCATTATATGTCCATTTTGCAAGGTTGCGAGAAAAAAGCGCAGTACGGATGCCATACAGATCACATACGGAGGATGACATGCGTAAAATACGCAGCCACACCCTGCCTACGGATCACTGTTTTGGGATCATTTCTGCGTATTACGCCTGTAAAAAACGGACCATATTTTCATACGCCAAGTGTGACACCGACCTTAGAGAAGACATTGAATTTTATTTAAGAAACCCCCCAATGATAACAGTATAATCTCCAAAATTAATAAAAACTCAAAATACACTTCTCCAAATTATTAGGCACAGTAGAATTTCTAAACATTTGATATGTTTTAAAGAACTGAAAATGCTCATTTGTGGAATTTGCAGCATTAGGAGGTCACATTCACTGAACAAAAAATCTAACTCCAAAACATCCTAAGGCTAGGTTCCCATTGCGTTAGGGCAATCCGTTTAGCGCTAAGCGCTAGCGGATTGCGCTAACGCAATGTCTTTTAAGGGGTCGCGTTAAACGTCCCCGCTAGCGCAGATCCCCGATCTGCGAGAGCGGGGAACGGACCTCGGGCGCGCCGCAGACGCAAGCAGCGTCCGAGGCGCGCTACAAAAGAACGGCACATCGCTAGCGCGTGCCGAAAATGACACGCACTAGCAATGCGCTTTAACATTGCCGGCAATGGGAGCGCTAACGGACACGTTGCATGCCGTTAATTTCGCCGTGCAACGCTGTCCGTTAGCGCTCACACTACAACGCAATGGGAAGCTAGCCTAACTGGCCAAGTTACATGTTAACATAGGAACCCTTCTTTGATATCACCTTCACAATTCTTGCATCCATTGAACCTGTGAGTTTTTGGAGAGTTTTTGCTTGTATTTCTTTGCATGAAGTCAGAATAGCCTCCCAGAGCTGCTGTTTTGATGTGAACTGCCTCCCACCCTCATAGATCTTCTGCTTGAAGATACTCCAAAGGTTCTCTATAGGGTTGAGGTCAGGGGAAGATGGTGGCCACACCATGAGTTTATCTCTTTTTATGCCCATAGCAGCCAATGACTCAGAGGTATTCTTTGCAGCATGAGATGGTGCATTGTCATGCATGAAGATGATTTTGCTCCTGAAGGCACGTTTCTGCTTTTTATACCATGGAAGAAAGTTGTCAGTCAGAAACTCTATATACTGTGCAGAGGTCATTTTCACACTTCAGGAACCTTAAAGGGCCCTACCAGCTTTTTCCCCATGATTCCGTCCCAAAACATGACTCCTCCACCTCCTTGCTGACATTGCAGCCTTGTTGGGACATGGTGGCCATCCGCCAACCATCCACTACATCCATCTGGACCATCCAGGGTTGCTCGACACTCATCAGTAAACAAGACTGTTTGAAAATTAGTCTCTTGTATGTCTGGGCCCACTGCAACCGTTTCTGCTTGTGAACACTGTTTATGGGTGGCCGAATAGTAGGTTTATGCACCACAGCATGCCTTTGAAGGATCCTACACTTTGAGGTTCAAGGGACTCCAGAGGCACCAGCAGCTTCAAATAACTTCTGCTTTGTAATGGTATTTTGGCAACTGCTCTCATAATCCAATGATTTTTTCTGGCAGAACCCTTCCTCGTTATGCCTTTATCTGCATGAACTCTGTGCTCTGTTTCAGTCACAAATCTCTTCACAGTATGATATTCGTGAAATATCTAATGTTTTCATACCTTGTCCAAGGCATTGCACTATTTAACGCTTTTCAGCAGCAGAGATATATATTTTCCATATTGCTTGAAACCTGTGGCCTGCTTAATAGTGTGGAACATCATTTTTAAGCAGTTTTCCTTTAATTAGAATCACCTGGAAAACTTATTATCACATGTGTTTAAGATTGATTTCAGTGAACCATTGAGCCCTGAGACACAATACAATCCACGAGTTTATGTGAAAAAAAAAACAATTAAATCTTTATGACACTTAAATCCAATTTGCATAATAATTTGGAACATGGTGTAATAAAGATGGCAAACTGTGTTTAGTGTTTTATTTCATTAAAAGACTTTATTCTGGCTGTCTTTATTTCACCCTTTACCAACTATAGGATTAGTAATGGATAGGTGTCTTATTGACATCTCTCCATTACTAAGCCAGCTTGATGTCACCTAACAATACAACGGTGACATCAACACCCCTTATGCCACCACTACAGGGCAGTGGGAAGAGAAAGGCTAAGTGCCAGAATTGGCGCATCTTAGAGATGTGCCATTTCAGGGGCAGCTGAGTACTGGTGTTTGTAGCCTGGGCGACCAATAACCATCGTCCCTCCCTAGGCTATGAATATTAGCCCGCAGCTGTCTGCGTAGTCTTTTCTGGCTATTAATTATAGGGGGACCCCATGTCTTTTTTTGGGGGCTCCCTATTGTAATAGCCAGTAAAGGCTAAATATACAGCTGCGGGCTGATATTCATAGCCTGGGAAGATCCATGGGTATTAACCCCTTCCTAAGCTATAAACATCTGCCCCAGTCGCTGCCTTACGCTGTCTGGCACAGACATTTGCATGGGAGCCCACGCCAATTTTTCTCCAAAAAGATTATTTTATTAAGTACATACATGTCCCCTAATTTGCACACACACTATACTAATTGTATTGATCACACACACACATCTATATATCTAACTATTCTGCATGGATTTACTGTATGTATACCATGTCTCCTATCTTGTCGGATCCTGCATTGATTTTACAGAAGCCAACAAATGAATTAACGGCTATTCTTCTATCTCAGCTTGAAATATAAAGACATATACAGGGTGGGCCATGTTTATGGCTACACCAAACAGGAATGGTTGGTGTTATAAACTTTCTATTTGTGGTACATTAGTATACGGGAGGGGGAAAACATTTCAAGATGGGTGGTGACCATGGCGGCCATTTTGAAGTCGGACATTTTGGATCCAACTGAATTTTTCCAAAGGGAAGAGGGTCATGTGACACATCAAACTTATTGAGAATTTCACAAGAAAAACAATGGCATGATTGGATTTAACGTAACTTTATTCTTTCATGAGTTATTTACATGTTTCTCTTTGTTTACAGCCATTGACATGTCACAGAGGTTAACACGTGAGGAGCAGATAGAAATTGTGTTGATGTCTGGTGAATGCAGTACCCGAGTCATTGCAGCAAATTTTAATGCAAGACACCCTACGCAAGAAAACTGTCACCATTCCCATGTTATTTAGGTGTATCCATATAATTGGCCCATCCAAAAAAGTTGCCTCATCCCCGAACATAATGTTGTGTTTAAACTGAGGATCCTGATCCAATTTTTGTTTTGCCCATTCTACAAATGCAGCACACCGATCTGGGTCATCCTCGATGAGATGCTGCAGCAGATGGATTTTGTAAGAGTGCCATTTGTGAGTAGCTAATATCCGCCGAAGGGATGTTCGAATGATGCCAGATCAGCGCGATCGGCCGTGCTTCCCCCGTGAGTGCGGCCGATCGCATATGACGTACTATCCCGTCAAGGGTGTGTTTGGGTTAGCGTTTCAGTTAGAATTGGGGGCTTACACTGTTTAGGCACATCAAGGGCTCTCCAAACGCTACATGGCGTCCAATCTCAATTCCAGACAATTTTGCATTGAAAAAGTAAAACAGTGCTCCTTCCCTTCCAAGCTCTCCCGTGTGTCCAAACAGGGGTTTACCCTAACATATGGAGTATCAGCGTACTGAGAACAAATTGGACAACAACTTTTGGGGTCCAATTTCTCTTTTTACCCTTGGGAAAATAGAAATTTGGGGGGCTAAAAAACCATTTTTGTGGAAAAAAAGATTTTTTTATTTTCACGGCTCTGCGTTATAAACTGCAGTGAAACATTTGGAGTTCAAAGTTCTCACAACACATCTAGATAAGTTCCTTGGGGGGTCTAGATTCCAATATGTGGTCACTTGGGGGTTTCTACTGTTTAGGTACATCATGGGCTCTGAAAATGCAATGTGACGCCTGAAGACCAATCCATCTAAGTCTGCATTCCAAACGGCGCTCCTTCCCTTCCGAGCTCTGCCATGCGCCCAAACGGTGGTTCCCCCCCACATATAGGGTATCAGTGTACTCAGGACAAATTGGACAACAACTTTTGGGGTCCAATTTCTCCTGTTACCCTTGGGAAAATACAAAACTGAGGGCTAAAAAAAACATTTTTGTGGGAAAAAAATTATTTTTTATTTTCACGGCTCTGCGTTATAAACGCTAGTGAAGCACTTGGGGGTTCAAAGTTCTCACAAAACATATAGATAAGTTCCTTGGGGGGTCTAGTTTCCAATATGGGGTCACTTGTGGGGGGATTCTACTGTTTGGATACATCAGGGGCTCCTCAAATGCAATGTGATGCCTGCAGACCAATTCATCCAAGTCTGCATTCCAAAAGGCGATCCTTCCCTTCCGAGCTCTGCCATGCGCCCAAACGGTGGTTCCCCCCACATATGGGGTATCAGCGTACTCAGGACAACAACTTTTGGGGTACAATTTCTCCTGTTACTCTAGGGAAAATACAAAACTGGGGGCTAAAAAATAATTTTTGTGGAAAAAAAAAGAATTTTTATTTTCACGGCTCTGCGTTATAACCTGTAGTGAAACACTTGGAGGTTCAAAGCTCTCACAACACATCTAGATAAGTTCCTTAGGGGGTCTACTTTCCAAAATGGTGTCACTTGTGGGGGGTTTCAAAGTTAAGGCACATCAGTGGCTCTCCAAATGCGACACGGGTCCCATCTCAATTCCAGTCAATTTTGCATTGAAAAGTCAATCTGCGCTCCTTCCCTTCCGAGCTCTGCCATGCGCCCAAACAGTGGTTTACCCCCACATATGGGGTATCAGCGTACTCAGGACAAATTGTACAACAAGTTTTGTGGTCCATTTTCTCCTGTTACCCTTGGTAAAATAAAACAAATTGGAGCTGAAATAAATTTTTTGTGAAAAAAAAGTTAAATGTTTGTTCTTTAAAAAAAAAATCCAAAAATTCCTGTGAAACACCTGAAGGGTTAATAAACTTCTTGAATGTGGTTTTGAGCACGTTGAGGGGTGCAGTTTTTAGAATGGTGTCACACTTGGTTATTTTCTATCATATAGACACCTCAAAATGACTTCAAATGTGATGTGGTCCCTAAAAAAAAAATGGTGTTGTAAAAATGAGAAATTGCTGGTCAACTTTTAACCCTTTTAACTCCCTAACAAAATAAAATTTAGGTTCCAAAATTGTGCTGATGTAAAGTAGACATGTGGGAAATGTTACTTATTAAGTATTTTGTGTGACATATCTCTGTGATTTAAGGGCATAAAAATTCAAAGTTGAAAAATTGCGAAATTTTCAAAATTTTCGCCAAATTTCATTTTTTTTCACAAATAAACGCAGGTAATAAAGAAGTATCATGAAGTACAATATGTCATGAGAAAACAATGTCAGAATCATTAGGATCCGCTGAAGCGTTCCAGAGTTATAACCTCATAAAGGGACAGTGGTCAGAATTGTAAAAATTGGCCCGGTCACATGCAAACCACCCTTGGGGGTTTAAAGGTTAAACATAAAGATACCAAATGTAAATTTTTGGTGAAGAATCAACAACAAGTGGAACACAATTGTGAACTTGAACAAAATTTTGGGGTTATTTAAAATTTTTGTGGGAATTCAAAAACTGAAAAAAAAGTGGGGCATGCAATATTATTCGGTCTCTTTAACTTAATACTTTGTTGTGCCACCTTTTGCTGCAAGTCGCTTGGGGTATGTCTCTATCAGTTTTGTATATCAAGAGACTGAAATTCTTGCCCCTTCTTCCTTGGCAAACAGCTTGAGCTCAGTGAGGTTTGATGAAGATCGTTTGTGAACAGCAGTTTTCAGCTCTTTCCACAAAGTCTCGATTGGATTGAGGTCTGGACTTTGACTTGGCCATTCTAACACCTGAATACGTTTATTTGTGAACCTTTCCATTGTGGATTTTGCTTTATGTTTGGGATCATTTTCTTGTTGGAGGACAAATCTCCGGTCCAGTCTCAGGTCTTTTGCAGAATCCAACAGGTTTTCTTCAAGAACGGTCCTGTATTTGGCTCCATCCATCTTCCCATCAATTTTAACCATCTTCCCTGTCCCTGCTGAAGAAAAGCAGGCGCAAACTATGATGCTGCCACCACCATGTTTGACAGTGGGGATGGTGTGTTCAGGGTGAAGAGTTGTGTTGCCTTTACGCCAAACATATCATTTGGCATTGTTGCCAAAAAGTTTGATCTTGGTTTCATCTGACCAGAGCGCCTTCTTCCACATGTTTGGTGTGTCTCCCAGGTGGCTTGTTGCAAACTTTAAACAACACTTTTTATGGATATCTTTGAGAAATGGCTTTCTTCTTGCCACTCTTCCATAAAGGCCAGATTTGTGCAGTGTACGACTGATTGTTGTCCTATGGACAGACTGTCCAACCTCAGCTGTAGATTTCTGCAGTTTATCCACAGTGATCATGGGCCTCTTTGCTGCATCTCTGATCAGTCTTCTCCTTGCTTGAGATGAAAGTTTAGAGGGATGGCCGGGTCTTGGAAGATTTGCAGTGCTATAATACTCCTTCCTTTTCAATATGATCGCTTGCACAGTGCTACTAGGGACGTTTAAAGTTTTGGAAATCATTTTGTATCCAAATCCGGCTTTAAACTTCTCCACAACAGTATCACGGACCTGCCTGTTGTGTACCTTGGTCTTCATGATGCTCTCTGTGCTTCAAACAGAACTCTGAGACTATCACAGAGCAGGTGCATTTATACGGAGATTTGATTACACACAGGTGGATTATATTTATCATCATTAGGAATTTAGGACAACATTGGATCATTCAGAGATCCACAATGAACTTCTGGAGTGAGTTTGCTGCACTGAAAGTAAAGGGGCTGAATAATATTGCACGCCCCACTTTTCAGCTTTTGAATTTCCACAAAAATTTAAAATAACCAATACATTTCGTTCAACTTCACAATTGTGTTCTACTTGTTGTTGATTCTTCACCAAAAATTTACATTTGGTAGCTTTATGTTTGAAGCATGATATGTGGGAAAAGGTTGAAAAGTCCCAGGGGGGTGGAATCCTTTCGCAAGGCACTGTATATATGCAGTGAGACACACATATATATATATATATATATATATATAATGCTCAAAAAATAAAGGGAACATTAAAATCCCACATCCTAGATATCACTGAATGAAATATACCAGTTGCAAATCTTTATTCATTACATAGTGGTGTGGTATGTGTTGAGAACAATAAAACCTAAAAATGATCAGCGTAAATCACAACTAATATGCCACGGAGGTCTGGAGTTGCAATGATGCTCAAAATCAAAGTGAAAAATGAAGTTACAGGCTGATCCAACTTCAGTGGAAATGCCTCAAGACAAGGAAATGATGCTCAGTAGTGTGTGTGGCCTCCAATTGCCTGTATGACCTCCGTACAACTCCTTGGCATGCTCCTGATGAGGCAGCGGATGGTCTCCTGAGGGATCTCCTCCCATATCTGTACTAAAGCATCCGCCAACTCCTGGACAGTCTGTAGTGCAACGTGATGTTGGTGGATGGTGCGAAACATGATGTTCCAGATGTGTTCAATCGGATTCAGGTCTGGGGAACGGGCAGGCCAGTCCATAGCTTCAATGCCTTCATCTTGTAGGAACTGCTGACACTCCAGCCACGAGGTCTGGCATTCCAGTGACTTCCAGTCACCGTTCAACGCTGAACACTGTGAGATGTGTTATGGAAAATGGTAGCTCAGAGCACAGTCCTGGACTACAATCAAATGCCACAAACAGATGAACACATCCAGCTATTAGAATACAGCATATTCAATGAAAGGTATTAGATGATAAACTGTATATTTAACAGTATATTCCATAGCCGAGGAACTGGACAAGTAAAGATCCACTGAAATCAATATGAGAGCCACCACAAAAAAGATTCAGTGAAATGTCCAGAATAAATCATAAATATATTGCAAAAGATACATTTATTAATACACAAAGGTCAGCTGACAAGAAATATGGCTTAAAAGTGACAGACAATGCCGCATATATATAGGCGGTGATAGACAGCATGATATCCCTGGAATATTTAATGGATACAGGCATATAGATCCCCACATAGTAATAACATTAATTTGTACATTAGCATCATCATGTAAGACACATGCCTAGTGGTATACAGCAGGGGTACATGCAATCTCCCGCCCTCCCAGACGCGCGTTTCGGAAGTTTCCTTCCTCAGGGGGCGTGCCAAGTTGAGCACTAGTGGTTATTTATAGATCGCCTGTCCGGAAGTGTGTGTCGGCCAGCAAAGAGAGTCCCACCCACACACCAGCGTGACCCTGGCCACTGACGCAGGAACACATGGGGCCCCATGTGACCGGCACATCAGACAGTGGGCGGTGCTGGAGGGAAAGGCAGGGTGCAGCTGAGCAACACACACACGACACCAACTGTGGCCATCTTAGTTATGGGCAAAAAGCCAGAAATATACAGGACCTGCATGCATGTAGATAACACGCATTTAGTGATGTTAATTATCAATACAAGTATAGTAGACATATAATAGACTACTTAGACGCGCAAACAAATGCAAATGCAAAGTTACGGCTGTAAAGGACTTGCATTTGTTTGCACGTTCTTTAATTTTTAAAAAATATTTTTTTGATGGTAAAACTTGAATTGTTCCCCACAGAGGAAGAACAAATAGCGCTACGCGCTTTGGAGGAATTGGCTATTGAACACATTACTCCAGAGGGAGGTAAGGTGCCATCAACAATTTGCCCCAAATCCAAGAAGTTTCCTCCCCTATCATCTTGTCCAAATGTGGATCTTTTTGTTCAGATTGTAACAAAGGAGTTTATGGAAATTCCACATTACATTCATTGTGATAATTTGTCCAAAAAGGAGAGGGAGCGGCTGCGCGTCCTTCAGGAATTATCTGATGTGGAATTTAAACCGGCGGACAAGGGGGGTAACATTGTGGTATGGCCCAAGGCTCTCTATGAGAAGGAGGCCTTTCGCCAGTTACATAATACCACGTGTTATAAAAAGCTTACATTCAACCCCTTTTCCGCCTATTCCGCACAGTTACTGTCCATTATTAACAATGCGAGGGAGGTGGGGATGATCACCAAGGAATTGGCAATGGCATTGGTGGTGACAGAGCCCACTGTCCCCACCTATTTACTACCAAAAATTCACAAGGACGTGCAGATGCCCCCTGGTCGTCCTATAGTTTCAGGGAGGGGCGGCTTCTTGGAAAATATCAATAAATGGATCGATTCCAAATTACAACCTCTGGTTGAGGGCTTGCCATCTTTTCTGAAGGATACTGGCGATCTGTTAAGACAGGTGGACAGTATATGTCTTGATAACGATATGATGCTGGTTACGGGGGACATTGAGTCCTTACATACCAGCATCAGGCACGAGGACGGTTTAAGGGCAGTGACGTTTTATTTGGGTACCTCCAATTTACCAAAAGATATCGATTTGGTGATTGAGTTACTTGGTTTCACCTTGACGCACAATTTTTTCATCTTTAAGGGGTCCTTTTTCCTACAGCTCCAAGGAACAGCCATGGGGGCATCCTTAGCCCCGGCTTATGCCAATCTGTTCCTGGGGCTGTGGGAGAGGGACCTCTCCCTGCCGGATCAGTCGTCGCTAGGGTTGAGCGACTTTCATTTTTTTAAGATCGAGTAGGGTTTTGGGAAACCCGATTTTGTCCAGAGTCGAGTCGAGTGCAGTCGGCCGATTATCGCTAAAAGTCGGGGATCGACCGAAACACGAAACCCAATGCAAGTCAATGGGGAAGCATAGTCGGCAGTGAGTGGAGGCCAGGAAAACACCTACAGTGCCCATTTTAATGCCAAAAACATCCATTCTTGTTTCTGAAGCTTGCCAATCTTAATTAACTGTATAATAATAGTTGGGCATAAGGAATTGGGGGAAAGTTGTGGGGGGAGTAGGGCTGGCTCAAGTTTTTCGTGGGCCCAGGAAATGCGGACTACGTCACGGCGGTGTTGCAGGGAAAGGTAAGTATTTAAAAGTTGCAAGTGCTGTGATCCTGAGCAAGCAGGGGGGGCCCACTCGTTCGCATTGCCACTGGCACAGGGCCCCTCAAAGTACGGCGGTGTGTTTGCATGGCGGGGGCGCCTCCCACCAGCAGCGACACTTTTGCGTACTCTGAGGGGCCCTGTGCCAGTGACGTCGCCAACGAGTATGCCCCCCCACCTGATGAAGGAACCTGCACTTTCATCTGCACCTTCCTCTTTGTCCCTGTGTAAGGTGGTATAACATGCGGGAAGGGGAACCTTACTTTCAGCAGGGTCAGATTCTGGCTGTGTAGAGTACAAGGGGAATGTAGTGGTCTAGGTCAATGTACCAGCAGACTCATTTAGCAGTGGCTGGGCAATGGGCAGGATGAGGAGGAAACAGATATAGGGCCAAAGAATAAAGTAGGCTACATGCAGTTCAAAATTGGTAACAGGACTAAACAGGCGGCATTGCTTTGTTCAGTGGAGTAGCAAACCCAAGAGCAGCAGACACTGTTTCAAGGGCCTAACCACACTAGTAGGCCAAATGCAGTTTAATATCTGATAGTATAGGGCGAAAGCCAGAATGTGGAAGCTCAGCTTTGTTCAGTTGAGGACAACACCAGGGAGGGGCAGACACCTTTAGTAGGCCGGAAAAGCCTATTGCATTTTTTAAAATGGTAATTTGGAGCAGAAGGTTGAAGCTCAGCTTTATTTAGTTGAGGGCAACACCAGGGAGGGGCAGAAGCCGTTAGTAGGCCCTAACCACCATTTTTTTTTTTTTTAAAACCACTTAATGAGAGCCGGAAGGTTGAAGCTCAGCTTTATTTAGTTGAGGACAACACCAGGGAGGGGCAGAAGCCGTTAGTAGGCCCTAACCACCATTTTTTTTTTAAAACCACATAATGAGAGCCGGAAGGTTGAAGCTCAGCTTTATTTAGTTGAGGACAACACCAGGGAGGGGCAGAAGCCGTTAGTAGGCCCTAACCACCATTTTTTTTTTAAAACCACTTAATGAGAGCCGGAAGGTTGAAGCTCAGCTTTATTTAGTTGAGGACAACACCAGGGAGGGGCAGAAGCCGTTAGTAGGCCCTAACCACCATTTTTTTTTTTTTTAAAACCACATAATGAGAGCCGGAAGGTTGAAGCTCAGCTTTATTTAGTTGAGGACAACACCAGGGAGGGGCAGAAGCCGTTAGTAGGCCCTAACCACCATTTTTTTTTTAAAACCACTTAATGAGAGCCGGAAGGTTGAAGCTCAGCTTTATTTAGTTGAGGACAACACCAGGGAGGGGCAGAAGCCGTTAGTAGGCCCTAACCACCATTTTTTTTTTTTAAACCACATAATGAGAGCCGGAAGGTTGAAGCTCAGCTTTATTTAGTTGAGGACAACACCAGGGAGGGGCAGAAGCCGTTAGTAGGCCCTAACCACCAATTTTTTTTTTTTTAAAACCACTTAATGAGAGCCGGAAGGTTGAAGCTCAGCTTTATTTAGTTGAGGACAACACCAGGGAGGGGCAGAAGCCGTTAGTAGGCCCTAACCACCATTTTTTTTTAAAAACCACTTAATGAGAGCCGGAAGGTTGAAGCTCAGCTTTATTTAGTTGAGGACAACACCAGGGAGGGGCAGAAGCCGTTAGTAGGCCCTAACCACCATTTTTTTTTTTAAAACCACATAATGAGAGCCGGAAGGTTGAAGCTCAGCTTTATTTAGTTGAGGACAACACCAGGGAGGGGCAGAAGCCGTTAGTAGGCCCTAACCACCATTTTTTTTTTTTTTAAAACCACTTAATGAGAGCCGGAAGGTTGAAGCTCAGCTTTATTTAGTTGAGGACAACACCAGGGAGGGGCAGAAGCCGTTAGTAGGCCCTAACCACCATTTTTTTTTAAAAACCACTTAATGAGAGCCGGAAGGTTGAAGCTCAGCTTTATTTAGTTGAGG
Organism: Ranitomeya variabilis; assembly: GCF_051348905.1. NCBI lineage: Eukaryota > Metazoa > Chordata > Amphibia > Anura > Dendrobatidae > Ranitomeya > Ranitomeya variabilis. The sequence goes on along the minus strand of NC_135237.1, from coordinate 248,717,843 downwards.
ACAACACCAGGGAGGGGCAGAAGCCGTTAGTAGGCCCTAACCACCATTTTTTTTTTAAAACCACTTAATGAGAGCCGGAAGGTTGAAGCTCAGCTTTATTTAGTTGAGGACAACACCAGGGAGGGGCAGAAGCCGTTAGTAGGCCCTAACCACCATTTTTTTTTTTTAAACCACATAATGAGAGCCGGAAGGTTGAAGCTCAGCTTTATTTAGTTGAGGACAACACCAGGGAGGGGCAGAAGCCGTTAGTAGGCCCTAACCACCAATTTTTTTTTTTTTAAAACCACTTAATGAGAGCCGGAAGGTTGAAGCTCAGCTTTATTTAGTTGAGGACAACACCAGGGAGGGGCAGAAGCCGTTAGTAGGCCCTAACCAAAGTTGAAGGCCAAATGCAGTTTAATTTCTGATACTATAGGCCGAAAGCCAGAAGGTGGAAGTTCCGATTTAGACAGTGGAGGACAATTTGAATTAGGGACTGCAGACAGACTTAGTAGGCTGTCCCCTGTGGACCATGCATCCACCACATTAACCCATTGCGCCGTAATGGACACGTAATCTTCCGTGGCCATGCCTACAGGTCCATGCGTCTGTTGTCAGGTGCACCTTTGTACTCACAGATTGCCAGAGTGCATGGACAATGCGGTCTTCTACATGCTGGTGGAGGGTTGGGATGGCTTTTCTCGCAAAAGAAGTGTCGACTGGTTAGCTTGTAGCGTGGTACAGCGTAGTCCATCATGGCCTTATTAATAGTAAATAAAATATATAACTAGGCTCTATGAACTTTTAAATAGGTTCCAGGGGTACACGGGCAGCATTGGTGTGGTCAGTGGAGGAGTATTGCAAGTAGGGGCTGCAGACAGGCTATCAAAGGCCTAAAATAACAAACAGTAGGCAGTCATGGCAGTTTTACATCGGTTACATGGATACACAGGCAGGCACTCCAGGCAGCATTGTGCTCAGTGGAGGAGTATTGCAAGTAGGGGCCGCAGACAGGCTATCAAAGGCCTAAAATAACAAACAGTAGGCAGTCATGGCAGTTTTACATCGGTTACATGGATACACAGGCAGGCACTCCAGGCAGCATTGTGGTCAGTGGAGGAGTATTGCAAGTAGGGGCCGCAGACAGGCTATCAAAGGCCTAAAATAACAAACAGTAGGCAGTCATGGCAGTTTTACATCGGTTACATGGATACACAGGCAGCTAGGTGGTGAGTGGAGGAGTATTTAAAGTAAGGACCGCAGACAGGCTATCAAAGGCCTAACATAACAAACAATAGGCTCATGGCAGTTTTACAGCGGTTACATGGATACACGGGCAGGCAGCTTGGTGGTGAGTGGAGGAGTATTTAAAGTATGGACCGCAGACAGGCTTCGAAGGCCTAACACAATAAAATGGGCTGGCTGTAGGCACTTTAAAATTGGTTCCAGGGGTACACGGGCAGCAGTGGTCTGGTCAGTGGAGGACTAGTGGAAGTATGGACCGCAGACAGGCTTCGAAGGCCTAACACAATAAAATGGGCTGGCTGTAGGCACTTTAAAATTGGTTCCAGGGGTACACGGGCAGCAGTGGTCTGGTCAGTGGAGGCCTAGTGGAAGTATGGACCGCAGACAGGCTTCGAAGGCCTAACACAATAAAATGGGCTGGCTGTAGGCACTTTAAAATTGGTTCCAGGGGTACACGGGCAGCAGTGGTCTGGTCAGTGGAGGCCTAGTGGAAGTATGGACCGCAGACAGGCTTCGAAGGCCTAACACAATAAAATGGGCTGGCTGTAGGCACTTTAAAATTGGTTCCAGGGGTACACGGGCAGCAGTGGTCTGGTCAGTGGAGGCCTAGTGGAAGGAGGGACCGCAGACAGGCTTCGAAGGCCTAACACAATAAAATGGGCTGGCTGTAGGCACTTTAAAATTGGTTCCAGGGGTACACGGGCAGCAGTGGTCTGGTCAGTGGAGGCCTAGTGGAAGGAGGGACCGCAGACAGGCTTCGAAGGCCTAACACAATAAAATGGGCTGGCTGTAGGCACTTTAAAATTGGTTCCAGGGGTACACGGGCAGCAGTGGTCTGGTCAGTGGAGGCCTAGTGGAAGGAGGGACCGCAGACAGGCTTCGAAGGCCTAACACAATAAAATGGGCTGGCTGTAGGCACTTTAAAATTGGTTCCAGGGGTACACGGGCAGCAGTGGTCTGGTCAGTGGAGGCCTAGTGGAAGGAGGGACCGCAGACAGGCTTCGAAGGCCTAACACAATAAAATGGGCTGGCTGTAGGCACTTTAAAATTGGTTCCAGGGGTACACGGGCAGCAGTGGTCTGGTCAGTGGAGGCCTAGTGGAAGTATGGACCGCAGACAGGCTTCGAAGGCCTAACACAATAAAATGGGCTGGCTGTAGGCACTTTAAAATTGGTTCCAGGGGTACACGGGCAGCAGTGGTCTGGTCAGTGGAGGACTAGTGGAAGTATGGACCGCAGACAGGCTTCGAAGGCCTAACACAATAAAATGGGCTGGCTGTAGGCACTTTAAAATTGGTTCCAGGGGTACACGGGCAGCAGTGGTCTGGTCAGTGGAGGACTAGTGGAAGGAGGGAGCGCAGAAAGGCTTCAAAGGCCTAAAATAACAAACAATAGGCTCATGGCAGTTTTACAGCGGTTACATGGATACACGGGCAGGCAGCTTGGTGGTCAGTGGAGGAGTAGGGACCGCAGACAGGCTATCAAAGGCCTAAAATAACAAACAATAGGCTCATGGCAGTTTTACAGCGGTTACATGGATACACGGGCAGGCAGCTTGGTGCTGAGTGGAGGAGTAGTGCAAGGAGTGTCTGTCCCAGTACTCCCAAAATATAAATAGATGTTAATGTCTCGCAAAACAACCAAAACAAAAAAAAAGATGGCATACTTAGGTACAGGGGTGGGCTCATCTGCTGTGTTTCTGACATAGTAATTTGGCAGTAACTATTTAATGGTGCCAATATAGGACACAGACACAGACTACTTTAAGTTGCATCATAGATGTCTACAAATTTGTATTGTCAGTGCCAGACATTGAATGATGTCAGCGAATAGACTAAAGATTGGTGGAGCTGTGCGACATAATTTTGCACGTAGTACAGCCCAGTTTGAGCTGGGGTAGGGGGGAACTCTCTTGAGGCCGGCGGGACCGCCCCAGGGCCACTCATGTTACAACGGTGTGTCTGACGTTGGGTGCGCACCACCACCGCCAGAGACACTACATTGTACTATGAGGGACCCAGTAGCAATGCCGTCAACCAAAAGCGAGCACACCCACCTCTTCAGACAAACAGCAGTCTCACGGGTGCTTGCGCCAAGTCGCGATACCACGGCCCCGTGTGGGGAGTTTGGCCATTTAGGGAGGTGTAAACATGTCGTATGCTGTACAATCTGCAGCAGCAAATTAGACATTAGAAAAGTAATTCACAGGCAAGAGCTTTTCATAGGAAAGCTAGGTGTCGGCCGGGCAAGGTGGGGCAAAAGATTTTGAAATCCAGTTGTGGTTCATTTTAATGAATGTTAGATCGTCAACATTTTGGGTAGCCAGACGAGTCCTTTTTTCGGTTAATATTGACCCTGCAGCACTGAATACTCTTTCTGATAGGACACTTGCTGCCGGGCAAGCAAGCTCCTGCAATGCATATTCTGCCAATTCTGGCCAGGTGTCTAATTTGGAGGCCCAGTAATCAAATGGGAATGACGGTTGAGGGAGAACATCGATAAGGGATGAAAAATAGTTAGTAACCATACTGGACAAATGTTGTCTCCTGTCACTTTCAATTGATGCAGCAGTACCTGTCCTGTCTGCGGTCATAGCAAAATCACTCCACAACCTGGTCAGAAAACCCCTCTGTCCAACGCCACTTCTGATGTGTGCACCCCTAACACTCCTAGTCTGCTGCCCCCTGGAGCTCGTGTGAGAACGATCACGTGCGCTGTGTGCTGGGAATGCCTGAAGCAAACGGTCAACAAGAGTTGATTGTTTGGTTGCTAATATTAGTTCCAAGTTCTCATGTGGCATAACATTTTGCAATTTGCCTTTATAGCGTGGATCAAGGAGGCAGGCCAACCAGTAATCGTCATCGTTCATCATTTTCGTAATGCGTGTGTCCCTTTGTAGGATACGTAAGGCATAATCCGCCATGTGGGCCAAAGTTCCACTTGTCAAATCTCCGGTTGTGATTGGTTGAGGGGCAGTTGCAGGCAAATCTACGTCACTTGTGTCCCTCAAAAAACCAGAACCCGGCCGTGACACGCAACCAATTTCCTGTGCCCCCGTGAAAGTTTCCGCATTAAAAATATACTCATCCCCATCATCCTCCTCGTCCTCCACCTCCTCTTCGCCCGCTACCTCGTCCTGTACACTGCCCTGACCAGACAATGGCTGACTGTCATCAAGGCTTCCCTCTTCCTCTGGTGCAGACGCCTGCTCCTTTATGTGCGTCAAACTTTGCATCAGCAGACGCATTAGGGGGATGCTCATGCTTATTACGGCGTTGTCTGCACTAACCAGCCGTGTGCATTCCTCAAAACACTGAAGGACTTGACACATGTCTTGTATCTTCGACCACTGCACACCTGACAACTCCATGTCTGCCATCCTACTGCCTGCCCGTGTATCCTCCCACAAATAAATAACAGCACGCCTCTGTTCGCACAGTCTCTGAAGCATGTGCAGTGTTGAGTTCCACCTTGTTGCAACGTCTATGATTAGGCGATGCTGGGGAAGGTTCAAAGACCGCTGATAGGTCTGCATACGGCTGGCGTGTACAGGCGAACGTCGGATATGTGAGCAAAGTGCACGCACTTTGAGGAGCAGGTCGGAGAACCCAGGATAAGTTTTCAATAAGCACTGCACCACCAGGTTTAAGGTGTGAGCCAGGCAAGGAATGTGTTTCAGTTGGGAAAGGGAGATGGCAGCCATGAAATTCCTTCCGTTATCACTCACTACCTTGCCTGCCTCAAGATCTACTGTGCCCAGCCACGACTGCGTTTCTTGTTGCAAGAACTCGGACAGAACTTCCGCGGTGTGTCTGTTGTCGCCCAAACACTTCATAGCCAATACAGCCTGCTGACGCTTGGCAGTAGCTGGCCCATAATGGGACAACTGGTGTGCAACAGTGTCATCTGCCGATGGAGTGGTTGGCCGACTGCGTTCTGTGGAAGAGCTGTAGCTTCTGCAGGAGGACGAGGAGGAGGAGGAGGGGGTGCGAACGCCTACAGCCAACTGTTTCCTAGACCGTGGGCTAGGCACAACTGTCCCTAAATTGATGTCGCCTGTGGACCCTGCATCCACCACATTCACCCAGTGTGCCGTGATGGACACATAACGTCCCTGGCCATGCCTACTGGTCCATGCATCTGTAGTCAGGTGCACCTTTGTACTCACAGATTGCCTGAGTGCATGGACGATGCGCTGTTTAACATGCTGGTGCAGGGCTGGGATGGCTTTTCTGGAAAAAAAGTGTCGACTGGGTAGCTCGTATCGTGGTTCAGCGTACTCCATCAGGGCTTTGAAAGCTTCGCTTTCAACTAACCGGTAGGGCATCATCTCTAACGAGATTAGTCTAGCTATGTGGGCGTTAAAACCCTGTGTACGCGGATGCGAGGATAAGTACTTCCTTTTTCTAACCAGAGTCTCATGTAGGGTGAGCTGGACTGGAGAGCTGTAGATCGTGGAACTTTCGGGTGTGCCGGTGGACATGGCAGACTGAGAGACGGTTGGAGACGGTATTGTTTCCGCCGGTGCCCTACATGCAATATTTCCTCCTACAAAACTGGTGATTCCCTGACCCTGACTGCTTTTGGCTGGCAAAGAAACCTGCACAGATACTGCCGGTGGTGCGGAAAATGGTGGCCTTACAGTGACGGAAGGGATGTTGCGTTGCTGACTAGCTTCATTGGCCGAGGGTGCTACAACCTTGAGGGACGTTTGGTAGTTAGTCCAGGCTTGAGAATGCATGGTGGTTAAGTGTCTATGCATGCAACTAGTATTTAGACTTTTCAGATTCTGACCTCTGCTTAAGCTAGTTGAACATTTTTGACAGATGACTTTGCGCTGATCAGTTGGATGTTGTTTAAAAAAATGCCAGACTGCACTCTTCCTAGACTCTGATCCCTTTTCAGGGATTGCAGACTGAGCTTTAACCGGATGGCAACGCTGTGCTCCAACAGGTTTTGGCTTTGACACGCGTTTTGGTCCAGATACGGGCCCGGCAGATGGAACCTGTTGCGATGTTGATGCCTGCTGCGGCCCCTCCTCCACCTCCGCTTCTGAACTACTGCCGCCTGCACCCTGTTCCCCCAATGGCTGCCAATCGGGGTCAATAACTGGGTCATCTATTACCTCCTCTTCGAGCTCGTGTGCAACTTCGTCTGTGTCACTGTGTCGGTCGGTGGTATAGCGTTCGTGGCGGGGCAACATAGTCTCATCAGGGTCTGATTGTGGATCTGTACCCTGAGAGGGCAATGTGGTGGTCTGAGTCAAAGGAGCAGCATAGTACTCTGGCTGTGGCTGTGCATCAGTGCACTCCATGTCAGAATATACTTGTAATGGGCATGGCCTGTTAAATGTTTCACTTTCTAAGCCAGGGACGGTATGTGTAAAGAGCTCCATGGAGTGACCCGTTGTGTCGCCTGCTGCATCCTTCTCTCTTGTTGTAGTTTTTGCTGAGGAGGACAAGGAAGCGACTTGTCCCTGACCGTGAACATCCACAAGCGACGCGCTGCTTTTACATTTACCAGTTTCGGAAGAGGAGGCAAAAGAGCTAGAGGCTGAGTCTGCAATGTAAGCCAAAACTTGCTGTTGCTGCTCCGCCTTTAAAAGCGGTTTTCCTACTCCCAGAAAAGAGAGCGTTCGAGGCCTTGTGTAGCCTGACGACGAAACTGGCTCCACAGCTCCAGACTTAGGTGGAATATTTTTATCCCCACGACCACCTGATGCTCCACTACCACTACCATCATTACCAGCTGACAATGAACGCCCACGACGACCTCTTGCACCAGACTTCCTCATTGTTTTAAAATCTTAACCAAAGTAACTTTATTTGTTGCTATCAAACAACTTACACGGTGAGCTATAACTTCAGTATGATTTCAATATCCCTTAACAGGTTGGTGAGACCACAAGGAAAATCAGGCACAATGTTACACACTCTGTTTTCTGTGGCACAAAATCACAGAGATGACACACACGCAGGACTGTCACTCAAGCACTAATGTCAATATTAATCTCCCACCTAATTTATTTATTTTTTTTTCTCAGGGAGACTTTAGAAACCAAATAATATTAAAAAAAAAAAAAAAAAGGCTTTCTATGGCCCACAATTAGAGAGAGAGAGGTGGCACAACCAGGAGTCAAGACTGGCGCACAAGCTGAAAGGGCAATATTACTCTCCCACTGTTTTTTATGTTTTTTTTGTTTTTTTCAGGGAGACTTTAGAAACCAAATAATATTAAAAAAACCAAAAAAAAAAAAGGCTTTCTATGGCCCACTGAATGAAAGGGAGAGAGGTGGCACACCCAGGAGTCAAGACTGGCACACAAGCTGAAAGGGCAATATTACTCTCCCACTGTTTTTTTAGGTTTTTTTTTTTTTTTCAGGGAGAATTAGAAACCAAATAATATTAAAAAAAAAAAAAATAGGCTTTCTATGGCCCACTGAATGAAAGGGAGAGAGGTGGCACACCCAGGAGTCAAGACTGGCACACAAGCTGAAAGGGCAATATTACTCTCCCACTGTTTTTTTATGTATTTTTTGTTTTTTCAGGGAGACTTTAGAAACCCAATAATATTTAAAAAAAAAAATAAATAGGCTTTCTATGGCCCACTGAATGAGAGGGAGAGAGGTGGCACACCCAGGAGTCAAGACTGGCACACAAGCTGAAAGGGCAATATTACTCTCCCACTGTTTTTTTATGTATTTTTTGTTTTTTTCAGGGAGACTTTAGAAACCCAATAATATTTAAAAAAAAAAATAAATAGGCTTTCTATGGCCCACTGAATGAGAGGGAGAGAGGTGGCACACCCAGGAGTCAAGACTGGCACACAAGCTGAAAGGGCAATATTACTCTCCCACTGTTTTTTTAGGTTTTTTTTTTTTTTCAGGGAGACTTTAGAAACCAAATAATATTAAAAAAAAAAAAAAAAAAAAAAAAAATAGGCTTGCTATAGCCCACTGAATGAGAGATAGCACACACAGCAGTGGCACACAAGCCCTTACTGAGGCCAATATTTTTCTCCCACTGATTGATGTAGTGTTTTTGTGTTGAGGTAGAATTTAGAACACAAATCACGGAAAAAATAAATAGGCTTTCTATGGCCCACTGAATGAAAGGGAGAGAGGTGGCACACCCAGGAGTCAAGACTGGCACACAAGCTGAAAGGGCAATATTACTCTCCCACTGTTTTTTTATGTATTTTTTGTTTTTTCAGGGAGACTTTAGAAACCCAATAATATTTAAAAAAAAAAATAAATAGGCTTTCTATGGCCCACTGAATGAGAGGGAGAGAGGTGGCACACCCAGGAGTCAAGACTGGCACACAAGCTGAAAGGGCAATATTACTCTCCCACTGTTTTTTTAGGTTTTTTTTTTTTTTTCAGGGAGAATTAGAAACCAAATAATATTAAAAAAAAAAAAATAGGCTTTCTATGGCCCACTGAATGAAAGGGAGAGAGGTGGCACACCCAGGAGTCAAGACTGGCACACAAGCTGAAAGGGCAATATTACTCTCCCACTGTTTTTTTATGTATTTTTTGTTTTTTTCAGGGAGACTTTAGAAACCCAATAATATTTAAAAAAAAAATAAATAGGCTTTCTATGGCCCACTGAATGAGAGGGAGAGAGGTGGCACACCCAGGAGTCAAGACTGGCACACAAGCTGAAAGGGCAATATTACTCTCCCACTGTTTTTTTAGGTTTTTTTTTTTTTTCAGGGAGACTTTTGAAACCAAATAATATTAAAAAAAAAAAAAAAAAAAAAATATAGGCTTGCTATAGCCCACTGAATGATAGCGCACACACAGCAGTGGCACACAAGCCCTGACTGAGGCCAATATTTTTCTCCCACTGATTGATGTAGTGTTTCTGTGTTGAGGTAGATTTTAGAACACAAATCACGGAAAAAATAAATAGGCTTTCTATGGCCCACTCAGTGAGAGATGGCACACACAGGGATGGCACTGTAGCAGAAATGCCAATCTTAATCTCCCACAAAAAAAAAACAAAAAAAAAAAAAAACTGTCCTACAATTACTATCTCCCTGCAGTAATGTAAGCCAGGTATGGCAGGCAGCAATAGGAGTGGACTGATGCACAAATTAAATAAAAAGTGTGGACAAACAAAAAAGATAGCTGTGCAGAAAGGAAGGAACAAGAGGATATGTGCTTTGAAAAAAGCAGTTGGTTTCCACAGTGGCGTACACACAGCAATACAGCTATCACGGAGCCTTCTAGGGCAGCCCAATGAGCTACAGCGCTGAGGGGAAAAAAAAAAAAAAATAGCTTCCACTGTTCCTGCACACCGAAGGTGGTGTTGGACAGTGGAAATCGCTGCAGCACAAGCGGTTTGGTGGTTAGTGGACCCTGCCTAACGCTCTCCCTGCTTCTGACGAAGCGGCAGCAACCTGTCCCTAAGCTCAGATCAGCAGCAGTAAGATGGCGGTCGGCGGGAACGCCCCTTTATAGCCCCTGTGACGCCGCAGACAGCAAGCCAATCACTGCAATGCCCTTCTCTAAGATGGTGGGGACCAGGATCTATGTCATCACGCTGCCCACACTCTGCGTTCACCTTCATTGGCTGAGAAATGGCGCTTTTCGCGTCATTGAAACGCGACTTTGGCGCGAAAGTCGCGTACCGCATGGCCGACAAGCACAGGGGTCGGATCGGGTTTCATGAGACGCCGACTTAGCCAAAAGTCGGCGACTTTTGAAAATGATCGACCCGTTTCGCTCAACCCTAGTCGTCGCCAATGTGCCGTGTCCTTTCTTGGAAGCGGTACATTGACGACATTTTACTGATCTGGCAGGGATCTGAAAAAGATCTCCGTGACTTCATGGTGTCACTTAATGACAATACATTGAACATCTATGTCACTTTTAAATATGATAGTGACACCGTGGAGTTTCTTGATGTCACACTAAAACGGGATGTACATGGGGAGATACAGACAGATATCTTCCGGAAACCCACTTCCACTAATATGCTCCTGCATGCAACTTCCTCCCACCCTGGTCACATGGTTTAGTCCATCCCCACCGGACAATTTTTGCACCTTCGCAGGTTGTGCTCAACTGATGATGACTTTTTCAGACAGGCGGAGGATCTTAAAGGCCGGCTAATTGAGCGTGGTTATAGCAATCGCAAGATAAAGAAAGCCTATAATAGGGCAAGATTTGCGTCTCAGCATTCATTGCTATATGAAGCTAGGACGGACAGAAATAATAAGGATGTGGTTCGGTTTATTACTAAATTCCATTCCCATTTCCCTCATATGAGAAGGGCATTGGAGAGGTCTTGGCACATCCTTAAAGCAGATCTGATAATTTCCAGATTCCTTCCTAAGAGGGCATCCGTCACAGTGAGGCAATCCAGAAACTTACGGGACCTTTTGGTCCACAGTCATTATGTAAGCGAAACAACTACCACCTTTTTGGATAAAATGGCGGGGAAGTATGGCTGTCCCCCTGTGGCCGCTGTGTTGCGTTCTCCAGTATTGATCGCTGCAATACATTCAGTAATGCTGATGGTTCACATCAATTTAATATCAGAAAATGGATCACGTGTATTGACAGAAATGTAATATATTATGCCGTATGCCCATGTGGTAAAATCTACGTGGGTATGATGACACGACAATTCAAAATACGGGTTAGGGAGCACGTACGCGGCATTATGGCAGCAGCTACAGAATTGGACACATCCATGTTGAAAACACCCGCCATTTTAAGGATCACCATAACTGTGATGGTGCCCTCCTTAGATTCCATGGTATTGACAAAATAGATGCCGGTATCCGCGGTGGGGGGGTCTTGAAACGCTTGGCCCAGTTGGATTTGGACATTGAACACGGTCCATCCATCTGGGCTCAACGAAAACATTAGCTTTGCTCCATTTCTATGATCATTTATCTATGCGTATCATTCACCTGTCTGCATAGTGACTATCTGTGGTTTTGGCCTTGTGGATGTTGTGATTGTTACCCTGCATTTTTATTCTAATATGTTTTTACCCATATATTATAGTCCCCTGTGTGTTATCCTCACATCTACATACGACTGGTGATCGAGTGTCAAGGTGCTAAGGGACAGATGATGGAGAAGACTTCAATAAAATTAATGACATTATGAAGACAAAATAGTCACTCCTTATCCTAACTGAATTCCATGCTCTTGACATCTATTGTGATATCTTTGATACAGTCGTGCTGTTGTCCCTTGTTTTTAATTGAAGTTGTGGTCCCATGCCTGCACACGCGGGCCCCCCTGTGTTCTGCGCCCCTGGGTGGCCTTCCGCATCATTTGCGGCGAGCGGTGTCCCTCAGGACCTGCCGTCACGTGACGCCGACGCCAGCCGGCGTCGCTGTTGCTAGGGGAATACGCGCGTCACTTCCGGTCGGGCCCGTGACTTCCGGTTCGCGGCAACGCTCTGCTAGCCGGTGCTCTGCGATAAAGGTATAAAAGGTGGGATATCATATGGGAATGCAGGCCCCCTTGGAAGAAGGAAGATCCGAAACGCCATTGGTGTGTTGGTGCCGAGAATCGCCTGCACTTTGGTAATTATGGCTATATATTTACTCTAAGGCGGTCACCCTATATTATGTATGGTGCTGTATGTATCCACTGCGGCACTGAGGGAAGGCACGTGAAGGGCTCTAATTCTTGTTAACCCCTTGTTTGTTTGGGTTTTACATGGTTGAGTAGATACTTATTTTGCCCTGGTATGAGGTTATACTATTTGCTTCGTTCATTTCCAATGTCCTGGTGCGTTCCTACTCTTACAACTTTCCATAATGTATATTCAATCTGTTGCACATCTTTCTTTTGCACTTTGAAGTTTGGCCTAATTTGGCTTTTTTAATTAATAGAATTTGTATTTTTCTACATACTTTTTGGACCCTTTTGTCATTTTCTTGTGTAGATTTTTATATAATAGACTATGGCAAACTGTATATTGTACCCAAGTAAGTATATAAAAATATAAATACAAATACAGAAGCCCCAAATACAGAGCAGCTAATATAGAATACAGCATATATCAATCATTGCATAATATCAATAACATATTTACAAGATTATACATATTATTTATTAAGTCCAAAATCAAATGCATATCCATACATACAGTACAGACCAAAAGTTTGGACACACCTTCTCATTTAAAGATTTTTCTGTATTTCCATGACAATGAAAATTGTAAATTCACGCTGAAGGCATCAAAACTATGAATTAACACATGTGGAATTATATTCTTAACAAAAAAGTGTGAAACAACTGAAAATATGTCTTATATTCTAGGTTCTTCAAAGTAGCCACCTTTTGCTTTGATGACTGCTTTGCACACTCTTGGCATTCTCTTGTTGAGCTTCAAGAGGTAGTCACCGGAAATGGTTTTCACTTCACAGGTGTGCCATGCCTGGTTTAAGAAGTGGGATTTCTTGCCTTATAAATGGGGTTGGGACCATCAGTTGTGTTGAGCAGAAGTCTGGTGGATACACAGCTGATAGTCCTACTGAATAGACTGTTAGAATTTGTATTATGGCAATAAAAAAGCAGTTAAGTAAAGAAAAACGAGTGGCCATCATTACTTTAAGAAATTAAGGTAGTCAGTCCGAAAAATTGGGAAAACTTTGAAAGTGTCCCCAAGTGCAGTTGCAAACACCATCAAGCGCTACAAAGAAACTGGCTCACATGAGGACCGCCCCAGGAAAGGGAGACCAAGAGTCACCTCTGCTTCTGAGGATAAGTTTATCCAAGTCACCAGCCTCAGAAATCGCATGTTAACAGCAGCTCAGATTAGAGACCAGGTCAATGACACACAGAGTTCTAGCAGCAGACACATCTCTACAACAACTGTTAAGAGGAGACTTTGTGCAGCAGGCCTTTATGGTAAAATAGCTGTGAGGAAACCACTGCTAAGGACAGGCAACAAGCAGAAGAGACTTGTTTGGGCTAAAGAACACAAGGAATGGACATTAGACCAGTGGAAATCTGTGCTTTGGTGTGATGAGTCCAAATTTGAGATCTTTGGTTCCAACCACTGGGTCTTTGTGCGACGCAGAAAAGGTGAACGGATGGACTCTACATGCCTGGTTCGCACCATGAAGCATGGAGGAGGAGGTGTGATGGTGTGGGGGTGCTTTGCTGGTGACACTGTTGGAGATTTATTCAAAATTGAAGACATACTGAACCAGCATGGCTACCACAGCATCTTGCAGCGGCATGCTATTCCATCCGCTTTGCGTTTAGTTGGACCATCATTTATTTTTCAACAGGACAATGACCCCAAACACACCTCCAGGCTGTGTAAGGGCTATTTGACCAAGAAGGAGAGTGATGGAGTGCTACGCCAGATGACCTGGCCTCCACTGTCAGCAGACCTGAACCCAATCGAGATGGTTTGAGGTGAGCTGGACCGCAGAGTGAAGGCAAAAGGGCCAACAAGTGCTAAGCATTTCTGGGAACTCCTTCAAGATTGTTGGAAGACTATTTCCGGTGACTACCTCTTGAAGCTCATCAAGAGAATGCCAAGAGTGTGCAAAGCAGTCATCAAAGCAAAAGGTGGCTGCTTTGAAGAACCTAGAATATAAGACATATTTTCAGTTGTTTCACACTTTTTTGTTACGTATATAATTCCACATGTGTTAATTCATAGTTTTGATGCCTTCAGTGTAAATTTGCAATTTTCATAGTCCTGAAAATACCGAAAAATCTTTAAATGAGAAGGTGTGTCCAAACTTTTGGTCTGTACTGTACATAGCGGTAAATGCCCTGAAGTTAGCCTAATATTATACAAATCAACAAACTAGAACTCAGAATGATATAATCATACATATAACTTATATAGGGTTCTCATCATAAATCAGTATATCCAGCTCACATATAGAGGCCACATACGTAGTTGAAAAAAATAAGGAGGTAGAATTCTATAACCATGGTGATCCTTCTTCCCAAAGAGCTCGTCACATGCATCAAAGTCAACAGATGTCACTAGAATACAAATATATAAAAATTAAAACACTGCATAAAAGAAATATGCAGAATGGGCGGCACAAATTGGCACACATCAACCCGGGGACTCCAGAAAAGGGGCAAACGACAAACACTCGTTCAGACCAAAGGGATGAACCATGTTCAAAGCCCAGATCCACCTTGTCTCCAGCCTAGCCAGGCGTTTAGATAAACCACCAACTCTGATGTTAATTTTTAGGGCATAGATACCACGTGCTCTTAAGAGAGTACTATCACAATCGTGAAAATATTTAAAATGCCATGGTATCGTTTTAAGGGTGGAAGCGTCCGTGTGGCCTATTGCCACCTAAATCCCTGAGATGTGCTCCCTAGTGCGGACCTTCAGTTGGCGTGTTGTAAGTCCAACATAAATGAGGTCACACGGGCACGTAGCATAATATTATTATTATTATTATTTATTGTTATAGCACCATTTATATCACGTACCTGGTGGTACACGTGATGCATTGACAAATTTTGAAGGACCTTGTGCCATCAAAGTTGGTAAAACTATCGCACCGATCAATATTAGGGCAGGCAACACATCTGCCACACGGAACGCAACCACCCCTCATTCTGAAATTATCCATAAATGTAGGCATCACCTGTTTAGGATAGTGGCTGGAGACAAGGTGGTCCCTCAAATTTTTAGCACGTCTAAAAGACATGGAGGGTTCAGATGGAATACATTTCTTTATAATCGGATCGACCCTAAGAATTGGCCATGCTTTCTCTAGAATGGAACGAACCCTACTGGACTGGGAGCTGACAACGCATCACGTGTACCACCAGGTACGTGATATATTATGCTACGTGCCCGTGTGAATTCATTTATGTTGGACTTACAACACGCCAACTGAAGGTCCGCACTAGGGAGCACATCTTCAGGCAGCGATAGGCCACATGGACGCTTCCACCCTTAAAACGATACCATGGCATTTTAAATATTTCCACGATTGTGATAGTACCCTCTTAAGGGTACGTGGTATCGATGCCCTGAAAATTAACATCAGAGTTGGTGGTTTATCTAAACGCCTGGCTAGGCTGGAGACAAGGTGAATCTGGGCTTTGAACACGGTTCATCCGTTTGGTCTGAACGAGTGTTTGTCGTTCGCCCCTTTTCTGGAGACCCGGGTAAACCTATAAAGCACTGCGCTGTGGAGTAGTGACAAATGTCAACAAAACCGGTTATCCATAATAGATAGTAAGATAATTTTAACCAGAAATCCACGCCGAAAAATAGAGGTATCAGCAAGTAATCAATACACGTTTATTAAGATACCAAATGTACATCAATACTATATATATAAACACATAATATGTGAACACAAAATATGGTGGATAGAAAGCAACAGTTAAAAAATGGCCAGCACACAAAGATGGTAAAAGGCGAGAAGATCTGTGCACCCTTGCTACAGCATCGTACTAGCATGTGCTATATGGTCATTGTAGAGTAGGTAATTTATGGGTATCACAGGTAAAGAAAAAACTCTATGAGACGAACCCAGACAAATGATCAATCAATCAAAGGTTCCTAAGGGTTAAGCTCCGATTTTTCCACAAGACCAAAAGCATATAATATAGCCCAGGCAACTGAAACGTGTGTTTACCGCTCATGATAATGCCATATTACCTTGGGACATGTTGGTCGTAAAATGTCGACGTGCTATGAGCAGAAAAGGCCTCGACGTGCGTTTCACCGTCGTGGCTTCGTCAGGAGGCGTGGCTAATAAGAGGAAGGACTGGGGTATAAATGGGAAGAGGAGAAAGCTCTCAGACGAATCGGCGCACATCCCATCATGATGTAACTATTCGCAGCCGCAGTATCACAGTTTTTTCTTTACCTGTGATACCCATAAATTACCTACTCTACAATGACCATATAGCACATGCTAGTACGATGCTGTAGCAAGGGTGCACGGATCTTCTTGTGTCTTTAGCCAGCATTACTTTTACCATCTTTGTGTGCTGGCCGTTTTTTAACTGTTGCTTTCTATCCACCATATTTTGTGTTCACATATTATGTGTTTATATATATAGTATTGATGTACATTTGATATCTTAATAAACGTGTATTGATTACTTGTTGATACCTCTATTTTTCGGCGTGGATTTCTGGTTAAAATTATCTTACTATCTATTATGGATAACCGGTTTTGTTGACGTTTGTCACTACTCCACAGCCCAGTGCTTTATAGGTTTACATGTTGTGGCCTAGAGGTATGCCCTCTGCTGGCCGAGAGGGCACCATTGTTTAGGTGTTTTTGCTGATTTTTTATTGTGTCTATAGACCCCCCTACAAGTTACATGGACTATAAGAAACGGGACAAAACCTGGGTAACACAACTCGGGACGGTGTTTGGTGAGAAACGGTTGAATGACAAAGACACACATGATATAAAAGACTTGAAACTGAAAATCAGGGATCTTCTTAAAAAAAGAACAAAAATTTGGTGGAACAAGGCCGCCCTAGAAAATTACCTACAAAAAGACATTATTCCTAGGTGCTTGCATGTCCAACTATTTCCCACATTGGATGTGGAGGATTCTTCCTTCACATCAAAGTGGGAGGAATCCCTCACTAAGTGCTCAAGGACTTTGTTGGAGCTATTGGTGGGAGTTAATAAAAGATCCCTTGAGACCCTTGAAAAAGAAATTGAGATTACACAGGAGCATATTCAAAGTACTATTTCTGGTGACGAGTGTAAAAAATTTGACCTATCCCTGGAAGAAGAATTGTCAAAGTGGGAATTGGAAATACAGAATAATAAAACTAAAAAAATATTTACGTGATTTAGAAGATTACCAAGTTAACTGAGTATATCAGTGGCGTCAGAAACAACCTAAAAAACAAGATCACAATCAATCTCCAGACGCTCTACCACCTCAAGGGGAACATGTGGAGATCATTTTTTAGACAAGGGACCAATCTCAATCAATGGCGGATCGGGAACAGGTCTTCACCCCAGTACTCTCTTACGCCAGCAACCAAAAAGAAAAAGCATTCATACAACATGAGAGACAAGAAAGTCAAGAGATTCTAAAGGTAATCAATTTATCACAATATTCATTGAGTAAAGCACAATTGGAGGTACTTTCCAAAGGCCTCTCCTTTTCACCGGTGGAGGGTTCTGACAGCTTTACTTTGATTAAGGATCTAGAGCTCTTTTCTAGAAAATTAATCATTAAAAAATATTTTGCCCCGAAATCTGACACCTCTCTATCTCTAACTGACTTACAGGTGTTAAATGATTTGGAATCTTTAGAAGCAGAGAATTCGTATGCTGAGCCTTCTCTAGTCCCAGTACATTTACACCGGCGATCACGTGCCTTCCCACCCTTGTCTGCCTGTCCTCTAGTTGAAATCTTTGTAAAACTGGTCAGGGAAGAGATCAACCAATTAAATCCGGATATTAATTATGACAATCTTACCCCTCCATTAAGGAGAGCCATCAAAGAATTGAAAACCATGAAGGATGTGGTCATAAAACAGGCAGACAAGGGTGGTAATGTCGTGGTTTGGCCTGTATCACTTTATGAGGCAGAGGCCTTTAGGCAGCTTCATAGATCCGAACATTATAAAAAACTTGACACCATACCATTACCTTCGTTCCAGCAGAGATTAAAATATCTCTTGGATGAAGGAGTAGAATGCTCAGCAATTACCCATAAAATGAGAGAGGCTCTTCTACCCGAGTTTCCTATTGATCTGACGTTTTATTTGTAGCCTAAGTTTCACAAGGACCCCTCGTGCCCCCCTGGCAGACCCATTGTTTCTTGCGTGGGGGGTCTTTGTGAACCTTTGTGCCAATTCATCGATTTTTATTTACAAAAATGTGTGGAGACCCTTCCATCAGGGGCGTAACGACCGCGGTCGCAGCGGTCGCCATTGCGACCGGGCCCCGCAGGTCAGGGGCCCCGGGCCGGCAGGTCAGAGCAGGGCCGGGCTGGCCATCGGGCACTTCTGGCAAATGCCAGAAGAGCCGATGCCAGTAGTGGGCCGCTGCACTGTTCCTCCCCCCGCCGCCGCCGCATTTAACTATACCGGCGTCTATGACACCGGTATAGTTCAATGCAATGATGGAGGAGAGCGTCATCTGATGCTTCCTCTCCCATCATTCCCCGCTCTGCCTCTGACAGTACACTGCGGGTGCGCGATGACGTCATATCATCGTGCACCTGCAGTGTCCTGGGCAGACTTCAGCCGCCAGGAGCAGCGCGGGCAAAAGGAAAGGTGAGGAGTTTTTTTTTTTCTTTTTAACCGGACTGTGGGGCCATTATCGGGGGGGGGGGGGGAGATGAGATGCGGGCTGTGCTCTATATACCCCTGTGCCGGCTGTGCTGTATGTACCCCTGTGCCGGCTGTGCTGTATGTACCCCTGTGCCGGCTGTGCTGTATATACCACTGTGCGGGCTGTGCTGTATATACCCCTGTGCGGGCTGTGCTCTATATACCCCTGTGCGGGCTGTGCTCTATATACCCCTGTGCGGGCTGTGCTGTATATACCCCTGTGCGGGCTGTGCTGTATATACCCCTGTGCGGGCTGTGCTGTATATACCCCTGTGCGGGCTGTGCTGTATATACCCCTGTGCGGGCTGTGCTGTATATACCCCTGTGCGGGCTGTGCTGTATATACCACTGTGCGGGCTGTGCTGTACATACCACTGTGCGGGCTGTGCTGTATATACCACTGTGCGGGCTGTGCTGGATATACCACTGTGCGGGCTGTGCTGGATATACCACTGTGCAGGCTGTGCTGGCACCCAACACCATGTTGCAGTGCAGGAGATTCCTGCAACAGTCCGAGGCGTATTTAGGAGAAGGGGGTGGGGGGGTGGGGGGGCGTCGCAGGGGAAGGTTGTCGCGGGGGTAGGGGGGGGGGCCCGTTTGGAAGTTCGCACCGGGGCCCATAACTTTGTAGTTACGCCACTGCCTTCCATCATTCGTGAAGGACACTACTGATGTCCTAAGAAGATTGGATGGCCTTACCCTTGAGGAGGACATGTGGTTTTTCACTTGCGACGTGGAGTCCCTGTACACGTCGATAGGCCATGACCACGGGATATGGGCTGCTAAATTTTTTCTTGATATGACTAATCTAGGACCGTAACTCATTAATTTTATTTTGGATTTATTACAATTCATATTGACTCATACATTCTTTGTGTTCAAGGACTGCCCCTTCCTACAACTCCAGGGCACTGCAATGGGGTGTCTTGTGCGCCCTCATATGCTAATTTGTTCCTGTGGCTGTGGGAGAGGGATGCGGTCCTTGACACACCCGGTCACAGCTCTGTTATCTTCTGTTATCTTCTGTTATCTGTTATTTTCTTCATATGGCAGGGCTCCACGTCGCAACTAGACACCTTTCTGAACCATCTTAATGCCAACATGTTAAATATCAGACTTACCTGGAAATATAGTCAAAAGTCCATTGATTTTCTAGATTTGGCCATTTCAAAATCATCCGATGGTACCATTATCACCGATGTCTTCCGCAAGAGTACGGCCACCAACGCACTCTTGCATTTTACTTCGTCCCACCCGCCTAGGCTTAAAAGCTCTATACCGGTGGGACAGTTTTTGTGGGTGCGTCAAATTTGTTCCGATGATGGCACTTTTCGTAAACAGGCAAGAGATTTAACACGCCGCTTCAGAGATGGGGGTTACAAATATGTAGATATCCGCAAGGGTTACTCACGGGCATTATATTCGGACAGGCCCTCTCTGCTGGCGGGACCGCCCAGGAGGTCCCTCAAAAAATAGACTCAGCACCACGATTTATCACCCAATTTAATTCTAACTGGTCTGAGATCAATAAAATCTTTAGGAGGCACTGCTCGGTCCTGCAGACAGACAGGGATCTGTCTGGTCAATTAACCCCATATCCTCTTATCACTTGGCGCAGATCTCGCACATTAGGTGATATATTATGCAATAGCCACTATGTTCCCCCGAGAAGTAACCCCTTCGGCATTAGCCAGAGGGGTCCTCCCAGGGGCTGTTTCCCTTGTGGAAACTGTTCATCCTGCAAATATATCCCAAGAACAAAAGAATTTACCAACTCTGCCGGGGATAAAATCTATAAGATTGTACACCATATCTCATGTAACACGGAAGCAGTCGTGTACTATGCTCAATGTCCCTGTAACCGTATCTATATCGGTATGACGAGACCTTTTAAAATCCGTGTCCAAGAACATATCAGGGACATCAACAATTCAGTTAATTGCCTTGAACCATTCTTGTTAAAATCCATCCCCAAGCTTTTCTTTGAGGCCCATCATAGCAACCCAAAAGGCCTCAGATTCTGCGGGATTGACCATGTATACATGGAGATTCGAGGTGGGAATATAAAACAAAAACTTCTCCAAAAAGAGACACGCTGGATGGTCACTTTGGATACACTCTCACCGAATGGCCTTAATGAGGCCATCAGTTTCAAGTCTTTTCTATAAATCCGCGCTTATTTTAATTATTCTAATTGGACTGGGGTTTTTTAACTTGTCATGTTTTCTCATTAGGTTGTCTTGTTGTTTTCTGTTTATTTATATAAGTACTTTTGGTTTTTGATCTAGACGTTGTCTCGCTCTCATCTCTCATCTCCATCTACCAGAGGGAATTCGTGGAGGATACTTCACATCTAAAGACGACAGTACTATCACATCTAAAGACGACAGTACTTGCAGTAACCTGAACATTTTCGACACTGTTGCAAGAATCTCCTTTTTTTTATGCACTGCATATTATGCACTTTGATTATTTACTACTCTTATGATATATGGGATTATTCTGTCTAAATTTGTACCTATATAATATACTGACAGATCATTTTCCCATGTGTCCAGTTTGCATTTTTCTAATTATGTTTGGAGGTGCATTCTCTTGGTCATATTTTTTTTTAATTACGGTAGGTCAATACTATTCCCTATGTTGGGTGACCCCCTGCACTTTACATATATTCGTGTATATCTACTATAATGTGGCGACCCTATAATGTAGTACATGTATGTCATTTTTATTTTGTAGTTAGATTTTGACAATTGCACATTATATTTTCTCTTATGTTTCATTTTTGGTACATATGCTGCATCTAGATGTTGGATTTATCGATTTTTTGTAATTACAGTCTAAAACATTTGATTATGTCTAAATTTGGATTACACCATATATTGTTGTGGGTAATCCCTCTAACCCCGGAGATTTAGGCTTATTGATTAGGGAATAGTTACGTCTGCAGGCGATGCTAGATCACAGTCGCCTTAAGGCATTTCCATTTATTTACTACCAATCTCAGATCATCCCTGTTTGCACGCACCCCCCGGGGCACTATCTCTGCACTTACATCAGTAATGTGTCAGTCTCCTCTCCACAACCGCTCTGAAATGAGCGCACCTCACGCATGTGCTGTGGTGGTCCTGGCGGCGTTGTGGGCTGGCCGCGTTGCCATGGGGATGGGCGGTGATGACGCACGTGCTCCTACCGATGTTCCGTGGTGCGCGGCCGCTCTCGCCGGCTGCGAATAGTTACATCATGATGGGATGTGCGCCGATTCGTCTGAGAGCTTTCTCCTCTTCCCATTTATACCCCAGTCCTTCCTCTTATTAGCCACGCCTCCTGATGAAGCCACGACGGTGAAACATGCGTCGAAGCCTTCCCTGCTCACAGCACATCAGCATTTTATGACCAACATGTCCCAAGGTAATATGGCATTATCATGAGCGGTATATACACATGTTTCAGTTGCCTGGGCTATATTATATGCTTTTGGTCTTGTGAAAAAATCGGAGCTTAACCCTTAGGAACTAACTTTTGATTGATTGATCATTTGTCTGGGTTCGTATCAGAGTTTTTTCTTTACCTGTGATACCCATAAATTACCTACTCTACAATGACCATATAGCACATGCTAGTACGATGCTGTAGCAAGAGTGCACGGATCTTGTTGTGTCTTTAGCCAGCATTACTTTTACCATCTTTGTGTGCTGGCCGTTTTTTAACTGTTGCTTTCTATCCACCATATTTTGTGTTCACATATTATGTGTTTATATATATAGTATTGATGTACATTTGATATCTTAATAAACGTGTATTGATTACTTGTTGATACCTCTTTTTCGGCGTGGATTTCTGGTTAAAATTATCTTACTATCTATTATGGATAACCGGTTTTGTTGACATTTGTCACTACTCCACAGCCCAGTGCTTTATAGGTTTACATGTTGTGGCCTAGAAGTATGCCCTCTGCTGGCCAAGAGGGCGCCATTGTTTAGGTGTTTTTACGGTTCATCCCTTTGGTCTGAATGAGAGTTTGTCGTTCGCCCCTGATGTGTGCCAATTTGTGCGGCCCATTCCGCATATTTCTTTTATGCAGTGTTTTAATTTTTATATATTTGTATTCTAGTGACATCTGTTGACTTTGATGCATGTGCCGAGCTCTTTGGGAAGAAGATCACCATGGTTATAGAATTCTACCTCCTTATTTTTTTCAACTACGTATGTGGCCTCTATATGTGAGCTGGATATACTGATTTATGACGAGAATCCTATATACTGTAAGTTATATGCATGATTATATCATTCTGAGTTCTAGTTTGTTGATTTGTGTAATGTAAGGCTAACTTCAGGGCATTTACCGCTATGTACAGTATTTATGGATATACATTTGATTTTGGACTTAATAAATAATATGTATGATCTTGTAAATATGTTATTGATATTATCCAATGATTGATATATGCTGTATTCTATATTAGCTGCTGTGTATTTGGGGCTTCTGTATTTGTATTTATATTTTTGTATACTTACTTGGGTACAATATACAGTTTGCCATAGTCTATTATATGTCTATTATACTTGTATTGGTAATTGACATCACTAAATGTGTGTTATCTACATGCATGCTGCTCCTGTATATTTCTGGCTTTTGCCCATAACTAAGATGGCCACAATTGGTGTGGTGTGTGTTGCTCAGCTGTGCCCTGCCTTTCCCTCTGGCGCCACCCACTGTCTGATGTTCCGATTACAAGGGGCCCCATGTGTTCCTGCGTCAGCGGCCAGGGTCTCGCTGATGTGTGGGTGGGACGTGTTCTCTCTTTGCTGGCCGACACACACTTCCGGACAGGCGATCTATAAAAAACCATTAGTGCTAAACTTGGGCACGCCCCCTGAGGAAGGAAGGAAACTTCCGAAACGCGCGTCGGGGAGGGTGGGAGATTGTGTGTACCCCTGCTGTATACCACTAGGTATGTGTCTTACATGATGACGCTAATGTACAAATTAATGTTATTACTATGTGGGGATCTATATGCCTGTATCCATTAAATATTCCGGGGATATCATGCTGTCTATCACCGCCTATATATATGCGGCATTGTCTGTCACTTTTAAGCCATATTTGTTGTCAGCTAACCTTTGTGTATTAATAAATGTATCTTTTGCAATATTTTTATGATTTATTCTGGACATTTTACTGAATCCTTTTTGTGGTTGCTACAATAAAATGCCGCCTGGCTCCCTCAGCTGTGAAATGGACAATCCAGTGAATGTGCCCAGTTCCACAGCTGAGGCACGGTGTAGGAAATATAATAGGACACGTCATCATGTATTCGCAGGGACTGCTGTATTTGCAGTGTGCAAGTGTTGTGCTGAGACAACCGCAAATAAAATGGCAGCTCAAGGGCTGCAGAAAAAAATGTTAAAACATATTTCATATTATAAAAATAATTATTATTTACATCAATAATTATTAAGGCTATGCGCACACGCTGAGGATTTGCCTCTGGAATTTTTTGCGTGGATTCTGCATCTTCTGGCAGAAAACACAGGCGCTGATTTAATGCGTTTTTTTATGCAGATTTTGTGTGGATTTCATGCGTTTTTACCCCTGCAGATTTCTATAATGGAATGGGTACAAAAACGCTGCAGATCCGCACAAATAAACGACATGCTCCTTCTTTTAATCCTCAGCGTTTTCCGTGCGGAATTTTCCGCACCATTAGCACGGCATTTTTTTTCCATTGATTTACATTGTACTGTAATTCACTTGCGGATCTGCAGCGTTTCTGCGTGGAAAAAACGCTGCAGATCCGCAGTAAATCCGCAAAGTGTGCACATAGCCTAATAGAGGAATAAAAATCCCAACATTCCTTTTTATTGTATGGGTTAGACCTACACAATAAGACACCTAACGTGTAATAAAGGTGTTACCCACTTTTGCACCTGTCTCATGCTACTGACTTGATATGATCAGGAAGCAGCATTACTGTGTACACTGTGTTCCAAATTATTTTGCACATAGAGTTTAGGAGTAGTGTTGAGCGATACCGTCCGATACTTGAAAGTATCGGTATCGGAAAGTATCGTCCGATACCGGCAAAGTATCGGATCTGATCCGATACCGATACCCGATACCAATACAAGTCAATGGGACTCAAGTATCGGAAGGTATCCCTGATGGTTCCCAGGGTCTGAAGGAGAGGAAACTCTCCTTCAGGCCCTGGGATCCATATTAATGTGTAAAATAAATAATTAAAATAAAAAATATTGATATACTCACCTCTCCGACGCAGCCTGGACCTTACCGCTGGTAACCGGCAGCCTTCTTTGCTTAAAATGAGCGCGTTCAGGGCCTTCCATGACGTCACGGCTTCTGATTGGTCGCGGCCGCCCATGTGACCGCCACGCGACCAATCACAAGCCGTGACGTAATTCTCAGGTCCTAAATTCCTAAATTTAGGACCTGAGAATTACGTCACGGCTTGTGATTGGTCGCGTGGCGGTCACATGGGCGGCCGTGACCAATCACAAGCCGTGACGTCATCTAAGGCCCTGAACGCGCTCATTCTTAGGAAGGAAGGCTGCCGGAAAGAAGCCGAGGGTGAGTATATTCCTATTAGGTATATACTCACCCTCGGACGCGCCCTGCTTCTTTCCGGCAGCCTTCCTTCTTAAGAATGAGCGCGTTCAGGGCCTTAGATGATGTCACGGCTTGTGATTGGTCGCGGCCGCCCATGTGACCGCTCACGCGACCAATCACAAGCCGTGACGTCATCCCTCAGGTCCTAAATTCCTAGAAGGGAATTTAGGACCTGAGGGATGACGTCGCGGCTTGTGATTGGTCGCGTGGCGGTCACATGAGCGGCACGCGACCAATCAGAAGCCGTGACGTCATGGAAGGTGCTGAACGCGCTCATTTTAAACAAAGAAGGCTGCCGGTTACCAGTGGTGATGTCCAGGGGCCTCCGGACAGGTGAGTATATCAATATTTTTTATTTTAATTCTTTATTTTACACATTCATATGGATCCCAGGGCCTGAAGGAGAGTTTCCTCTCCTTCAGACCCTGGGAACCATACACTGGAAACTTCCGATTCCTGATACCACAAAAGTATCGGATCTCGGTATCGGAATTCCGATACCGCAAGTATCGGCCGATACCCGATACTTGCGGTATCGGAATGCTCAACACTATTTAGGAGTGATAAGGTTAGAATTTTTTTGTTTGTCATTTAAACTCATTGATGGTGATGTGTGTCAGGGCTCTTTATATCACTGAAAGCAATTGCAGATACCTGTGCAAATTAGTTTGGCAGGTGTGTCCAAATAAAGGCAAGACTACTTAAGAAGGCTGTTCCACATTATTAAGCAGCCTACATTTTTGGCCAAAATGGGAAAGAAAAAAGATGTGTCGGCTGCTGAGAAGCAACAAATTGTGCAGTATTTAGGTCAAGGCATGACTACAATCAACATTGCCAAGACACTTCATCGTGATCATCGCACAATCAAGAAGTATGTAGCTGATTCCCAGCACACACGTGTGCGTGCTGATAGGAAGGATTGAGGACCCTTTCCAACAGGCAATTGCGTAAGGTTAAAAGAGCAGCTGCAAAAATGCCTTGTCATAGCAGCAGACAAGTTTTTGAAGCTGCTGGTGCCTCCAACGTCCCCAGAACAACAAGATGCAGGGTCCTTCAGAGGTGCGTAAGCCATCCTGTCGACCACCTCTATCCACTGCACACAAGCAGAAACAGCTCCAGTTGGCCAAACGATACATGAAGACTGACTTCCAAACTGTTTTGTTCACCGATGAGTGCCGTGCAATGCTCGACGGTCCAGATGGATGGAGTGGAGGATGGCTGGTTGATGAACACCTCATAAAAACACGGCTAAGGCACCAACAAGGAGGAGGTAGAGTAATGTTTTGGGCTGGAATCATAGGGAGAGAGATTGTCGGCCCCTTTATGATCCCTGAAGGGGTAAAGATGAACTCCATAATCTATGTGGAGTCTCTAAAAGCACTTCCTGCCATGGTTCAAGAGGAAGAACTGTGCTTTCCGCAGCAAGATCATTTTCATGCATGATAATGCACCGTCTCATGCTGCAAAAAACACATCTGCATCTCTGGCGGCCATAAAAGAGGACAAACTTATGGTGTGGCCACCATCTTCCCCTGACCTCAACCCCATTGAGAACCTCTGGAGCATCATCAAAAGGAGTGTCTATGATGGCGGGATGCAGTTCACATCAAGCAACAGCTCTGGGAGGGTATTCTGCCCACATGCAAAACAATTGAAGCAGAAACCATCCAAAAACTGACAAATTCAATGGACGAGAGTGTTCAGAAGCTTCTTTCGAACAAGGGGTCCTATGTGCAAATGTAACATCACCTAGAATAAAGTTTTCACTTGAAAACTGTTTGATTTCATCTAATATATAATTGCCTAGAATACTACTTCCTGCAATTTGTGCCAACTTCCGTGGCTTTGTCCGGAGCTAATGTCCGGAGCTAATGTCCGGAGATAATGTCCGGAGCTAATGTCCGGAGCTAATGTCCGGAGATAAGTGACGTCACCAGTGTCCTACACCCAGGCAGAGCACAGGGGCCCCAGGCAGCATATGGGGCCCCAGGCAGAGCACAGGGGCCCCAGGCAGAGCACAGGGGCCCCAGGCAGCATATGGGGCCCCAGGCAGAGCACAGGGGCCCCAGGCAGAGCACAGGGGCCCCAGGCAGCATATGGGGCCCCAGGCAGAGCACAGTGGTCCCATCTAATAAATAATTGCCTAGAATACTACTTCCTGCAATTTGTGCCAACTTCCGTGGCTTTGTCCGGAGCTATTGTCCGGAGATAATGTCCGGAGCTAATGTCCGGAGCTAATGTCCTTAGCTAATGTCTGGAGCTAATGTCCGGAGATAAGTGACGTCACCAGTGTCCTACACCCAGGCAGAGCACAGTGGCCCCAGGCAGAGCACAGGGGCCCCAGGCAGAACATGGGGCCCCAGGCAGAGCACAGGGGCCCCAGGCAGAGCACAGGGGCCCCAGGCAGCATATGGGGCCCCAGGCAGAGCACACACCAAATCGGAGGCCGAGGGGCCCCGCCAACCAAATCGGAGGCCGAGGAGCCCCGCCCACCAAATCGAAGGCCGAGCGGCCCCGCCCACCAAAGCGGAGGCCGAGGGGCCTGGCCCACCAAATCGGAGGCCGAGGGGCCCCGCCCACCAAATCGGAGGCCGAGGGGCCCCGCCCACCAAATCGGAGGCCGAGGGGCCCCGCCCACCAAATCGGAGGCCGAGGGTCCCCGCCCACCAAATCGGAGGCCGAGGGGCCCCGCCCACCAAATCGGAGGCCGAGGGGCACCGCCCACCAAATCGGAGGCCGAGGGTCCCCGCCCACCAAATCGGAGGCCGTGGGTCCCCGCCCACCAAATCGGAGGCCGAGAGTCCCCGCCCACCAAATCGGAGGATAAGGGGCCCCGCCAACCAAATCGGAGGCCGAGGGGCCCCGCCAACTAAATCGAAGGCCGAGGAGCCCCGCCCAACAAATCGGAGGCCGAGGGGCCCCGCCCACCAAATCGGAGGCCGGGGGTCCCCGCCCACCAAATCGGAGGCCGAGGGGCCCCGCCCACCAAATCGGAGGCCGATGGGCCCCGCCCACCAAATCGGAGGCTGAGGGTCCCCGCCCACCAAATCGGAGGCCGAGGGGCCCCGCCCACCAAATCGGAGGCCGAGGGTCCCCGCCCACCAAATCGGAGGCCAAGGGGCCCCGCCCACCAAATAGGAGGCCGAGGGGCCCCACCAACCAAATCGGAGGCCGAGGGGCCCCGCCCACCAAATCGAAGGCCGAGCGGCCCCGCCCACCAAAGCGGAGGCAGAGGGACCCCGCCCACCAAATCGGAGGCCGTGGGGCCCCGCCAACCAAAACGGAGGCCGAGGGTCCCCGCCCACCAAATCGGAGGCCGAGGGTCCCCGCCCACCAAATCGGAGGCCGAGGGTCCCCGCCCACCAAATCGGAGGCCGGTCCCCGCCCACCAAATCGGAGGCCGAGGGTCCCCACCCACCAAATCGGAGGACGAGGAGCCCCGCCCACCAAAAGTAAGTGCGGCCCCAAAAGTAAGTGCGCCCCCGGGTGCAAAAGTAAGTGCGCCCCCGGGTGCAAAAGTAAGTGCGCCCCCGGGTGCAAAAGTAAGTGCGCCCCCGGGTGCAAAAGTAAGTGCGCCCCCGGGTGCAAAAGTAAGTGCGCCCCCGGGTGCAAAAGTAAGTGCGCCCCCGGGTGCAAAAGTAAGTGCGCCTCCGGGTGCAAAAGTAAGTGCGCCCCCGGGTGCAAAAGTAAGCGCGCCCCCGGCCCCGGGTGCAAAAGTAAGCGCGCCCCCCAGTCCCGTGTGTGAAAAGTGCTGCTGTAAAGCTGGTAGCGCTGTTCAAGCACCATGTATTTCCTTCAGGAAATGCCCATCTAATATATAATTGCCTAGAATACTACTTCCTGCAATTTGTGCCAACTTCCGTGGCTTTGTCCGGAGCTAATGTCCGGAGCTAATGTCCGGAGATAATGTCCGGAGCTAATGTCCGGAGCTAATGTCCGGAGATAAGTGACGTCACCAGTGTCCTACACCCAGGCAGAGCACAGGGGCCCCAGGCAGCATATGGGGCCCCAGGCAGAGCACAGTGGCCACAGGCAGAGCACAGGGGCCCCAGGCAGCATATGGGGCCCCAGGCAGAGCACAGTGGTCCCAGGCAGAGCACAGGGGCCCCAGGCAGCCTATGGGGCCCCAGGCAGAGCACAGTGGCCCCAGGCAGAGCACAGGGGCCCCAGGCAGCATATGGGGCCCCAGGCAGAGCACAGGGGCCCCAGGCAGCATATGGGGCCCCAGGCAGAGCACAGTGGCCCCAGGC
This sequence comes from Ranitomeya variabilis, assembly GCF_051348905.1. Lineage (NCBI taxonomy): Eukaryota > Metazoa > Chordata > Amphibia > Anura > Dendrobatidae > Ranitomeya > Ranitomeya variabilis. Next base: position 248,688,445 of record NC_135237.1, on the reverse strand, counting down.
AGAGCACAGGGGCCTCAGGCAGAACATGGGGCCCCAGGCAGAGCACAGGGGCCCCAGGCAGAGCACAGGGGCCCCAGGCAGCATATGGGGCCCCAGGCAGAGCACAGGGGCCCCAGGCAGAGCACATGGGCCCCAGGCAGCATATGGGGCCCCAGGCAGAGCACAGGGGCCCCAGGCAGCATATGGGGCCCCAGGCAGAGCACAGTGGCCCCAGGCAGAGCACAGGGGCCCCAGGCAGAACATGGGGCCCCAGGCAGAACACAGGGGCCCCAGGCAGAGCACAGGGGCCCCAGGCAGCATATGGGGCCCCAGGCAGAGCACAGGGGCCCCAGGTAGCATATGGGGCCCCAGGCAGAGCACAGTGGCCCCAGGCAGAACATGGGGCCCCAGGCAGAGCACAGTGGCCCCAGGCAGAGCACAGGGGCCCCAGGCAGAACATGGGGCCCCAGGCAGAGCACAGGGGCCCCAGGCAGAGCACAGGGGCCCCAGGCAGCATATGGGGCCCCAGGCAGAGCACAGGGGCCCCAGGCAGCATATGGGGCCCCAGGCAGAGCACAGTGGCCCCAGGCAGAGCACAGGGGCCCCAGGCAGCATATGGGGCCCCAGACAGAGCACAGTGGTCCCAGGCAGAGCACAGGGGCCCCAGGCAGCCTGTGGGGCCCCAGGCAGAGCACAGTGGCCCCAGGCAGAACATGGGGCCCCAGGCAGAGCACAGGGGCCCCAGGCAGAGCACAGGGGCCCCAGGCAGCATATGGGGCCCCAGGCAGAGCACAGTGGTCCCAGGTAGAGCACAGGGGCCCCAGGCAGCCTATGGGGCCCCAGGCAGAGCACAGGGGCCCCAGGCAGCATATGGGCCCCAGGCAGAGCACAGGGGCCCCAGGCAGCATATGGGGCCCCAGGCAGAGCACAGTGGCCCCAGGCAGAGCACAGGGGCCCCAGGCAGAACATGGGGCCCCAGGCAGAGCACAGGGGCCCCAGGCAGCATATGGGGCCCCAGGCAGAGCACAGGGGCCCCAGGCAGCATATGGGGCCCCAGGCAGAGCACAGCGATATTTTGGACCACTGTGCGGTGTTTCAGACCCCCTGTGTGATGTCTGGGGCCCTGTTCTTAAGTATATTAAAGATTAAAGTAACGTATATTAAAGTATATTATAGATCAAATTTGACACGTTTATGAGCACCATTGAGTGATATACTCAAGAATGACATAATTTTTCAACATTTTATGGTTTCAAACTGTAAACACTCAGAGTTTTTTTTACTTCAACCAGAAAACCTTAACGGTTCATAAAAAACTTGACTGTTCAGGATATGATAAAATTCATAGTATTCTGAATCTTTAACTTATAAAGATTCCTTTACATGGGGTGATTATTGGTTCCAGAGAGGCTTTCGGCCGATAATCGTACACATGGCTGGTGACAGGACAATACAATATAAACGTTCAAAGGTAAACACTGATAACATTAAAATCTAATATATAATTGCCTAGAATACTACTTCCGGCAATTTGTGCCAACTTCCGTGGCTTTGTCCGGAGATAATGTCCGGAGATAAGTGACGTCACCAGCGTCCTACACCCGCTCAGGGTGGACAAAGATATATGCCTTCGTGGTGCGCGGCACTTTTCTGATTGGTTGCCGCCTGCCGCGAGCGACCAATCAGAAATGTGCCGTACTGTCAAGAATTGTCAAGAGCTGGTGAGTGCAGCCATTTTTTGTTCTTTCTTACTATTATTTATTAATTGTATTATTCTTACATTTGAATAAATAAAGTATATATGGATTCTAGACTCCCGATTCTTTAGAATCGGGCTGCCATCTAGTTTTTAATAAGCTGATAATGCTTATAACTTCACAATTGACCATTTTTTTGTTCAAAATAAAATAAAAAAGGTTGAAAACTCTGCTGTGCATAATAATTTGGAACATGCATTTTGAGTGTTTATTTTTTTTTAAAAGATACTGTTTTCATAGGCAGTTTGTTCCAAAACATTGCAATTATACTAGAATAGTAGATGACTGGAAAATAACAATAACTGCAATTCAGATAGGTCATTTAGAGAAAATATGAGGAAATATTATTTGCATAATAATTTGGAACACAGTGTAGTGCTGCCACACAGTGGCTACCACTTGCATTTTGCAGTGCATTCACTGACTCATCAGGTGTGTATAGAGGTAATCCACAAGATTCAGGCTCAAGACCTACATTGACAAGAACATAGTAGACCTTGTTTCCACTTAACATAATGATACCTTTTTCTGATGAGTATTTTTGTGCAATCCAAAGTATTTTCTGGTGTGTTCTTTTCCCTATAAGTTTTTATGGGGAGCCTGAAAACAATCCTTATATAAAATGGTTTTAAGTGGAGTATCACAACATTTTTGTACTATATAAAATGCATTTATAAGGAGAAAACTCATGAAAATGTAGCAATAATCTGAGCATATTACTTTTGCATACTTTGGTGTGGACTGCTCCAGACAAATGCAGTGAAATAAAAGCTTTGTTTTTGCATTTGGGAACATGGACGTGGGTTTTTTTTATGCTGTTTTTTAGTGAAAGTCAGACTTTAGAGAATCCAGGAAGAAAAACAAGTTAACCATTGTAAATTCATGTTTTTTTAATCATGTTTTTGCAAAACCCACACATCAGAAAATACAATGTGTGAACCAGGCTCGGACTGGCCCACCGGAGAAGGCCCAGGCACTGACACCTGCTGGCATACTTGCCAGCAGCTTACTAGGGCCCCCACTGCTCCAGGGGCCCCAAGCCAGTGGCTATGGGGCCCCTGAGTCAAGGGGGCCCGCCCTGTGCCAGCCTAGCAGCAGCTGGAGGCAGGATCCTGTCCCCGCTGCTAAAGCAAAATGAATATTCACGCTTCTCCACACCCCTATGGGCGTGGAGAAGTGTGAATACCATTTTTTTATAGCAGGCAGCGTTAGCCGCAGGGTGAGGCTAACGCTGCCCGCATGTAAAGGCCCACCACTGCACCACACACACGCACCGTCCGCACCACATACACAGGCACACAGAGTCAGACACACACAGCGCAGTTCACCTCCTGGTAGCAGCAGCACATCCCGGCGTCCTGCTTCCTGTCTGAGACAACCAAGCTGGATGACATCATCATCCAGCACGTTGCCTCACACAGAAACTGCTGGCAAAGAAGAGGCTGCAGGGAGGTGAGCTGTTAGGTGTGAGTGTGCCTGCGTGTCTGTGTGTGAGTGTGCCTGTGTCTGTGTGTGAGTGTGTCTGTGTGTGAGTGTGCCTGTGTCTGTGTGAGTGTGTCTGCATGTCTGTGTGTAAGTGTGCCTGAATGTCTGTGTGTGAGTGTGCCTGCGTTTCTGTGTGTGAGTGTGCCTGCGTGTCTGTGTGTGAGTGTGCCTGCGTGTCTGTGCGTGAGTGTGTCTGTGTGTGAGTGTGCCTGTGTGAGTGTGCCTGCGTGTCTGTGTGTGTGTGTCTGTGTGTGAGTGTGCCTGCGTGTCTGTATGTGTGTGCCTGCGTGTGTGTGCATGCGTGATGTGAGTGTTCCTGCATGTGTGTGTTGGTGGGGAAGCACAATGATATTGGTGGGGGACGCAATAGTGCCTGGCGATGGGCAATGATGGCGGTGGGGGGAGACAGTGATGGAGGTGGTGGGCAATGATGGCAGTGGGGGGAGACAATGATGGGGCAATGATGGTGAGGGGAGGCAACGATGGAAGTGACGGGCAATGTTGGAGGTGATGGGCAATGAAGGTGAGAGGAGGCAATGATGGAGGCGATTGGGCAATGATCGTGGGGGAGGCAATGATGGAGGTGATGGGGGAGGCAATGGTGGAGATGATGGGCAATGATGGTGGTGGTGGAGACAATGATGGTGATTAGGCAATGATGGAGGTGATGGGCAATGATGGAGGTGATGGGCAATGATGGTGGTGGGAGAGGCAATGATGGTGGCGATAAGCAATGATGGTGGGGAGGCAATGATGGAGGTGATGGGCAATGATGGCGGTGGGGGCAGGCAACGATGGAGGTGATGGGCAATGATGGTGGTGGGGGAGGCAATGATGGTAGGGGGAGGCAATGATGGAGGCAATAGGCAATGATGGTGGCGATAAGCAATGATGGTGGGGGAGGCAATGATGGCGGTGGGGCAGGCAATGATGGAGGTGATGGGCAATGATGGTGGTGGGAGAGGCAATGATGGTGGCGATAAGCAATGATGGTGGGGAGGCAATGATGGAGGTGATGGGCAATGATGGCGGTGGGGGCATGCAACGATGGAGGTGATGGGCAATAATGGTGGTGGGGGAGGCAATGATGGAGACAATAGGCAATGATGGTGGGGGAGGCAATTATGGAGGTGATGGGCAATGATGGCGGTGGGGCAGGCAATGATGGTGGTGGGGGAGGCAATGATGGAGGTGATGGGCAATGATGGTGGTGGGGGGAGGCAGTGATGGAGGTGATGAAATGGGCAATGATGGTTGGGGAGGAGGCAATGATGGAGATGGTGGAATGGGCAGTGATGGGGTGGTGGGGGAGAAGAAGGCAATGATGGAAGCGGTGATGAGGACAATGATGGGGGTGGAGAGGGGCTGCATTATACTTTGTGAGGGGGGCTACATTATATTCTGTGGGGGGACTGCATTATTCTCAGGGGACTACATTATATTCTGGGGGCCTACATCATACTATATGAGGGGGCTACAGTATACTTTATGGGGGCTGCATTATATTCTGTGGTGGGGCTGCATTATTCTCTCGGGACTACATTATATTCTGGGGGGCTCCATATTACTATATGAGGGGTCTACAGTGTACGCTATGTGGGGCTGCATTATATTCTGTGGTGGGGCTGCATTATTCTCTCTGGGGGTGACATTATATTCTATGAGGGGGCTACCCCTCTATGATTCTACCCCAACACCTGCTACATAATTAAGACGTGTACTACCTTATATTATACCCTGATATTAGCGTGTTTTACCACACAATTGGTGGTCTTGTATTTCTAGGTAGCTGCATAGTGGGCCCCAAGAATGATTTTCTCTGGTGGGCCCAAGGTGCTCCAGTCCGACGCTGGTGTGAACACAAACTGTGCATCATTTATTTCACCACAAAGAATACTAATTAAATCCATATTTTCCAACCAAATCCCTTAGGCTATGTGCACACATTGTGGATTTACTGCAGATCCGCAGCGTTTTTTCAGCGCAGAAACGCTGCAGATCAGCAAGTGATTTACAATACAATGTAAATCAATGGAAAAAAAAAATGCTATGCTAATGGTGCGGAAAATTCCGCACAGAAAACGCTGCGGATTAAAAGAAAGAGCATGTAATTTATTTGTGCTGATCTGCAGCATTTTTGTACCCATTCCATTATAGAAATACGCAGGGGTAAAAACGCATGAAATCCGCACAAAATCTGCAGAAAATCCTCAGTAAATCCGCACAAAATCTGCATAAAAAAACGCATCAAATCCGCACCTGTGTTTTCTGCCAAGAGATGCAGAATCCACACAAAAAATTCCAGAGGCAAATCTGCAATGTGTGCACATAGCTACAGTGAAACAAAGTATGTAATATTCTTTAATTGGATCCAGATTAGTACAACAGAAACCTGCCACACTAATCTGTCTGCAATGGAAGCTAGACTGTCATGACTCCACTGTCGGGTGACTGGGGTCCAGGAGCTCCTTCTCTGTACTTAACACTAGGGAGCGCAGTAGCTTGCCCTATTCCCCAGGATACTTCTGAAGGTGAAGATGCCGAAACCTCCATCCTTGCTTAATCTCCTGAATCAGTCTCTTCCCTTACCCCACCCAGGGAAGATGGGAGCTGTCGTGCACCGCAGAACACCAACCTGACTAAAGAGGCAACTTGAAAAAGGGGTAACTGAAAATACCAGTCATACAAATATTCACTCACATACAGGTGCTTCTCGCAAAATTAGAATATCATCAAAAAGCTATTTTATTTCAGTTCTTCAATACAGCAAGTGAAGCTCATATATAGAGTCATTACAAAGAGAGCGATCTATTTCAAGTGTTTATTTCTGTTAATGTTGATGATTATGGCTTACAGCCAATGAAAACTCAAAAGTCATTATCTCAGTAAATTAGAATACTTAAAAACACCAGCTTGAAAAATGATTTTAAAATCCGAAATATTGGCCCTACTGAAATGTATGTTCAGTAAATGCACTCAATACTTGGTCGGGGCTCCTTTTGTATGAATTACTACATCAGTGTGGCGTGGCATGGAGATGCTGACTTTGGTCTTGATAAAACACAGTGGACCTACACCAGCAGATGACATGACTCCCCATACCATCACTGATTGTGGAAACTTAACACTAGACCTCAAGCAGCTTGGATTTTGTGCCTCTCCACTCTTTCACCAGACTCTGGGACATTGATTTCCAAATGACATGCAAAATTTACTTTCATCACAAAACAATACCTTGGACCACTGAACAACAGTCCAGTTCTTTTTCTCCTTGGCCCAGGTAAGACTCTTCTGGCGTTGTCTGTTGTCATGAGTGGCTTGACACAAGGAATGCAACATATGCAGCCCATGTCCTGGATACTTCTGTGTTTGGTGGCTCTTGAAGCAATGACTCCAGCAGCAGTCCACTCCTTGTGAATCTCCCCCAAATTTTTGAATGGTCGTTTATTAACAATTCTTTCAAGGCTGCGGTTATTCCTGTTGCTTGTGCACCTTTTTCTACCACACTTTTTCCTTCCACTCAACCTTCTATTAATATGCTTGGATGCAGCACTCTGTGAACAGCCAGCTTCTTTTGTGGCTTTCGTGGAAAGTGTCAATGACTGCCTTTTGGACATCTGACAAGTCAGCAGTCTTCTCCATGATTGTGAAGCCTACTGAAACAGAATAAGGGACCTTTTTAAATACTTAGGAAGTCTTTGCAGGTGTATTTTGTTAATTATTCTAATTTACTGAGATAATTACTTTTGGGTTTCCATTGGCTGTAAGCACTTGAAATAGATTACTCTGTTTATAATGACTCTATATAATATATATCTCACCTTTTGTATTCAAGAACTGAAATAAACTAACTTTTTGATCAAATTCTAATTTGTGGGAAGCACCCATATACTGTGTGTATATATATATATATATATATATATATATATATATATATATATATACATACACATATATATATATATATATATATATATATATATACTGCTCAAAAAAATAAAGGGAACACTAAAATCCCACATCCTAGATATTACTGAATGAAATATTCCCGTTGTAAACCTTTATTCATTACATAGTGGAATGTGTTGAGAACAATAAAACCTAAAAATGATCAATGCAAATCACAACTAATATCCCACGGGGGTCTGGATTTGGAATGATGCCTAAATTCAAAGTGGAAAATGAAGTTACAGGCTGATGCAACTTCAGTGGAAATGCCTCAAGACAAGAAAATGATGCTCAATAGTGTATGTGGCCTCCACGTGCCTGTATGACCTCCCTACAATGCCTGGTCATGTTCCTGATGAGGCGGCAGATGGTCTCCTGAGGGATCTTCTCCCAGACCTGAACTAAAGCATCCGCCAACTCCTGGACAGTCTGTGGTGCAATGTGACGGTGGATGGTGCGAGACATGATGTCCCAGATGTGTTCAGTTGGATTCAGGTCTGGGGAAAGGGCGGGTCAGTCCATAGCTTTAATGCCTTCATCTTGCAGGAACTTCTGACACACTCCAGCCACATGATGTCTGGCATTGTCCTGCATTAGGAGGAACCCAGGGCCAACCGCACCAGCATATGGTCTCACAAGGGGTCTGAGGATCTCATCTCGGTACCAAATGGCAGTCAGGCTACCTCTGGCAAGCACATGGAGGGCTGTGCGGCCCTTGAAAGAAATGCCACCCCACACCATTACTGACCCACTGCCAAACCGGTCATGTTGAAGGATGTCGCAGGCAGCAGATTGCTCTCCATGGCATCTCCAGATTCTGTCACATGTGCTCAGTGTGATCCTGCTTTCATCTGTGAAGAGCACAGGGCGCCAGTGGCGAATTTGCCAAGCCTGGTGTTCGGTGACAAATGCCAAATGTCCTGCACTGTGTTGGGCTGTGAGCACAACCCCCATCTGTGAACATCAGGCACTCAGACCATCCTCATGGAGTCGGTTTCTAAACGTTTGTGCAGACACATGCACACTTGTGGCCTGCTGGAGGTCATTTTGCAGGGCTCTGGCAGTGCTCCTCCTGTTCCTCTTTGCACAAAGCCTGAGGTAGCTGTCCTGCTGCTGGGTTGTTGCCCTCCTACGGCCCCCTCCACATCTCCTGGTGTACTGGCCTGTCTCCTGGTAGACCCTCCAGCCTCTGGACACTACACTGTAATAATTATAGGGGATAAATCAGGAGACTCTTTGCGTGGAACAAGACAACAGGACACAGTTTTATAAGTGGTAAAGTTTATATTATCACATGGTGATTCAAGCAGGTGCAGAGAGAAACTCAAGTCCACAACACTTGGTGCAAATAATAAACGCAGCTTAGCAGTCTATAGGAAACTTCAGAGGTAGATGCAAACAAACAAAGTCTATGAAGCACAATTATTCTTGAGGAAACTTGACATGAATAGATCCTTGACTTAGTCCAGACACAGATAGATATGCTATTAGGCAGTTCAAATCATATCTTAGCTCAACCAGGGAGGCCTGGTTAATAGTCTCAGGTTTTGCAGAGCAGAAACAGCTTACATGTCCAGCAAATGCAGATGGAAGTAACACGAGCAGCAGATGAAGGAGGATTACTGAACACTGGTGTATGCAGCAGGAACTCAGAACAGAGTGGCAGGATCTCCAACACAGGTTCACAGGAGCAGGTGCAGGTGCAAGGCCAGGGAGTAATCAGGAGCTGGATGCAAAGCAGAGTAATCTAGCACAGACTGAAGGCTGGGGTGGAGTTTTATAGCAGGAAGACAAGTGCACATGAGACCAAAGACGCCATGTTGGAAAAGGGCAGTAATGCACAAAAGGTAAAAAATGTTCAGAGTCCTGACATACACTGACAGACATAGCAAACCTTCTTGCCACAGGTTGCATTGATGTGCCATCCTGGATGAGCTGCACTACCTGAGCCACTTGTGTGGGTTGTAGAGTCCATCTCATGCCACCATGAGTGTGAAAGCACAAACAACATTCAAGTGACCAAAACATTGGCCAGAAAGCATTGGTACTGTGATGTGGTCTGTGGTCCCCACCTGCAGAACCACTCCTTTATTGAGTGTGTCTTGATAATTGTCAATAATTTCCATCTGTTGTCTATTCTATTTGCACAACGGCATGTGAAATTAATTGTCAAACAGTGTTGCTTCCTAAGTGGACAGTTTGATTTCCCAGAAGTTTGATTTACTTGGAGTTATATTCTGTAAAGTGTTCCCTTTATTTTTTGTAGCAGTGACCAAAAGTTTGGACACACCTTCTCATTTAAAGATTTTTCTGTATTTTCATGACTATGAAAATTGTACATTCACACTGAAGGCATCAAAAATATGATTTAGCACATGTGGAATTATATACTTAACAAAAAAGGGTGAAACAACTGAAAATATGTCTTATATTTTAGGTTCTTCAAAGTAGCCACCTTTTGCTTTGATGACTGCTTTGCACACTCTTGGCATTCTCTTGATGAGCTTCAAGAGGTAGTCACCGGGAATGGTTTTCACTTCACAGGTGTGCCCTGTCAGGTTTAATAAGTGGGATTTCTTGCCTTATAAATGGGGTTGGGACCATCAGTTGTGTTGTGCAGAAGTCTGGTGGATAAACAGCTGATAGTCCTACTGAATAGACTGTTAGAATTTGTATTATGGCAAAAAAAAAGCAGATAAGTAAAGAAAAACGAGTGGCCATCATTACTTTAAGAAATGAAGGTCAGTCAGTCTGAAAAATTGGGAAAACTTTGAAAGTGTCCCCAAGGGCAGTGGCAAAAACCACCAAGCGCTACAAAGAAACTGGCTCATATGAGGACTGGCTCATATGAGGACCGCCCCAAGAGAGGAAGACCAAGAGTCACCTCTGCTTCTGAGGATAAGTTTATCCGAGTCACCAGCCTCAGAAATCACAGGTTAACAGCAACTCAGATTAGAGACCAGGTCAATGCCACACAGAGTTCTAGCATCAGACACATCTCTACAACAACTGTTAAGATGAGACTTTGTGCAGCAGGTCTTCATGGTAAAATAGCTGCTAGGAAACCACTGCTAAGGACAGGCAACAAGCAGAAGAGACTTGTTTGGGCTAAAGAACACAAGGAATGGACATTAGACCAGTGGAAATCTGTGCTTTGGTCTGATGAGTCCAAATTTGAGATCTTTGGTTCCAACCACCGTGTCTTTGTGCGGCGCAGAAAAGGTGAACAGATGGACTCTACATGCCTGGTTCCCACCGTGAAGCATGGAGGTGTGATGGTGTGGGGGTGCTTTGCTGGTGACACTGTTGGGGATTTATTCAAAATTGAAGCATACTGAACCAGCATGGCTACCACAGCATCTTGCAGCGGCATGCTATTCCATCCGGTTTGCATTTAGTTGAACCATCATTTATTTTTCAACAGGACAATAACCCCAAACACACCTCCAGGCTGTGTAAGAGCTATTTGACCAAGAAGGAGAGTAATGGGGTGCTACGCCAGATGACCTTGCCTCCACTGTCACCAGACCTGAACCCAATCGAGATGGTTTGGGGTGAGCTGGACCACAGAGTGAAGGCAAAAGGGCCAACAAGTGCTAAGCGTCTCTGGGAACTACTGAAGCTCATCAAGAGAATGCCAAGAGTGTGCAAAGCAGTCATCAAACCAAAAGGTGGCTACTTTGAAGAACCTAAAATATAAGACATATTTTCAGTTGTTTCACCCTTTTTTGTTAAGTATATAATTCCACATGTGCTAATTCATATTTTTGATGCCTTCAGTGTGAATGTACAATTTTCACAGTCATGAAAATACCGAAAACTCTTTAAATGAGAAGGTGTGTCCAAACTTTTGGTCTGTACTGTGTATATATATATATATATATATATATATATATATATATATATATATATATATATATAGTGTATATATATATATTGTATATATACACTGTTATACTGTATATATACTGTATATATATATATACACACACAGTATACTATATATATATATATATATATATATATATATATATATATATATATATATATATATATATATATATATATATATAGTAGGGGTTGTACTCATTAAGTCAGTGTGATTTTTGAAAAGAGAAAAAACAGTAGTTTGACAATAAATGGCTTCACCCAACCACTAACTGTGAGTGGAGAAAAAGTTTTGGTGTTATCATTCATATTCTCTGAAAAAAGGCCAAGAAAGCTAAAATTCTGCCGGGTATGTAAACTTTTGAGCACAACTGTATATATATATATATATATATATATATATATATATATATATATATGGTCAATTATGTTTCATTTTAAACATTACAAAAAGGAAACTGGGCACCCTTGAAGATTTGTGTGCTCTAATAACTTTGACCAAGCCTGTTTGGATTATGGCTAGTTCACTATCATCGTTAGGAAAGGTCAGGTGATGCAAATTTCCCAGCTTTATAAAAACCCATCCTCTAAACTTGTGCCAAATAGCAGAAGCCATGTGTTCTTCTAAGGAGCTGTCTAGCACTCTGAAAATTAAAATGATGGATGCCCACAATGCAGGAGAAGGCCATAGAAGATAGCAAAGCTTTTTCAAGTTGCCCTTTCCTCACTTAGAAATGTACCGTATTTTCTGGTGTATAAGACGACTGGGCGTATAAGACGACCTCCAACTTTTCCATATAAAATATGGAATTTGGGATATGCCCGCCGTATAAGACGGGGGTCATCTTATACGCCCAGTCATCTTATACGGCGTGTGGTTCCCAGGGTCTGGAGGAGAGGAAACTCTCCTTCAGGCCCTGGGATCCATATTCATGTAAAAAATAAAGAATAAAAATAAAAAATATGGATATACTCACCCCTCCGACGAACCCTGGCTGTCACCACTGCAAGCGTCTGCCTCCGTTCCTAAGAATGCAGTGTGTAGGACCTGCGATGACGTCGCAGCTTGTGATTGGTCGCGTGAGCGGTCACATGAGCGGTCACGCAACCAATCACAAGCCGCGACATCATGGAAGGTCCTTCACTCTGCATTCTTAGGAACGGAGGCAGACGCTTGCAGCGGTGACAGCCAGGGGCCGTCCGAGGGTGAGTATATCCATATTTTTTATTTTTATTCTTTATTTTTTACATGAATATGGATCCCAGGGCCTGAAGGAGAGTCTCCTCTCCTTCAGACCCTGGGAACATCCAGGATCGCTCCCTGCACACGCCGTACCCGGCGTATAAGACGACCCCCGACTTTTGGGACAATTTTTAGGGGTTAAAAAGTCGTCTTATACGCCGGAAAATATGGTAATTAAGAATTGCCCATTATCAGGAACAGTGGAGGTCAAGATAAAATCTGGAAGACCATGCACAATTTCTTGAGCACTGCATGTAGGATTGCTAGAGAGGCAAATCAGGACCCCCGCTTGACTGCAGAAGACCTTCTGAAAGATTTAGCAGACTCTGCAGTTGTGGTACATTGTTGTACAGTTCAGAGACACCTGCACAAATATAAATACAAATGAAGAAAGGACAGCGCCACTCCAGGATGTGAAGAAAGCAATTTACATTTTAATCTGCCTCCTGCGGCAACGTTTCGGTCCGAGGACCTTTGTCAACCTTTTGCTTGACAAAGGTCCTCGGACCGAAACGTTGCCGCAGGAGGCAGATTAAAATGTAAATTGCTTTCTTCACATCCTGGAGTGGCACTGTCCTTTCTTCATTTGTATTCGGAATTGTGGACTGGGTTGGACCCCCTGGTAAGGATGTGCGCTTCTGAGTCCTGAGAGACTATGCTATTCTAGGGTGCGGCCCTACAACCATTGAAAAATAACCTGCACAAATATAGTCTTCATAATAGAGTCATCAGAAGAAAATATCTCCTGTGTCCTCGCCATAAAATTGAGCGTCAGAAGTACGTAAAAGAACATCTAAACAAGCCTGATGCATTTTGGAAACAAGTCCTGTGGACCTATGTGGTTAAAGTAGAACCTTTGATATTGGCCACAATGATCAAAGGTATGTGTGGAGAAAAAAGGGCATACAATTTTCAAGCAAAGAATAGTGATGAGCGAGCATTAAAATGTTCGGATGCTTGTTACTCGAATCGAGCAATTCCTAATGCTCGGATAATCGTTTCAAGTAATGAGTATAATGAGAGTCAATGGGAAATCTGAGCATTTTTCCAACAGACCCTACAAGAAGGTCTGGAGCACAGTCAAGATTTCTCCCGAATATCCCCCATCCTCTGGAATTCCATGCCTCAACACGTCCGACTATCCACCACCCTCGGATCCTTCAGACGGAACCTGAAAACCCATCTCTTCAAGAAAGCCTACAGCCTGCAATAACCATTCTGCCGCCTTGCCATCGCCAGAGCAGCCGCCTCACCACCGCCAGAGCTGCAGCACCTCTGACCTTCTGTCTCTTCCCCACTATCCCATAGAATGTAAGTCCGCAAGGACAGGGTCCTCTCTCCCCTCTGTACCAGTCTGTCTCTGTAAACTTGTTTACTGTAAACGATATTTATAACCCTGTATGTAACCCCTTTCTCATGTACAGCACCATGGAATTAATGGTGCTATATAAATAATAATAATAATAATAATAATAAATAGATGGAAAAAATGCTGAATGGAAGGAGAACAGCATGTGGAAGGCCCTAGAAGCATATCTGACTCCCAGATCATTGCTGAGAACATTGGTGTCACACTTTTACTCCACTTTAGGGTTTGACAATAAAACATTCAAAATCAGAGAGAAATTGGAGTTTACAGGAAAAAAGTTAAGAAACAGTCTTTCCTGTTTAATGACTTGTATAAATGTAAAAATGATTTAAAAAAAAATGATAATTTAATTAAACCAAAATTGATTTTTTTATTTAAAAAATTTAAATGTCAGTGTAATTTATGAAATAAGCAAAAACTGTCAAAAATTAGATGGAAGAAGGACTCAGATACACCCTGTAGTTGACATAACAGAGGGCCTCATACATATTCTGTTCAAATTGTCATCTAATGGTACTCCTAGATTCACAAAAGCTATGAACCAAGTGCAAAACCTTCCAAAAATTATAACCAGGGTCATCCTTACACCCTTGAAGGCACCAGCTGTAGTGCCTGATAAAAAAAATCTATACATTCATGAAGGCACTAACTGTAGTGCCCCATTCAAATATTGTGAATAAAGTGTAGTTGTGATGCTTATAACACTCACAAAGGTTCTGCACACAGTGCAAAGCTGGAAAAAAAATATAAGCCGAGTCATCTATACACGCTTGAAGGCACTAACTGGAGAGCCTCATTCAAATATTAACAAATTGTACTTGTGGTACTTCTGCACTCATAAAGGCTTTGCACATAGTGAAAAGCCAGAAACAAATTGTAAGGAGAGTCATCCAAACACCAGGGTGAACAACCAATACTCTTTTTTGGCCAATATAAATATAATGCAAGGGTCACAGTAAAGTCAGCAGTGCATAAAGTCTGCCATATGTGATATGTTCCAAGCTCCCTACAGCCAATACTTCCCTGTCTCCACCTTGATTTTTATTTATTTATTTATTATGCTTTGCTTATATAGCACTATCATATTCTGCAGAGCTCACAATCTAAATTCCCTATCAGTATGTCTTTGTAGTGTGGAAGGAAACCGGAGAACCAGGAGGAAACCCATGCAAACATGAAGAGAACATACAAACTCCTTGCAGATGTTTTCCTTGGTGGGATTTGAACCCAAGACCCCAGTGCTGCAAGGCTGCAATACTAACCACTGAGCCACCATGCTTCCCATGATGGCAAAGCTCCATCTCCTGCTCATCCCTCTCTTCCTCTTCATTTCTCTCCTCAGCCTATCCACGTTGGAGAGACAGGACAAAGCTTGTGTGGATACTAGCCTCTGTTATGCTAGCAACCAGCTCCTGTTCCTCCTCCGCCTTGACCTCCTCATTAGTGATGAGCGAATATTTCAATGATCGGTTCAGAATAAGATTGCAGGTTTTGCAATATTCTCTGATTTATTCGTCGAATATTCACTGAAGATAATCAAGCGTCATTGAAGTCAAAGGGAGGCAAAAACAAGCACATACACAACACCTTCAAACAGGCCCAAAAGCTGCCATAACACATCAAATTAGGGGCAGATACTGGAAAGTGGCCTAAATTAACCCGCACTACAAATTTTAGAATGGCATGGCAGAAATCAGCCGTGCATGAGGTATCAGGGTCTGGGCCAGCATTTACAGCTTTGAATAGAAATTCAAATTAAGACAAGGTGGGTTAGGCATTGGTGTAGGCCTGCTGTGCTGGGAGCCCTGATACCACATGCAACAGCTCAACCTGCTTTTTCCTCAGCCACACTCATGTGGCACCAATATCAGTTTAGTAGACTATTGTCAGAAAATTGGAAGGATAGTAACAGGGGAAGTTGACACAAAGGAAGCGGAGGCCTGTTGGTCTCGGAGGCCTAGTGATAAAGGCAACACACATGAATGAGACCCAACCAGGAGATTACACATTTCCAAAAATTAGTGGCAGACACTACCAAAGTGGCATCAATTTCACCAGAGTAGAACTAATATAAGGGGGACCGACACCTCTTCCACTGCAGCCAACCCATCAGATGGACACCCAACCAGGAGTGTACACATTTCAAACAGTTCGTGGCAGACATCAACAAAGTGGCACCAATTTTACAAGAGTAGAAAAAGTCTAATAGGGACAAACACATCTTCCACAACAGCCAACCAAGCAGATGGACACCCAACTAGGAATGTATACATTTCAAACAATTATTGTCAGACACTAATAAAGTGACATCAATTTAATCACAGTAGAAATAGTATAATGGGGAGTGACATCTCTTCCACAACAGCCAACCCAGCAGATGGACACCCAAGCAGGAGTGTTCACATTTCCAAAAATTAGTGGCAGACACTAACAAAGTGGCATCAATTTCATGAGAGTAGCTAAAGTATAATAGGGACCGACACATCTTCCACGACAGCCAACCCAGCAGTTGGACACCCAAGCAGGAGTGTACACATTTCCAAAAATTAGTGGCTGACACCAATAAAGTGGCAATCAATTTCACCACAGTAGAAATAGTATAATGGGGAGTGACATCTCTTCCATGACAGCCAACCCAGCAGATGGACACTCATGCAGGAGTGACAGACACCAACAGAGTGCCATCAATTTCACGAGAGTAGAAAAAGTCTTAGGCCGGCGTCACACTTGGCGTAAGACAATACGCCACATATTATACGTCCGTACTACGGCCGCAATACGGAGAAATGTTCCCAAAATATTGATCCGTAGTCAGGGTGTGTCAGCGTATTTTGCGCATGGCATCCTCCGTATGTAATCCGTATGGCATCCGTACTGCGAGATTTTCGCGCAGGCTTGCAAAACCGACATCTAATGGATTTATGTGCTCAAATGTTCGGGAAAACATATATACAGTATATATATATATATATATATATATATATATATATATATGTCATTGAGACACATATATATATATTCTGTATTTAGATTTCATTCAGCGCGATATCTGTGAACAGCCGGTAATTCAATTGCCGGCTTTTCATTTCTCCTGCACAAACCCGACAGGATATGAGACATGGTTTACATACAGTAAACCATCTCATATCCCCATTTTTTTTGCATATTCCACACTACTAATGTTAGTAGTGTGTATGTGCAAAATTTCAGCACTGTAGCTGCTAAAATAAAGGGTTAAATGGTGGAAAAAATTGGCGTGGGCTCCCGCGCAATTTTCTCCGCCAGAATGGTAAAGCCAATGACTGACGGCAGATATTAATAGCCAGGAGAGGGTCCATGGTTATTGGCCCCCCCGTGACTAAAAACATCTGCCCCCAGCCACCCCAGAAAAGGCACATCTGGAAGATGCGCCTATTCTGGCACTTGGCCACTCTCTTCCCACTCCCTGTAGCGGTGGGATATGGGGTAATGAAGGGTTAATGCCACCTTGCTATTGTAAGGTGACATTAAGCCAGATTAATAATGGAGAGGCGTCAATTATGACACCTATCCATTATTAATCCAATAGTACGAAAGGGTTAAAAAACACACACACACACATGATTTAAAAGTATTTTAATGAAATAAACACAGCGGTTGTTTTAATCATTTATTGCTCTCTCAATCCATTTCCAGGCCCTCGCTTGGCAAAATAATAAACGCACAAGATACATACCCTCAGCTGAACCGTCACGTCCCACGAAGTAATCCATCTGAAGGGGTTAATTATTTTACAGGCAGGAGCCCTGCTAATGCAGCGGTGTGCTCGTGCTTGTAATTCCCCGGCGAATGAATGAAATGTAGGTCATTGACCTACATTTCCTTCAGTCGCGGTGATGCGCCCCCTGGTGGATGTCCTCATATGACCTGGAGCGTGGGAAAAAGTTCCCAGGCTGCAGTTCATGAGAACATCCAGCAGGGGCGCATCACCGTGACTCAATGTAAGTACAGATCCAGCTTTCCTTTCAGCACCCGGGGATTACAGGCACGAGCGAGTGGTTTATCGCAGCTCGTGCCTGTAATATTAGTTAACCCCTTCAGATGGATTACCTCGTTGGACGTGATAGGACATCAGAAGGTATGTATCTTGTGCGTTTATTATTTTGCCAAGCGAGGGCCTGGAAATGGATTGAGAGAGCAATAAATTATTAAAACAACTGCTGTGTTTCTTTCATTAAAATAATTTTTAATAATGTGTGTGTGTTTTTTAACCCTTTCATACAATTGGATTAATAATGGATAGGTGTCATAATTGACGCCTCTCCATTATTAATCTGGCTTAATGTCACCTTACAATAGCAAGGTGGCATTAACCCTTCATTACCCCATATCCCACCGCTACAGGGAGTGGGAAGAGAGTGGCCAAGTGCCAGAATAGGCGCATCTTCCAGATGTGCCTTTTCTGGGGTGGCTGGGGGCAGATGTTTTTAGCCACGGGGGGGCCAATAACCATGGACCCTCTCCTGGCTATTAATATCTGCCCTCAGTCACTGGCTTTACCATTCTGGCGGAGAAAATTGCGCGGGAGCCCACGCCAATTTTTTCCGCCATTTAACCCTTTATTTTAGCAGCTACAGCGCTGATATTTTGCACATACACACTACTAACATTAGTAGTGTGGAATATGCAAAAAAAGAGGGGATATGAGATGGTTTACTATATGAAAACCATGTCTCATATCCTGTTGGGTTTGTGCAGGAGAAATGAAAAGCCGGCAATTGAATTACCGACTTTTCACTAACACCGCTGCGTATTTCTCGCAAGTCACACTGCTGGTCCGTGTGTAATCCGTATTTTTCTCGCCCCCATAGACTTTCATTGGTGATTTTTTTGCGCAATACGCTGACAAACGCAGCATGCTGCGATTTTGTACGGCCGTAGAAAGCCGTATAATACTGAACCGTAATATACGGCTGATAGGAGCAGCCCCATTGAGAATAATTGTGCCGTATGTTATGCGAGTTTTACGGACGTAGTTTCTGCGCTCTTACGTCCGTAAAACTCGCCAGTGTGACGCCGGCCTTATAGTGATCGACATGTCTTCCACTACAATCAACCCAGCAGATGTACACCAACCGTGACTGTTCACATTTTGTCAAATTAGTGTTAATATCTTCAGCAACAGCAGACACAGAAGCCACACTGAAGATATCACAGACTGCAATTATATGAGATCAATGCAGCACACTAAAAACTTCAACATCGCCTAGTCTGTGCAGTCTGCGATTGTGGTGCAAAAGTCATTGGAGATCCATGACTTGTTCATCTTGATGAAAGTTAGACTTTCAGGGGACAGTCGGCTGCACTGGTCCATCCGGACACCACCAGCAGCGCTGAAGACATGTTCTGAGAGAACGCTGGCTGCCGCACAAGATCAAACCTTTAAGGTGTGAGAGGCGAGCTCAGGCCACTCATCCATTTTTGAAGACCAAAACATGAAAGGGTCCAAACCCTTCCCTGATGGTATTAATATTCAGTTCTAGATACTCCTGCTCCACCCTCTCCATTCATTCACCACTTCTTAGACTTGGACTCTGCTGTACTGGTGCATGAGATGGTCTATAAAATGTGTCATAGGACTCACAGAAATTGCTTCTGTTGCTTACAGTACTGTTGCTGCTAATGTTTTGGCATTATTGAATTGACATGCCAGAGGTTGTAAGTCTCCAACAGTGTGCCTCACTGCTGTATTGGGGAAAACCTCTCTTAAGGTTGTGTGAAAGTGTGTTTCAATACTCCAGCATTCGTGGATCACTTTCCGGGGCGGGAAGCATCTGGTAAAATTTTGTCTTATAACGAGGATCTAACTGAGTGGCAACCCAGTAGTCAGCACTATTTGGAATCATAACTATACGAGAATCATGTTGCAGATAGTGCAGCAAGAAGGCACTCATATGTCAGCTCTTCTATGAGGTCCATGCCCATGCTGTGTTGGTGGCTGGGTAACACTGAGACTTGTTTCCTCCATCCCCTCATGCCAATCACGAATAACAGGGAGGGAATGATTATCTTCTTCATCTCCTGACAGTGGCTCGTCCATCACCTCTTCCACCTTCATTTGTTCCTCAGCTATTCCACCTTTACTAACAATTTGTCTGGTATCACCAGCCTCCTTCAATCGCAGTAATCCACCCTCCCTTGGCACCTGCCTGGGTGTTGACAGTCTGGAACTTTGAGACAATGTTATCCCTTCCACATCCCCCTCTGCTTCCTTCTCTTCCTCTGTAACTGACTTAAGTTAGGATTTAACCCCTGGAGCTTTTTTCGGTTTTGTGTTTTTGTTTTTCGCTCCCCTCCTTCACTGAGCATAACTTTTTTAGTTTTCCGTCAATATGACGATGTGGGGACTTATTTTTTGCAGGACGAGTTGTACTTTTGAACAACACCATTGGTTTTACCATGTCGTGTACTAGAAAATGGGAAGAAAATTCCAAGTGCGGTGAAATTGCCAAAAAAGTGCAATCCCACACTTTTTTTTTGTTTTGCTTTTTTGCTAGGTTCACTAAATGCTAAAACTGACCTGCCATTATGATTCTTCAGGTTATTAGGAGTTCATTGACACTAAACATGTCAAGGTTATTTTTTATTTAAGTGGTAAAAAAAAATTCCATACTTTGCTAAAAAAAAAATTAGCAATTTTCCGAGACCTGTAGCATCTCAATTTTTCGTGATCTTGGCTTGGGTGAGGGCTTATTTTTTCCATGCTGAGCTGCCATTTTTAATTATACCATTTTGGTGCAGATACGTTCTTTTGATCGCCTGTTATTGCATTTTAATGCAATGTCTTGGTGACCAAAAAAACGTAATTCTGGCATTTTGAATTTTTTTCTCGCTACGCCGTTTAGTGATCAGGTTAATTCTTTTTCTTATTGATAGATCGGGAGATTCTGAACTCGGCGATAACAAATGTGTGTATGTTTGATTTTTTTTTATTGTTTTAGATTGAATGGGGCGAAAGAGGGGTGATTTGAACTTTTATATATTTTTTTGTCATATTTTTTAAATATTTTTTTTACTTTTGCCATGCTTCAATAGCCTCCATAGGAGGCTAGAAGCTGGCATAACCTGATCAGCTCTGCTACAAAGGAGCGATGCTCAGATCACTCCTATGTAGCTAAATTACTGCATTGTTATGAACGCCGACCACATGGTGGTGCTCACAGCAATCTGTCATCAACAACCATAGAGATCTGCAGGAGACCTCTGGTTGTTACCGTATTTTTCCGACTATAAGACGCACTTTTTCCCCAAAATAATTGTGAGGAAAATGGGGGGTGCGTCTTATAGTTGGAACGTAGGCTTACCGGCATTGTGGCGGCGACAGAGGTGCGGGGATGATGTGGTGCGGTGACCGGTATGGCGTGAGCAGGGTCCCATCCACATTTGAGGTGAATCCGCGGCCCCGTATTGAAGGAGAGCAGCAGAGCTGGGTGAGGTACGGTTTTCCCGGTGGCGGCCGCCATCTTCCTGAGGCCGCGCGTGCGCAGATTGAGTTTTCTGCTCCCTGGGGCTTCAGGAAAATGGCCGCGGGAGGCCGCGCATGCGCAGATGGAGATCGCGGCGGCCATTTTCCTGAAGCTGAGTTCGCAGATTGAGATCTCAGCTTCAGGAAAATGGCCGCTGCGATCTCTGTTGTGAATTCCGTTCTCGGGCTCCCTCCTGTGGTCATGAGTGGTACTGTGTGAGTTTGTTCTTGGGCTCCCTCTGGTGGCCTTTAGCGATATGGCTGGTCTTGGCTGGGCTCAGCTGTTTCATCTCCTGCTAGGCTGGGCCTATTTAACTCACCTGGACCTTTACTTGTCACCTGCTGTCGGTGTATTCAGTCCTGATCCTGTGCTCTCCTGAATATTCCTTGTGACCAGTCTCCTGTATGAGAAGCTAAGTTTGCTTGTTCAGTTTCTCATTATTTCCTTGAAAACGTTTCTCATTATATTATGAGTTCAGCCCAGCTTGCTTTTATGTGATTTTTTGCTTGCTGGTTAGTTCTGGGGTGCAGAGTGCGCCCCTCACATCGTGAGTCGGTGTGGAGGTTCTTGTATTCTCTGCGTGGTTTACTTTTGATAGTTTTGTACTGACCGCACAGACACCTATCTATTTTCTGCCTATCTAGTATTAGCGGGCCTCATTTGCTAAATCTGTTTCATCTCTATGTTTGTGTTTTCCCCTTGACTCACCGTTATTATTTGTGGGGGGCTATCTAAAACTTTGGGGATATTTCTCTGAGGCAAGTGAGGTCTTTGCTTTCTCTCTAGGGGTAGTCAGTTTCTCAGGCTGTGACGAGACGTCTAGGTTTTCAGGTAACGTTCCACAGCTGCCTTTAGTGTGTTTGGATAGGATCAGGATTGCGGTCAGTATAGCTTCCACATCCCCAGAACTTGTCCTATATACTCAGGGTATATTTGTCAGGTCAGTTTGAGATCCTACCACCAGGATCATAACAGTACAGCAGGCCCGAAAGTGTTAATGCAGCTAAAGAGGGAGAAGAGAAATCTTAAGGTCATTTTTTTTTTTTTTTTCCTCTGCACTGTGTTTTGCCTCTCTCCTCCCCTTAATCTCTGGGTGGTTCTGTATGCAGCTACTAATATGGACATTCAGAGTCTGTCTTCTAGTGTGGATCATCTCACTGCAAGGGTACAGGGCATTCAGGATTATGTAGTCCGCAGTCCTATGTCAGAGCCTAAAATACCTGTTCCTGAGCTGTTCTCCGGAGATAGATCTAGGTTTTTGAACTTTAAGAATAATTGTAAGTTATATCTTTCTCTGAGACCTCGCTCATCTGGCGACTCTGTTCAGCAAGTCAAAATTGTTATTTCTTTGTTGCGGGGTGACCCTCAAGATTGGGCATTCTCTTTGGCGCCAGGAGATCCTGCATTGCTAAATGTGGATGCGTTTTTTCTGGCGCTTGGAGTGCTTTATGAGGAACCAAATCTGGTAGACCAAGCAGAGAAGGTTTTGCTGGCTCTCTCTCAGGGTCGGGATGAAGCAGAGGTTTATTGTCAGAAGTTTAGGAAGTGGTCAGTACTCACTCAGTGGAATGAGTGCGCCCTGGCGGCGATTTTCAGAAAGGGTCTTTCTGAAGCCCTTAAAGATGTTATGGTCGGGTTCCCCACGCCGGCGGGTCTGAATGAGTCAATGTCTTTGGCCATTCAGATTGATCGGCGTTTGCGGGAGCGCAAACCTGTGCACCCTCTGGCGGTATTTTCTGAGCAGAAACCTGAGCCTATGCAATGTGACAGGATTCTGACCAGAGTTGAACGGCAAAACCACAGACGTCAGAATGGGTTGTGCTTTTACTGTGGTGATTCTGCTCATGTTATCTCAGCATGCTCTAAGCGCACAAAAAGGGTTGCCAAGTTTGTCACCATTGGTACTGTACAGCCTAAATTCATTTTGTCTGTTACTTTGATTTGCTCTCTGTCATCCTACCCAGTTATGGCTTTTGTGGATTCAGGTGCTGCCCTGAATTTGATGGATTTGTCATTTGCCAGGCGCTGTGGTTTTATCTTGGAGCCTTTACAATTCCCTATTCCGCTAAAGGGAATTGATGCTACACCATTGGCCAAGAATAAACCTCAGTACTGGACTCAATTGACCATGTGCATGGCTCCTGTACATCAGGAGGTAATTCGCTTTCTGGTGTTACATAATTTGCATGATGTTGTCGTGTTGGGTCTGCCATGGCTGCAGGCTCATAATCCAGTCCTGGATTGGAAAGCAATGTCTGTGTCAAGTTGGGGGTGCCAGGGGATTCATGG
The DNA here is from genome assembly GCF_051348905.1 of Ranitomeya variabilis. NCBI lineage: Eukaryota > Metazoa > Chordata > Amphibia > Anura > Dendrobatidae > Ranitomeya > Ranitomeya variabilis. The sequence goes on along the minus strand of NC_135237.1, from coordinate 248,664,982 downwards.
CGATGCTCCTTTGGTGTCAATTGCTTCTTCTACTCCTTCTGAAGTCCCTGAATTTTTGTCGGACTACCAGGATGTATTTGATGAGCCCAAATCCAGTGCCCTACCTCCTCATAGGGATTGTGATTGTGCCACAAAATCTGATTCCTGGTAGTAAGTTCCCTAAGGGATGACTTTTTAATTTGTCTGTACCAGAATATACCGCTATGCGGAGTTATATAAAGGAGTCCTTGGAGAAGGGACATATTCGCCCGTCCTCGTCCCCTTTGGGTGCGGGGTTCTTTTTTGTGGCCAAGAAGGATGGTTCTCTGAGACCCTGTATAGATTATCGCCTTCTAAATAACATCACGGTCAAATTTCAGTATCCCTTGCCACTGTTGTCCGATCTGTTTGCCCAGATTAGGGGGGCCAGTTGGTTCACCAAGATAGATCTTCGTGGAGCGTATAATCTTGTGCGCATAAAGCAGGGCGATGAATGGAAAACAGCATTTAATACGCCCGAAGGCCATTTTGAGTGCTTGGTGATGCCTTTTGGGCTTTCTAATGCCCCCTCTGTGTTTCAGTCCTTCATGCACGATATCTTCCGAGAGTACCTGGATAGATTTATGATTGTGTACCTGGATGATATTTTGGTCTTTTCTGATGATTGGGAGTCTCATGTGAAGCAGGTCAGGATGGTATTTCAGGTCCTGCGTGCCAATGCCTTGTTTGTGAAGGGCTCTAAATGTCTCTTCGGAGTCCAGAAGGTTTCCTTTTTGGGCTTTATTTTTTCTCCTTCTACTATCGAGATGGATCCAGTCAAGGTCCAGGCTATTTATGACTGGACTCAACCTACATCGGTAAAGAGTCTTCAGAAGTTCTTGGGTTTTGCTAATTTTTACCGTCGCTTCATCACTAATTTTTCTAGTGTGGTGAAGCCTTTGACGGATTTGACCAAGAAGGGTTCTGATGTGACGAATTGGTCTCCTGCGGCCGTGGAGGCCTTTCAGGAGTTGAAACGTCGGTTTTCTTCGGCTCCTGTCTTGCGCCATCCCGATGTCTCTCTTCCCTTTCAGGTCGAGGTTGATGCTTCAGAGATTGGAGCAGGGGCTGTTTTGTCGCAGAGAAGCTCTGATGGCTCTGTGATGAGACCATGTGCTTTCTTTTCAAGAAAGTTTTCGCCTGCCGAGCGGAATTATGATGTTGGTAATCGAGAGTTATTGGCAATGAAGTGGGCATTTGAGGAGTGGCGACATTGGCTTGAGGGAGCCAAGCATCGTGTGGTGGTCTTGACGGATCACAAGAATTTGACTTATCTCGAGTCTGCCAAACGGTTGAATCCGAGACAGGCTCGATGGTCGCTGTTTTTCTGTCGTCTCAATTTCGTGGTTTCATATCTTCCGGGTTCGAAAAACGTGAAGGCTGATGCCCTTTCTAGGAGTTTTGTACCTGACTCCCCGGAAGTTTCTGAACCGACTGGTGTTCTCAAAGAGGGGGTGATTTTGTCTGCTATCTCTCCTGATCTGCGACAGGTGTTGCAGGAGTTTCAGGCCAATAGACCTGACCGTTGTCCACCAGAGAGACTGTTTGTCCCAGACAGATGGACCAGTAGAGTTATTTCCGAGGTTCATTCTTCGGTGTTGGCGGGTCATCCTGGGATTTTTGGTACCAGGGATTTGGTGGCGAGATCCTTTTGGTGGCCTTCCTTGTCGCGGGATGTGCGTTCCTTTGTGTAGTCCTGTGGGATTTGTGCTCGGGCCAAGCCTTCGTGTTCTCGTGCCAGTGGATTGCTTTTGCCTTTGCCTGTCCCGAAGAGGCCTTGGACGCATATTTCCATGGATTTTATTTCGGATCTTCCTGTCTCTCAGAAGATGTCTGTCATCTGGGTGGTTTGTGATCATTTTTCCAAAATGGTCCATTTGGTACCCTTGCCTAAGTTGCCTTCCTCCTCCGATTTGGTGCCATTGTTTTTTCAGAATGTGGTTCGTTTACATGGTATTCCGGAGAACATTGTGTCCGACAGAGGATCCCAGTTTGTGTCCAGATTTTGGCGATCCTTTTGTGCTAAGATGGGCATTGAATTGTCTTTTTCGTCAGCCTTCCATCCTCAGATGAATGGTCAAACTGAACGAACTAATCAGACCTTGGAAACTTATTTGAGATGTTTTGTTTCTGCTGACCAGGATGATTGGGTGACCTTTTTGCCATTGGCTGAGTTCGCCCTCAATAATCGGGCTAGTTCTGCTACTTTGGTTTCACCTTTCTTTTGCAATTCTGGTTTTCATCCTCGTTTCTCCTCGGGTCAGGTTGAGTCTTCTGACTGTCCTGGGGTGGATTCTGTGGTGGATAGGTTGCAGCAGATTTGGAACCATGTGGTGGACAATTTGACTTTGTCCCAAGAGAAGGCTCAGCGCTTTGCTAACCGCCGTCGCTGTGTGGGTCCCCGACTTCGTGTGGGGGATTTGGTATGTTTGTCTTCTCGTTATGTCCCGATGAAGGTTTCCTCTCCTAAGTTCAAGCCTCGTTTCATCGGTCCTTATAAGATTTTGGAAATCCTCAACCCTGTGTCTTTTCGTTTGGACCTCCCAACATCGTTTGCCATTCATAATGTGTTCCATAGGTCATTGTTGCGGAGATATGTGGTGCCTGTGGTCCCTTCTGTTGATCCTCCTGCTCCGGTCTTGGTCGAGGGGGAGTTGGAATATGTGGTGGAGAAGATCTTGGATTCTCGTATTTCGAGACAGAGGCTTCAGTATTTAGTGAAATGGAAGGGTTATGGTCAGGAGGATAATTCCTGGGTTGTCGCCTCCGATGTCCATGCGGCCGATTTGGTTCGTGCCTTTCATTTGGCTCATCCTGATCGGCCTGGGAGCTCTGTTGAGGGTTCGGTGACCCCTCCTCAAGGGGGGGGTACTGTTGTGAATTCCGTTCTCGGGCTCCCTCCTGTGGTCATGAGTGGTACTGTGTGAGTTTGTTCTTGGGCTCCCTCTGGTGGCCTTTAGCGATATGGCTGGTCTTGGCTGGGCTCAGCTGTTTCATCTCCTGCTAGGCTGGGCCTATTTAACTCACCTGGACCTTTACTTGTCGCCTGCTGTCGGTGTATTCAGTCCTGATCCTGTCCTCTTCTGAATATTCCTTGTGACCAGTCTCCTGCTATGAGAAGCTAAGTTTGCTTGTTCAGTTTCTCATTATTTCCTTGAAAACGTTTCTCATTATATTATGAGTTCAGCCCAGCTTGCTTTTATGTGATTTTTTGCTTGCTGGTTAGCTCTGGGGTGCAGAGTGCGCCCCTCACATCGTGAGTCGGTGTGGGGGTTCTTGTATTCTCTGCGTGGTTTACTTTTGATAGTTTTGTACTGACCGCACAGACACCTATCTATTTTCTGCCTATCTAGTATTAGCGGGCCTCATTTGCTAAATATGTTTCATCTCTACATTTGTGTTTTCCCCTTGACTCACCGTTATTATTTGTGGGGGGGCTATCTAAAACTTTGGGGATATTTCTCTGAGGCAAGTGAGGTCTTTGCTTTCTCTCTAGGGGTAGTCAGTTTCTCAGGCTGTGACGAGACGTCTAGGTTTTCAGGTAACGTTCCACAGCTGCCTTGAGTGTGTTTGGATAGGATCAGGATTGCGGTCAGTATAGCTTCCACATCCCCAGAACTTGTCCTATATACTCAGGGTGTATTTGTCAGGTCAGTTTGAGATCCTACCACCAGGATCATAACAGATCTCCATCTGCGCACGTGCGGCCTCCCGCGGCCATTTTCCTGAAGCCCTGGGAAGCAGAGTACTGAATCTGCGCACGCGCGGCCTCAGAAAGATGGCTGCTGCCACCGGGAAAACCGTAACTCACCCAGCTCTGCTGCTCTCCTTCAATACCGGGCTGCGGATTCACCTCAAATGTGGATGGGACCCTGCTCATGCCATACCGGTCACCGCGCCACATCATCCCCGCACCTCTGTCGCTGCCACAATGCCGGTAAGCCTGCAGCCACCGGGAAAACCGTGACTCACCCAGCTCTGCTGCTCTCCTTCAATACTGCCGTGGCGTCACCTCAAATGTGGAAGGGACCCTGGCAGCCGCCACCTGAGGAAGTGATCGCACATCTGCCGCCGCCACAGCACTGCCGCAACCTCCCCATGGACACCAGGCCATGGCGTCGCCCACCTAAGCAGGATGGGACCCTGCTCAGGTGCACGCAGTTCCGCCCACCGTAACTCAGCATCACCTCACCTCTGCCACCACCATGCCTCCTGTGACCCTGCTCTGCCACTGCCTGCCCTCAGGTAAGAGATCTTAAATTTGGACAATAAGACGGACCCCCATCTTATAAAAAAATCTTTTTTTCTGCAATTTTCACCCCAAATTTGAGGTGCGTCTTATGGTCCGGTGCGTCTTATAGTCCGAAAAATACGGTATGCCAATGCATCGATGACCCCGATCATGTGATTGGGTCACCGGTGCATGCATTTCTGGCTGGATGGCCGGAAGCACTTGTTAAATGCCGCTGTCAGAGTTCAACAGCGGCACTTAGCTTGTTAATAGGTGTAGGCGGATGGTGATGTCCCAGCTTTGATGCGGGCTCACCACCACAGCCCGCATCAAAGCGGGGGTTCTGCCATTGGATGTACTATTCCATCCGATGGCAGAAAGGAGTTAAAGCAACAGCAGCTACTTGCTTGATTGCCATCTTTCTGGCTGCTAGAAAAGCTTCCTCTTGTTGCACCTCCTTAAGCAATTGATACTGTGCCATATTGTGTTTAATAAGATACTGAGATAATACTTTCGTCATATACTCATGCACTTCTGGGGGTGTTCGATTCTGGGCTTGCATGCGTTCCAGCAAGCTCGACCTGGAAGTGCTTTTTTACATCTGGGGCATGATGATTGCGACATGCGCCGATAGACCCAGACAGCTGATTTGTTCCCCGATCAGTATAGTACTTTGCATCTGTAGTTTCATTGGCTCTATGTCCACATAATTAGGCCATCCCTCCTCATCCTGACATGCCCCCGGAAGACGCTCAGGGCAAAACACGCGTCGGGATGAGGGGAAACATTCTGACTATCCTGCTCTACGTGTGGTCCCCGTGGGATGAGATAATATGATCCATATACTCTGATATTCAGCGGTCCTGTCTATATATTTTAAGTTTTGATACATACTTACTGTACCTGATTTATCGGTTACCATTGGGCCACCATTTATTCTCTGCACCCCTCGTTCATTGCAGTACATAAGTCCTTACTATGGGCTATTTACAGGATGTCATGCTTTCTTTGATTTGATGTTACTAAATTAATATTGTGATTTAATAGTATAGCATGTAACTCTCTGATTTAGAACAAGGTTAAAGACAGTATTGCTGCAGTATTTGCCATCATTTTTTGAAAAGGATAGTACCGTAGTTCCCCCTACAGGGTACTTCTTTTGTGTTCTATAGTCTTTATTTAGCCTTTTTATTTTTGTATACCATTTTATAAGCTGATAATAAAACTTTTTTGGTTTTAAGTATAATTTGGATCTCTTCTTCTGACCGACTATTTATACTGGTTTCTGTTGTCTTTTGTCTATTTCCAAGGTGTCTTCCCATACGGCAACCCACAAAGTATGATGTTACAAAAAAATTACAATGGATACTCCTTCTTATGAACCAGATGGATGTTCTCATTAGAAATACTCTACAGTTTTTAGTGCTAAAAATGGATTTTGTCTTGGATTTTCTCATTGGAGTTTTCAAGCTTAATTTTAGAATAAATTGCTGTGTTTGAATAAGATGGGGTGCAAGTAACCCACCAAGTGGACCTACAGTTTTACGATGTATGTGTAATTTAACATAAAAATAAACAAACATTTCAAAATAAATACAATTCCTCCAATCTGTTATTCAAATTTCTCATACATTAGAAGTAATGTACTGCCTATTAAACCTGGATTAAAAAGTGCAAAGATTCATTGTGTAGAAATTAGGAAATTCAGAAATTAACATTTAAATTTGATATTTGGCTATTTGCAAAGAGAACAATATTGTATTACTTATGCATATGTGGTGCCCCAGGGTCCTGGTCGTCACAGTGACATTGCTTTAATCACGGGGAGAGTGATGTTACGCTTAGAAGCGATGAAGGATATATCTTTAACAGGTAATCACAATGCACACAACATGTTCACACTCCAGGCCACAAGGGGGAGCTTTTGTTCCTATTCCTAGGTGACTCCCCTATATATATTGTGGTTTGGAGGGAAAGTCAGTTAGTTCCTGTCAAAGAGACAGGGGAGAGAGCAGACCGACAGAGTGTCAGAAGGTCTGAAGGGGTCCTGTAGTCCTAAGTTCTACAGCCCCTGGAGAAAGAGACATACAGAAAGAAAGAACATCGTTCAGTGAGCTTGAAGGAGAGCGAAGCACAGGAGAGAGACATCAGGAGAGACCAGCTGCGAATGAGCTGCCTCCCTCTGACGCGCACATAACCGGTAGACGGAATATCGAGTTTGTAAGGGACTCTAAGGCTTACATCAGAGACCGGCAGGACAGCTGAACTGCAAGTTACCTGTCCTCCTCAATACCCAGGAGGCACAGTGATGCATAGAGCCCAGGTCATGATAGAGATCCTGTAAAAAGGCTCGAGTCACCTGTCATATGGGTTTGTGTCCTATATGGGGGACAGAGAAGATCTGTGAGGACCTTATCAGAAGCCATAGGCAGTAAGGGACTACAACACCACCACGCTAGAGGAAGGCTTTTAACTCCAGGGGAACTCTGGATTCACTTCCAGGCCACCGTTCTCTGCCTGTACCTGTGATCTGGTGCCCTAGACTGTGGCTGCCTGCTGCCATCAGTAAACAAGGCAAAGAGACTGCAAACCTGTGTCCTTGTTCTTTACTGCGCCACTCACCATCTTCCATCTACACACCAGGAGCCCTGGGGATATACTTCACCTGTGGGAAGTCATACCATCTAGCTGCCATAACATCACCACAGAGGACCCCTTAAAGCAGCGTTGGTCCCCACTGACCGAATACCACAGGTGGCGTAACGAACATAAACTTTATTCAATCTCCCTTTTACATGGGCAGCCAGGGCCACGGACCGGGTTGCCACCGTGACATCCCCCTGTGAGCACCAGACCCGGTTTCGGGTACCCCACGGCCCTGACGGGCGACTCACATAGTCATAGCTTCTAGTTCTATTGTAGATATAATAAAAATATTAAAGAAGAGAAATAATTGAGCAGCTTGGCTTATTCATTTGTGTGTATTACTGTATTTATTTTTAAGTGGCTGTCTGGTCTTCTGATAAAAGTGTGCAGTCACACAGAGTGAATCGTGACAACATGAAGTTAGGGAGGTTGGTCACATGACTGCAGGAATACAATTAGTATACATACAGTCACGTGCGGACTAGACGGCTTCTCTCACTTCACTAGTATTGAGCCAGGCACATCTAGTTGGAGTGTGTACATCACATACTTGCAGTCACATGACCATCTGCTCTCACCAGCAATATCTGACAGTATGCACACTACAGGCAGAAATCTGCAGTCACATAATGTGACTGCAGACTTTTATCAGAAGGCCATACCACTAGTGATGAGCGAATATACTGATTACTCGAGATTTCCCGAGCACACTCGGGTGACCTCCGAGTATTTTTTAGTGCTCGGAGATTAAGTTTTCATCGCCGCAGCTGAATGATTTACATCTGTTAGCCAGCATAAGTACATGTGGGGGATGCCTGGTTGTTAGGGAATCCCCACATGTAATCAAGCTGGCTAACAGAGGTAAATTATTCAGCTGAGGTGAGGAAAACTAAATCTCCGAGCACTAAAAAATACTCGGAAGACACCCAAGCGTGCTCTGGAAATGTTGAGTAACCAGTATATTCGCTCATCACTACATACCACCCATTTAAGCTTGCTGACAGATGCCGTGATAGTTGTGCTGTAGGTATTTTGCCACTTTGAGAATTATCTTTTACTTATTTTACTCATTTTTGGAAACTGTTTGTACTATAGGTAGCACTGTTTATGATTCGTGACCATCTTCTCTGTACTGCTTTTGTAGTGTCTTGTGATATTACACTTGTAAAGCCTGACAAATACAGAATAAGTAGCACTGCAAAGAATATCGGTGATATTGTCTCTATTGATTTTAACAAATTGTTTTAATTTGCCAGAAAAAGAAATGATAATATCCACCAGACTAATTGGCCCTCACATCTTGAAAATAATTTTAATGGCTATTTCAAAGCATGAAGCTTTTTAGTGACTAAGTGGGAATGAATCAATACATTTATACTTGTTATGTAAAGAGGTTGATCTTTATTTCTACCTTTACTTTACTTTCCATACGGTTTATTTATTTCATGTAAAGGCAACTATTAACGCCTAGTTAAGTCTTAAAGGAATATTCTAATCACAGTGGATTATTACCTATGCACTTGCCAGGAACAGTTGAATTGAGGGGCAAGTTGCAAAAGGTGTTCCATTCAAGTCAATGGCTCTGATAGCACAGTCCAGAATAAGGTTATCTTTGTATCATTAATGCCATATCCTTTGAATAGAGTGACAGGGTAAATGTGTAACCTAAATGCTTCATTCAACTCCAAGAATACCCCTTTCCCTTCAGGGAGGCACATGAGTAGATTAGAAAGGTATGTCTTTGCTACTAACAACCTTATCTTAGACTATATCACAGCGAGTAAGGCTTAGGCCATGTGCACACGTTCAGTATTTTTCGCGTTTTTTTCGCATTTTTTCGCTATAAAAACGTGATAAAAATACGAAAAAAAAATGCTTACATATGCCTCCCATTATTTTCAGTGTATTCCGCATTTCTTGTGCAAATGTTGCATTTTTTTCAGCGAAAAAATCGCATCACGGAAAAAAAAGCAACATGTTCATTAAATTTGCGGAATTGCGGGGATTCCGCACACCTAGGAATGCATTGATCTACTTACTTTCCGCATGTGGCTATGCCCACCATGCGGGAAGTAAGCAGATTATGTGCAGTTGGTACCCAGGGTGGAGGAGAGGAGACTCTCCTCCACGGACTGGGCACCATATAATTGGTTAAAAAAAAAGAATTAAAATAAAAAATAGTGATATACTCACCTTCGATGGCCCCGGAGTCTTCCCGCCTCTCAGTGGTGCACGCTGCCGCTTCCGTTCCTATAGATGGTGTGTGTGAAGGACCTGCGATGACGTCGCGGTCTTGTGATTGGTCGCGTGACCGCTCACGTGACCGCGACGTCATCGAAGGTCCTGCACACACACACCATCTATAGGAACGGACGCCGCTGAGGAGATCGGCTGTCTGCAGGTGAGCATAACCATTTTTTTTATTTTTTAAATTATTTTTAAACATTCTATCTTTTACTATTGATGCTGCATAGGCAGCATCTATAGTAAAAAGTTGGTCACACTTGTCAAACACTATGTTTGACAAGTGTGACCAACCAGTCAGTCAGTTTTCCAAGGGATGCTACAGATCGCTTGGAAAACTTTAGCATTCTGCAAGCTAAATTCGCTTGCAAAATGCTAAAAAAAAATGCAAAAAAAAACGGGAAAAAAGCGCAAAAAAAAAATGCGGATTTCTTGCAGAAAATTTCCGGTTTTCTTCAGGAAATTTCTGCAAGAAATCCTGACGTGTGCACATACCATATGGCTATGTGCACACGTCAGGATTTCTTGCAGAAAATTCCTGAGAAAAACCTGAAATTTTCTGCAAGAAATCTGCAAGAAATCTGCATGCGTTTTTGCCGCGGTTTTGCCGCGTTTTTGCCGTGGTTTTGGTGCGTTTTTTCCCGGACATTTCCCAATGCATTTTATAGTGGGAAATCCGCAAAAAACCCACAAAATTAATGAACATGCTGCGTTTTTTACCGCGATGCGTTTTTTTCACGGAAAAAAACGCATCATGTGCACAAAACATGTGAAATTCATTCTAAATGATGGGATGCATATTGTATGCTTTTTTTTGCAGTTTTAGGCTGTGTGCACATGTAGCAGATTTTTTGCGTTTTTTTCGCGGTTTTTCGCTATAAAAACGCTATAAAACGCGAAAAAAACGCTAACATTAAGCATCCTATGTAACAGAATGCAATCCGCATTTTTTGTGCACATGCTGCATTTTTTTCCTGAGCGGAATCGCAATCCAGAAAAAAACGCAGCATGTTCATTAAAATTGCGGAATCGCGGCGATTCTGCACACACGTAGGAGTGCATTGATCTGCTTACTTCCCGCACGGGGCTGTGCACACCATGCGGGAAGTAAGCAGATCAAGTGCGGTTGGTACCCAGGGTGGAGGAGAGGAGACTCTCCTCCATGGACTGGGCACCATATAAGTGGTAAAAAAAAAAGAATTAAAATAAAAAATAGCGATATACTCATCTTCTGGCGGCCCGACCTTCTCAGCGGCTTCCGAGGTGTGTGTGTGAAGGACCTGCGATGACGTCGCGGTCACATGACCCGCGGTCACGTGACCGCTACGTCAATGGAAGGTCCTGAACACACAGCATTAGGAACAGACGCCGCTGAGGTGAGTATAACCTTTTTTTTATTTTTTTTATTATTTTTAACATTCTATCTTTTACTATAGATGCTGCATAGGCTGCATCTATAGTAAAAAGTTGGTCACACTTGTCAAACATTCATACATTACATACAGTACACACATATAGACATACAGTACATATAACCTAGATTACATGCTCACCATCACTTTTCACTTTGTGCCCCGAAGCCAGTGTCATCTGTAAAAAATATGAAAATAACAAACAAACAATATACTCCCAGATCCGCAGAAATCCACTAGTGTCCCACGACGATCTCCCGTGGAGAACGGCAGCATCAGCTGGTGCGACCGCTCTCTAGAGGCTCCAGGAATACAATGACGGGAGGAAGATATCCTTCCGCACTGTATTCCTGTAAAAAAAATAGTCACCTAGTCTCACTTTTGGCATTGCTGTGTGAGAAATTTCCCACGCGGCAAATGCCATAAAGTGAGACTCTGAACTAAGGTAACCTCTCAGTGATGCACTGCAGGAGCCATTGTCTCCTGTCAGTGTGTCACTGAAGGTCTTATAGAGCAGTGACATCACCCGATGTCACTGTTCTATAGGGGAGATCGTCGTGGGACACTCGTTATTAATTGGACTATGGCAGACAGGTAGTATACTGTTTATTGTGTTACGTTTTTTGCAGGCGCTGAAGTGTGGTAAGTATGGTTAAATGAAGAATATTAAAATACTTTTTTCTGGCTGTGTCTTTATTTATTATTTTTTTTAACTCTTTCACTACACTAGGATTAATAATGGATAGGCATCTTATTGACACCTCTCCATTATTAACCCGGCTTAATGTCACCTTACAATAGCAAGGTGACATTAACCCCTTATTACCCCATATCCCATCGCTACACGGGAGTGGGAAGAGAGGGGCTAAGTGCCGGAGTTGGCGCATCTTACAGATGCGCCATTTCTAGGGCGGCTGCAGACTGGTATTTGTAGCCGGGGGGCCAATATCCATGGCCCCTCTCTAGGCTATGAATATCAGCCCGCAGCTGTCCGGCCTCCGAATCCATTTTTTCATGCATGTTTGTATTCAAATCATGCACATTTTCCGTTTATTTATTTATTTCCAAAAACTGCATCAAAACCGGGCAAAAACCGCACCAAAAACTGCATCAAAACGGCACCAAAAACTGCATCAAAAACTGGTGCAGATTTGATGCAGTTTTTGGTGCGGTTTTGGTGCAGTTTTTGGTGCGGTTTTTGATGCAGTATTGGTGCAGTTTTTGGTGCAGTTATGATGCAGTTTTTGATGCAGTTTTGGTGCAGTTTTGATGCAGTTTTTGGTGTGGTTTTTGCACGGTTTTGATGCAGTGTTTGGAAATAAATAAATGGAAAATGTGCATGATTTGAATAGAAACATGCATGAAAAAACTGATTCGGAGGCCGGATTCATCATTTCACATCTCAGTTTCATACGTTTTCCGCCGGATCCATCGCTGTGCGCTTTTTCACCAGACAGAGAAACCGTTCCTCTGTATGTGTTTTCTTTCCGGCGGAAACAGCTTTTTTGACGAATCCGGCAAAAAACGGATGAAATGTGTGGCCATCAGGCACAATCAGGCGCTAATACAACTCTATGAGAAAAAAATGGATCCAGCGGAAAAAAACGGATCATTTTTTTTCAAAACTCGCCGAATTGTGTCTGACGGCAAAAACCTGATGTGTGAAAGCAGGCAGATATATGGATAGATAAACATCTATGCCGATGTTTCTAAGGCTACCGTCACACTTGCGTTTTTAGCAATCCGTCGCAATCCGTCGTTTTGGGAAAAAAACGGATCCTGCAAATGTGCCTGCAGGATGCGTTTTTTACCCATAGACTTGTATCAGCAATGGATCGCGACAGATGGCCACACGTCGTGTCCGTCGTGCAACGGATTCGTCGTGTTTTGGCGGACCGTCGGCACGAAAAAACGTTCAAGTGAATGTTTTATTGTCTGTCGCGTCTGCCATTTTCTACCGTGCATGCAAGGCTGAAACTCCGCCCCTTCCTACCCGGACTTCAGAATGGGCAGCGGATGCGTTGAAAAACTGCATCCGCTGCCCACGTCATGCACAAATTTCACAACGTGCGTCAGTACGTCGGCCCGACGCATAGCGAGGGACCCATACCGACGCAAGTGTGAAAAAGGCCTTAATGAGCGTGTAATTAAAAAAAAAACTGAAAAAAATGGCGTGGGCTCCTGCGCAATTTTCTGCACCAGAGGGGGAAAGCCGACGGCTGGGGGCCACTATTTGTAGCCTGGGAAGGGGGTAATACCCATGGCCCCTCCCAGGCTATGAATATCAGCCTGCAGCTGTCTGCGTAGCCTTCACTGGCTATTAAAATAGGAGGACCCCCCAAAAAATGACATGGGGGCCCCCTATATTTTATAGCCAGAAAGGCTACGCAGACAGCTGCAGGCTGATATTCATAGCCTAGAGAGGGGCCATGGATATTGGCCCCCCGGCTACAAATACCAGTCCGCAGCCGCCTCAGAAATGGCGCATCCGTAAAATGCACCAATTCCGGCACTTAGCAATTCTCTTCCCAATCCCGTGTAGCGGTGGGATATGGGGTAATAAGGGGTTAATGTCACCTTGCTATTGTAAGGTGACATTAAGCCGAGTTAATAATGGAGAGGCGTCAATAAGACGCCTATCCATTAATAATCCTAGTGTAGTGAAAGAGTTAAAAAAAATAAAGACACAGCCAGAAAAAAGTATTTTATTATTCTTCATTTAACCATACTTACCATACATCAGCGCCTGCAAAAAACGTAACATAATAAACCATATACTACCTGTCCGCCATAGTCCAATTAATAACGAGTGTCCCACGACGATCTCCCCTATAGAACAGTGACATCGGGTGATGTCACTGCTCTATAGGACCTTCAGTGATACACTGACAGGAGACAATGGCTCCTGCAGTACATCACTGAGAGGTTACCGTAGTTCAGAGTCTCACTTTATGGCATTTGCCGCGTGGGAAATTTCTCACACAGCAATGCCAAAAGTGAGACTAGGTGACTATTTTTTTACAGCGGCAGAGGAATACAGTGCGGAAGGATACCTTCCTCCCGTCATTGTATTCCTGGAGCCTCTAGAGAGTGGTTGCATCAGCTGATGCTGCCGTTCTCCACAGGAGATCGTCGTGGGACACTAGTGGATTTCTGCGGATCTGGGAGTATATTGTTTGTTTGTTATTTTCATATTTTTTACCGATGACACTGGCTTCGGGGCACAAAGTGAAAAGTGATGGTGAGTATGTAATCTATGTTATATGTACTGTATGTCTATATGTATGTACTGTATGTAATGTATGAATGTATTGTATGTAGTATGTATGTAGTATGTGTGTAGTATGTTCTATATAGTATGTTGTATGTATGTAGTATGTATGTATGTAGTATGTAGTATGTATGTAGTATGTATGCAGTATGTATGTAGTATGTATGCAGTATGTTGAAGGTATGTTGTATGTATGTAGCATGTATGTATGTATGTTGTATGTATGTAGTATGTATGTACTCTATGTAGTATGTATGTAGTATGTACAGTACAGACCAAAAGTTTGGACACACCTTCTCATTTAAAGATTTTTCTGTATTTTCATGACTATGAAATTTGTAAATTCACACTGAAGGCATCAAAACTATGAATTAACACATGTGGAACTATATACTTAACCAAAAAAGGGTAAAACAACTGGAAATATGTCTTATAATCTAGGTTCTTCAAAGTAGCCACCTTTTGCTTTGATGACTGCTTTGCACACTTTTGGCATTCTGTTTATGAGCTTCAAGAGGTAGTCACCGGAAATGGTTTTCACTTCACAGGTGTTATTTCTTGCCTTATAAATGGGGTTGGGTCCATCAGCTGTGTTGAGCAGAAGTCTGGTGGATACACAGCTGATAGTCCTACTGAATAGACTGTTAAATTGGGAAAACTTTGAAAATGTCCCCAAGTGCAGTTGCAAAAACCATCAAGCGCTACAAACAAACTGGCTCACATGAGGACCGCCCCAGGAAAGGAAGACCAAGAGTCACCTCTGCTTCTGAGGATAAGTTTATCTGAGTTACCAGCCTCAGAAATCGCAGGTTAATAGCAGCTCAGATTAGAGACCAGGTCAATGCCACACAGAGTTCTAGCAGCAGACACATCTCTACAACAACTGTTAAGAGGAGACTTTGTGCAGCAGGCCTTCATGGTAACATAGCTGCTAGGAAACCACTGCTAAGGACAGGCAACAAGCAGAAGAGACTTGTTTGGGCTAAAGAACACAAGGAATGGACATTAGACCAGTGGAAGTGTGCTTTGGTCTGATGAGTCCAAATTTGAGCTCTTTGGTTCCAACCACTGTGTCTTTGTGCGATGCAGAAAAGGTGAACGGATGGACTCTACATGCCTGGTTCCCACCGTGAAGCATGGAGGAGGGTGTGATGGTGTGGGGGTGCTTTGCTGGTGACACTGTTGGGAATTTATTCAAAATTGAAGGCATACTGAATTAGCATGGTTACCACAGCATCTTGCATGCTATTCCATCCGGTTTGCGTTTAGTTGGACCATGATTTATTTTTAAACAGGACAATGACCCCTGTCATGATCTCAATGGCAAGAGATCATAGCATAAGCATATATAGGAACTAGCTCTTGGAAGATGGGAACTGAGCTGACCATGAACTAAACCTAACGCACAACTAGCAGTGGCCGGGTAGCATGCCTACGTTGATTCTAGATGCCCAGCACCAGCCGGAGGACTAAATAATGCTAGCAGAGGAAAATATAAGTCCTAGCTCACCTCTAGAGAAATACCCCGAAAGGAGACAGAGGCCCCCCACATGTATTGGCGGTGAATAAAGATGAAATAACAAACGTAGTATGAAAATAGGTTTAGCAAATTTGAGGTCCACTTACTACATAGCAGAAGACAGAAAGGACACTTTCATGGTCAGCTGAAAACCCTATCAAAACACCATCCAGAAATTACTTTAAAACTCTGGCATTAACTCATAACACCAGAGTGGCAATTACTGTTCACAAGAGCTTTCCAGACACAGTAACGAAACTACAGCTGTGAGCTGGAACAAAAATGCAAAAACAAACATGGACAAGAGTCCAACTTATCTAGTAGTTGTCTAGGAGCAGGAACAAGCACAGAGAGGCTTCTGATAACATTGTTGACCGGCAAGCAACTAACAGAGCAGCAAGGTTATATAGCGACTCCCACATCTTGATGGGAACAGGTGAACAGAGAAGATGAAAACACCAGTTCAATTCCACCAGTAGCCACCGGGGGAGCCCAGAATCCAAATTCACAACAGTACCCCCCCCTCAAGGAGGGGGCACCGAACCCTCACCAGAACCACCAGGGCGATCAGGATGGGCCCTATGAAAGGCACGAACCAGATCAGAGGCATGAACATCAGATGCATTCACCCAAGAATTATCCTCCTGGCCGTATCCCTTCCACTTGACCAAATACTGGAGTCTCCGTCTGGAAACACGAGAGTCTAAGATTTTCTCCACAACGTACTCCAACTCACCCTCAACCAACACCGGAGCAGGAGGCTCAACGGAAGGCACAACCGGTACCTCATACCTGCGCAATAATGACCGATGAAAAACGTTATGAATAGAAAAGGATGCAGGGAGGTCCAAACGGAAGGAAACAGGGTTAAGAATCTCCAATATCTTATACGGGCCGATGAACCGAGGCTTAAACTTAGGAGAAGAGACCCTCATAGGGACAAAACGAGAAGACAACCACACCAAATCCCCAACACAAAGCCGAGGACCAACACGACGGTGGCGGTTGGCAAAAAGCTGAGTCTTCTCCTGGGACAACCTCAAATTGTCCACCACCTGCCCCCAGATCTGATGCAATCTCTCCACCACAGCATCCACTCCAGGACAATCCGAAGATTCCACCTGACCAGAGGAAAATCGAGGATGAAACCCCGAATTACAGAAAAACGGGGACACCAAAGTGGCAGAGCTGGCCCGATTATTGAGAGCGAACTCTGCCAATGGCAAAAAAGCAACCCAATCATCCTGGTCAGCAGACACAAAACACCTCAGATATGTCTCCAGGGTCTGATTAGTCCGCTCGGTCTGGCCATTCGTCTGAGGATGGAAAGCGGACGAAAAAGATAAATCTATGCCCATCCTAGCACAGAATGCCCGCCAAAATCTAGACACGAATTGGGTCCCTCTGTCAGAAATGATATTCTCAGGAATACCATGCAAACGAACAACATTTTGAAAAAACAGAGGAACCAACTCGGAAGAAGAAGGCAACTTGGGCAGAGGAACCAAATGGACCATCTTAGAGAAACGGTCACACACCACCCAGATGACAGACATCTTCTGAGAAACAGGCAGATCTGAAATAAAATCCATCGAGATGTGCATCCAAGGCCTCTTAGGAATAGGCAAGGGCAACAATAATCCACTAGCCCGAGAGCAACAAGGCTTGGCCCGAGCACAAACGTCACAAGACTGCACAAAGCCTCGCACATCTCGTGACAGGGAAGGCCACCAGAAGGACCTTGCCACCAAATCCCTGGTACCAAAAATGCCAGGATGACCTGCCAACGCAGAAGAATGAACCTCAGAGATGACTCTACTGGTCCAATCATCAGGAACAAACAGTTTATCAGGTGGGCAACGATCCGGTCTATCCGCCTGAAACTCCTGCAAGGCCCGCCGCAGGTCTGGAGAAACGGCTGACAATACCACTCCATCCTTAAGGATACCTGTGGGCTCAGAGTTACCAGGCGAGTCAGGCTCAAAACTCCTAGAAAGGGCATCCGCCTTAACATTCTTAGAACCCGGTAGGTATGACACCACAAAATTAAACCGAGAGAAAAATAATGACCAGCGCGCCTGTCTAGGATTCAGGCGCCTGGCGGTCTCAAGATAAATCAAGTTTTTGTGCTCAGTCAATACCACCACCTGATGTCTGGCCCCCTCAAGCCAATGGCGCCACTCCTCAAAAGCCCACTTCATGGCCAAAAGCTCCCGATTCCCAACATCATAATTCCGCTCAGCGGGCGAAAATTTACGGGAAAAGAAGGCACAAGGCCTCATCACGGAGCAGTCAGAACTTTTCTGCGACAACACTGCCCCAGCTCCGATCTCAGAAGCGTCGACCTCAACCTGAAAAGGTAGAGCAACATCAGGCTGACGCAACACAGGGGCAGAGGAAAAACGGCGCTTAAGCTCCCGAAAGGCCTCCACAGCGTCAGGGGACCAATCAGCAACATCAGCACCCTTCTAAGTCAAATCGGTCAATGGCTTAGCAATATCCGAGAAACCAGCAATAAATCGACGATAAAAGTTAGCAAAGCCCAAAAATTTCTGAAGACTCTTAAGAGAAGAGGGCTGCGTCCAATCACAAATAGCTTGAACCTTGACAGGATCCATTTCAATGGAAGAGGGAGAAAAAATATATCCCAAAAAGGAAATCCTCTGTACCCCAAAAACACACTTAGAACCCTTCACACACAAAGAATTAGACCGCAAAACCTGGAAAACCCTCCTGACTTGCTGGACATGAGAGTCCCAGTCATCCGAAAAAATCAGAATATCATCCAGATACACAATCATAAATTTATCCAAATACTCGCGAAAAATATCATGCATAAAGGACTGGAAAACTGACGGAGCATTTGAAAGACCAAAAGGCATCACTAAATACTCAAAGTGGCCCTCGGGCGTATTAAATGCGGTTTTCCACTCATCCCCCTGCCTGATTCGCACCAAATTATACGCCCCACGAAGGTCGATCTTAGAGAACCACTTGGCCCCCTTTATGCGAGCAAATAAATCAGTCAGCAACGGCAATGGGTATTGATATTTTACAGTGATTTTATTCAAAAGCCGATAATCGATACATGGTCTCAAAGAGCCGTCTTTTTTTGACACAAAGAAAAAACCGGCTCCTAAGGGAGATGACGATGGACGAATATGTCCCTTTTCCAAGGACTCCTTTATATATTCTCGCATAGCAGCATGTTCAGGCACAGACAGATTAAATAAACGACCCTTTGGGTATTTACTACCCGGGATTAAATCTATGGCACAATCGCACTCTCGGTGCGGAGGTAATGAACCAAGCTTGGATTCTTCAAAGACGTCACGATAGTCAGACAGGAACTCAGGAATTTCAGAGGGAATAGATGATGAAATGGAAACCACAGGTACATCCCCATGAGCCCCCTTACATCCCCAGCTCAACACAGACATAGCTCTCCAGTCGAGGACTGGGTTGTGAGATTGCAGCCAAGGCAATCCTAGCACCAAATCATCATGTAGATTATACAGCACCAGAAAGCGAATAATCTCCTGGTGATCCGGATTAATACGCATAGTTACTTGTGTCCAGTATTGTGGATTATTATTACCCAATGGGGTGGAGTCAATCCCCTTCAGAGGAATAAGAGTCTCCAAAGGCTCTAAATCATACCCACAGCGTTTGGCAAAGGACCAATCCATAAGACTCAAAGCGGCGCCAGAGTCGACATAGGCGTCCGTGGTAATAGATGACAAAGAGCAAATCAGGGTCACAGATAGAATAAACTTAGACGGTAAGGTGCAAATGGAAACAGATTTATCAAGCTTTTTAGTGCGCTTAGAGCATGCTGATATTACATGAGTAGAATCACCACAATAGAAACACAACCCATTTTTCCGTCTAAAATTCTGCCGCTCGCTTCGGGACAGAATTCTATCACACTGCATACTCTCTGGCGACTTCTCAGTGGACACCGCCAGATGGTGCACTGGTTTGCGCTCCCGCAAACGCCTATCGATCTGAATAGCCATTGTCATGGACTCATTCAGACCCGCAGGCACAGGGAACCCCACCATAACATCCTTAATGGCATCAGAGAGACCCTCTCTGAAAGTCGCCGCCAGGGCGCACTCATTCCACTGAGTAAGCACAGACCATTTACGGAATCTTTGACAGTAAATTTCCGCTTCATCTTGCCCCTGAGATAGGGACATCAAAGTTTTTTCTGCCTGAAGCTCCAAATGAGGTTCGTCATAAAGCAACCCCAAGGCCAGAAAAAACGCATCCACATTGAGCAACGCAGGATCCCCTGGTGTCAATGAAAAAGCCCAGTCTTGAGGGTCGCCCCGGAGCAAGGAAATCACAATCCTGACCTGCTGTGCAGGGTCTCCAGCAGAGCGAAATTTCAGGGACAAAAATAATTTGCAATTATTTCGAAAATTCTGAAACCCAGATCTATTCCCCGAGAAAAATTCCGGCAAAGGAATTCTCGGCTCAGATACAGGTGCATGAAAAACAAAGTCTTGCAAATTTTGTACCTTCGTGGCGAGATTATTCAAACCTGCAGTTACACTCTGAAGATCCATTACAAACAGGTGGACACAGAGCCATTCAAAGATTAGGAAAAAAAAAAAAAAAAAAAAATTCTCAGCAGACTTCTTATTTCTCTCCTTTCTCAGCCAAGGAATTTAACCCTTTAGTGGGCCGGTCAAACTGTCATGATCTCAATGGCAAGAGATCATAGCATAAGCATATATAGGAACTAGCTCTTGGAAGATGGGAACTGAGCTGACCATGAACTAAACCTAACGCACAACTGGCAGTGGCCGGGTAGCATGCCTACGTTGATTCTAGATGCCCAGCACCAGCCGGAGGACTAAATAATGCTAGCAGAGGAAAATATAAGTCCTAGCTCACCTCTAGAGAAATACCCCGAAAGGAGACAGAGGCCCCCCACATGTATTGGCGGTGAATAAAGATGAAATAACAAACGTAGTATGAAAATAGGTTTAGCAAATTTGAGGTCCACTTACTACATAGCAGAAGACAGAAAGGACACTTTCATGGTCAGCTGAAAACCCTATCAAAACACCATCCAGAAATTACTTTAAAACTCTGGCATTAACTCATAACACCAGAGTGGCAATTACTGTTCACAAGAGCTTTCCAGACACAGTAACGAAACTACAGCTGTGAGCTGGAACAAAAATGCAAAAACAAACATGGACAAGAGTCCAACTTATCTAGTAGTTGTCTAGGAGCAGGAACAAGCACAGAGAGGCTTCTGATAACATTGTTGACCGGCAAGCAACTAACAGAGCAGCAAGGTTATATAGCGACTCCCACATCTTGATGGGAACAGGTGAACAGAGAAGATGAAAACACCAGTTCAATTCCACCAGTAGCCACCGGGGGAGCCCAGAATCCAAATTCACAACAGACCCCAAACACACCTCCAGGCTGTGTAAGGGCTATTTGACCAAGAAGGAGAGTGATGGGGTGCTTCGTCAGATGACCTGGCCTCCACAATCACCAGACCTAACTCCAATCAAGATGGTTTGGGGTGAGCTGGACCACAGATTGAAGGCAAAAGGGCCAACAAGTGTTAAGCATCTCTGGGAACTCCTTCAAGATTGTTGGAAGACCATTCCCGGTGACTAGGGTTGAGCGAAATGGGTCGGCCATTTTCAGTATTCGCCGACTTTTGGCAAAGTCGACCCGACCACTGTGTGGGGTCGGCCATGAGGTCGGCGATCTTCTGAATCTGGTATCTGAATTCCAATCCCGAGTTCCGATATGTTTGCGATATCGGAAATCGGTATCGGAATCCACATTTAAGTGTAAAATAAAGAATTAAAATAAAAAATATTGATATACTCACCTCTCCGGAGGCCCCTGGACATCGCCGCTGGTAACCGGCAGCCTTCTTTGCTTAAAATGAGCGCGTTCAGGGCCTTCCATGATGTCACGGCTTCTGATTGGTCACGGCCGCCCATGTGACTGCCACGCGACCAATCACAAGCCGTGACGTAATTCTCAGGTCCTAAATTCCTAATTCTAGGACTTTAGGACCTGAGAATTACGTCACGGCTTGTGATTGGTCGCGTGGCGGTCACATGGGTGGCCGCGACCAATCACAAGCCGTGACGTCATCTAAGGCCCTGAACGCGCTCATTCTTAAGAAGGAAGGCTGCCGGAAAGAAGCAGGGCGCGTCCGAGGGTGAGTATATACCTAATAGGAATATACTCACCCTCGGCTTCTTTCCGGCAGCCTTCCTTCCTAAGAATGAGCGCGTACAGGGCCTTAGATGACGTCACGGCTTGTGATTGGTCGAGGCCGCCCATGTGACCGCCACGCGACCAATCACAATATTTTTTAAATTTAATTCTTTATTTTACACATTAATATGGATCCCAGGGCCTGAAGGAGAGTTTCCTCTCCTTCAGACCCTGGGAACCATAGTATCCCATTGCACTGCATTGGGTTTCGTGTTTCGGCCGACCCCGACTTTTTTATAGGATCGGCCGATTTCACTCGACCCGACTTTTGAGAAAGTAGGGTTTCGTGAAACCCGACCCGATCCTATAAAAATAAAAGTCGCTCAACCCTACCGGTGACTACCTCTTGAAGCTCATCAAGAGAATTCCAAGAGTGTGCAAAGCAGTCATCAAAGCAAAAGGTGGCTACTTTGAAGAACCTAGAATATAAGACATATTTTCAGTTGTTTCACATTTTTTTGTTAAGTATATAATTCAACATGTGTTAATTCATAGTTTTGATGCCTTCAGTGTGAATTTACATTTTTCATAGTCATGAAAATACAGAAAAATCTTTAAATGAGAAGGTGTGTACAAACTTTTGGTCTGTACTGTATGTAGTATGTATGTATGTTGTATATATGCATGTATGTAGTATGTATGTAGCATATATGTAGTATGAATGTAGTATGTATGTTGTATGTATGTAGTATGCACGTTGTATGTATGTAGTATGCACGTTGTATGTAGTATGTTTGTTTGTGGTTTTTTTTACATTCAACACATTAGCCGGATGATGGGACTACTACTGTCAACCCATCAGAACCCAAAAGAAGCAACTACTGGGATACAATGGTAGTTATGGCAGATAGAGTTCAAATAATGTATGGTCTTAGACCCTGCCATAAGCCCTGATATGAGGCAGAAGTACAGTTTAACAGGCATTTTGCTAGTGCAAAACTGACAGATCTAATGCATTGCAATGCATGTGTATTGCAGTGCATTAGACTAGAGATCAGATAAATAAAAGTTAAATCTCATAGAGAGACTAAGAAAAAAGTAAAATAAAATATTGCAGAAATCATTTATTGCATGGCACTTTACATGTGAAAAGAGGTATACAAGAGGACCCACCTCTTCCGACAAGCCTACAACCTGCAGTAACCACCGATCAACCAAACCGCTGCATGACCAGCTCTATCCTCACCTACTGTATTCTCACCCATCCCTTGTAGATTGTGAGCCTTCGCGGGCAGGGTCCTCACTCCTCCTGTACCAGTTATGACTTGTATTGTTTAAGATTATTGTACTTGTTTTTATTATGTATACCCCTCCTCACATGTAAAGCGACATGGAATAAATGGCGCTATAACAATAAATAATAATAATAATACATAATAAAAAACAATAGATAAAAAAAATTAATAGAAAACATATGCTTAATAAATGAATATTAACATCATTCTATAATGAAAAGATCAATATATTGCACATCACCCAAAGCATATGCATGGACAAGTTCCGGACAGACTGCTAACACATAGAACACAATACAAAAAAAGAAAGAAAAAACAGTCATAGGCCGGCGTCACACTGGCGAGTTTTACGGACGTAAGAGCGCAGAAACTACGTCCGTAAAACTCGCATAACATACGGCACAATTATTCTCAATGGGGCTGCTCCTATTAGCCGTATATTACGGTTCAGTATTATACGGCTTTCTACGGCCGTACAAAATCGCAGCATGCTGCGTTTGTCAGCCTCCTGCGCAAAAAAATCGCCAATGAAAGTCTATGGGGGCGAGAAAAATACGGATTCCACACGGACCAGCAGTGTGACTTGCGAGAAATACGCAGCGCTGTTAGTGAAAAGTCGGTAATTCAATTGCCGGCTTTTCATTTCTCCTGCACAAACCCGACAGGATATGAGACATGGTTTACATACAGTAAACCATCTCATATCCCCCTTTTTTTTGCATATTCCACACTACTAATGTTAGTAGTGTGTATGTGCAAAATTTCAGCGCTGTAGCTGCTAAAATAAAGGGTTAAATGGCGGAAAAAATTGGCGTGGGCTCCCGCGCAATTTTCTCCGCCAGAGCGGTAAAGCCAGTGACTGAGGGCAGATATTAATAGCCAGGAGAGGGTCCATGGTTATTGGCCCCCCCGTGGCTAAAAACATCTGCCACCAGCCACCCCAGAAAAGGCACATCTGGAAGATGCGCCTATTCTGGCACTTGGCCACTCTCTTCCCACTCCCTGTAGCGGTGGGATATGGGGTAATGAAGGGTTAATGCCACCTTGCTATTGGAAGGTGACATTAAGCCAGATTAATGATGGAGAGGCGTCAATTATGACACCTATCCATTATTAATCCAATTGTAGGAAAGGGTTAAAAAACACACACACACATGATTGAAAAGTATTTTAATGAAATAAACACAGGGTTGTTGTAATAATTTATTGTTCTCTCAAATCCATTTGCAGTCCCTCGCTTGGCAACATAATAAACGCACAAGATACATACCTTCTGATGTACTGTCAGGTCCAACGATGTAATCCATCTGAAGGGGTTAACTAATATTACAGGCAGGAGCCCTGCTATAATGCAGCTGTGCTCCGTGCTTGTAATTCCCCTGCGAATGAATGAAATGTAGGTCATTGACCTACATTTCATTCATTCGCGGTGATGCGCCCTCTGGTGGATGTCCTCATATGACCTGGAGCGTGGGAAAAAGTTCCCAGGCTGCAGTTCATGAGAACATCCACCAGAGGGCGCCTCACCGCGAATGAATGAAATGTAGGTCAATGACCTACATTTCATTCATTCGCAGGGGAATTACAAGCACGGAGCACAGCTGCATTATAGCAGGGCTCCTGCCTGTAATATTAGTTAACCCCTTCAGATGGATTACATCGTTGGACCTGACAGTACATCAGAAGGTATGTATCTTGTGCGTTTATTATGTTGCCAAGCGAGGGACTGCAAATGGATTTGAGAGAACAATAAATTATTACAACAACCGCTGTGTTTATTTCATTAAAATACTTTTCAATCATGTGTGTGTGTTTTTTAACCCTTTCCTACAATTGGATTAATAATGGATAGGTGTCATAATTGACGCCTCTCCATCATTAATCTGGCTTAATGTCACCTTACAATAGCAAGGTGGCCTTAACCCTTCATTACCCCATATCCCACCGCTACAGGGAGTGGGAAGAGAGTGGCCAAGTGCCAGAATAGGCGCATCTTCCAGATGTGCCTTTTCTGGGGTGGCTGGTGGCAGATGTTTTTAGCCACGGGGGGGCCAATAACCATGGACCCTCTCCTGGCTATTAATATCTGCCCTCAGTCACTGGCTTTACCACTCTGGCGGAGAAAATTGCGCGGGAGCCCACGCCAAGTTTTTCCGCCATTTAACCCTTTATTTTAGCAGCTACAGCGCTGAAATTTTGCACATACACACTACTAACATTAGTAGTGTGGAATATGCAAAAAAAAAGGGGATATGAGATGGTTTACTGTATGTAAACCATGTCTCATATCCTGTCGGGTTTGTGCAGGAGAAATGAGAAGCCGGCAATTGAATTACCGGCTGTTCACAGATATCGCGCTGAATGAAATCTAAATACAGAATATATATATATGTGTCTCAATGACATATATATATATATATATATATATATATATATATATATATATATATATACTGTATATATGTTTTCCCGAACATTTGAGCACATAAATCCATTAGATGTCGGTTTTGCAAGCCTGCGCAAAAATCTCGCAGTACGGATGCCATATGGATTACATACGGAGGATGCCATGCGCAAAATACGCTGACACACCCTGACTACGGATCAATATTTTGGGAACATTTCTCCGTATTACGGCCGTAGTACGGACGTATAATACGTGGCGTATTGTCTTACGCCCAGTGTGAGGCCGGCCATATACAGTAGCACAAAGTACTAGAAAAAATTATCAAAGATCTTTATTAAATAACAGATCAGACAGACGACAGCAGAGATAAAATGCAGCAGCAAACACCAGCACCTACATCACACAAGGCTGGTAACACCACATAGAAGCTTACGGATAAACAAGGTTGCGTATCTATAAGAATACTGCCGCTCTGTAGCAGGATGATTTCACTAAATTATTAGATATCCCAATAGGTAGACATAATGCTGAAAGTATTACAACGTTAGGTTCAAATAATATAAGGCCGGTTTCACACTTGCGTTTGTAGCAGCTGCGGAGGGCTGCTGACTTCCTCCGTGAAGCCCCACCCTCCGCCGCTAGCTCCGCCTATTTCTGCATGCGGCCGGCATGCGGCCTGTGTACCTATATTTAACATTAGGTACGCAGGTCGTGCCGCAGTATGCGGATGCTTCCGCATGCGTCGTTTTGACGATGCGGAGACCAGCGTAGGACGCAGCTTGTAGCAATTTTTTTTTTTCCGCATCGTCAAAATGACGCATGCGGACACATCCGCATACAGCCGCACGACCTGCGTACCTAATGTTAAATATAGATAACAGAAATAGGCGGAGCTAGCGGCGGAGGGCGGGGCTTCACGGAGGAAGTCCGCAGCCCTCCGCAGCTGCCCCAAACGCAAGTGTGAAAGTAGCCTAAGCAGGCATATGTGTAGACATACCTTAAAGATAGTTAACAAGGCTCCACGTTGTCCCCAGCCAAAGTATACCCCAGGTATATTCTAGCCAAGACTAAACTATACTCCAATATTGGTGTGTTTTTCCTTCTCACCCACCCAAATCACATAATAGTTGTTCCGTTTGTTGGGACCTTTAGGACAGGGACACACGGCAACTTTGTATGTGATTGTTGCATGTGACTTTTTATCCGTGGCCTTAGACTAGCAAGTCCTTGCTACAATATAAATGTTTAACCCCTTAACCCACAAGGGTGGTTTGCACGTTAATGACCGGGCCAATTTTTACAATTCTGACCACTGTCCCTTTATGAGGTTATAACTCTGGAACGCTTCAACGGATCCTGATAATTCTGACATTGTTTTCTCGAGACATATTGTACTTCATGAGAGTGGTAAAACTTCTTTGATATTAGATGCATTTATTTATGAAAAAAATTTTAATTTTGAAATGTGAATTTTTATGCCCTTAAATCACAGAGATATGTCAGCAAAAATACTTAATAAGTAACATTTCCCACATGTCTACTTTACATCAGCACAATTTTGGAACCAAATTTTTTTTTTGTTAGGGAGTTAAAAGGGTTAAAATTTGACCAGCAATTTCTCATTTTAACAACACCATTTTTTTTAGGGACCACATCACATTTGAAGTCACTTTGAGGGGTCTATATGATAGAAAATACCCAAGTGTGACACTATTCTGAAAACTGCATCCCTCAAGATGCTCAAAACCACATTCAAAAAGTTTATTAACCCTTCAAGTGTTTCACAGGAATTTTTGGAATGTTTTTTTTAAAAAAATGAACATTTAACTTTTTTCTCAAAAAAGTTACTTCAGCTCCAATTTGTATTATTTTACCAATGGTAACAGGAGAAATTGGACCCCAAAAGTTGTTGTACAATTTGTCCTGAGTACGCTGATACCCCATATGTGAGGGTAAACTACTGTTTGGGCGCATGGCAGAGCTCGGAAGGTAAGGAGCGTCGTTTGACATTTCAATACAAAATTGACTGGAATTGAGATAGGACGCCATGTCGGGTTTGGAGAGTCCCTGATGTGCCTAAACATTGAAACCCCCCACAAGTGACACCATTTTGGAAAGTAGACACCCTAAGGAACTTATCTAGATGTGTGGTGAGCACTTTGACCCACCGAGTGATTCACAGAAGTTTATAATGCAGAGCCGTAAAAATAAAAAATCATATTTTTTCACAAAAATGATATTTCACCCCCATTTTTTTATTTTCCCAAGGGTAACAGAAGAAATTGGACCACAAAAGTTGTTGTGCAGTTTGTCCTGAGCACGCTGATACCCCATATGTGGGGGTAAACCACTGTTTGGGTGCATGGCAGAGCTCGGAAGGGAAGGAGCACCGTTTGGCTTTTCAAAGCAAAATTGACTGGAATTGAGATAGGACACCATGTCGCGCTTGGAGAGCCCCTGATGTGCCTAAACATTGAAACCCCCCACAAGTAACACCATTTTGGAAAGAAGACCACCTAAGGAACTTATCTAGATGTGTTGTGAGAACTTTGAACCTCCAAGTGTTTCACTACAGTATATAATGCAGAGCCGTAAAAATAAAAAAAAAAATTTCCACAAAAATGATCTTTTAGTCCCCAATTTTTAATTTTCCCAAGCGTAACAGGAGCAATTGGATCCCAAAAGTTGTTGTCCAATTTGTCCTGAGTATGCTGATACCCCATATGTGGGAGAAAACTACTGTTTGGGCACACTTCGGGGCTCGGAAGGGAAGTAGTGACATTTTGGGAAGCAGACTTTGATGGAATGGTCTGTGGGCATCATGTTCCGTTTGCAGAGCCCCTGATGTGCCTAAACAGTAGAAATCCCCCACATGTGACCCCATTTTGGAAACTAGACCCACTACGGAACTTATCTAGGTGTGTGGTGAGAATTTTGAACCCCCAAGTGTTTCACTAAAGTTTATAATGCCCGTGGCGTGAAAATAAAAAAATCCTATTTTTTCCCACAAAAACGACCTTTTAGTCCCCAATTTTTAATTTTCCCAAGGGTAACAGGAGAAATTGGACCCCAAAAGATGTTGTCCAATGTGTCCTGAGTACACTGATATCCCATATGTGGGAGAAAACCACTGTTTGGGCACACTTCGGGGCACGGAAGGGAAGTAGTGATGTTTTGGAAAGCAGACTTTGATAGAATGGTCTGCGGGCGTCATGTTCCATTTGCAGAGCCTCTGATGTGCCTTAACAGTAAAAAAAACCTACAAGTGACATTTTGTAAACTAGACCCCCAATGAACTTATCTAGATGTGCCCCCTTTTTGGAACTAATCTACTATTTCCTGTAAAGTAAATTAGTAGTGCATGGAGGTGTGGTACAATTTGAAGCAATCCTTCATGCACAGGCCAGGTTTTTCGGGGCAGGTGTCGCATTGATAAATGGTGTCCTTGTGCATTCTCCTTTTGTAACACACTCTGCACCTTTTTTGTGACTTACCTCTTTTTCCAGTTTGCGGGACCTCCCCCGGGAAATGCTGACCTGGTACGATGCGAGCACCTTCAGTTCCGGAAGTACTATGCCCGCTCCTTCCGGAGTGCCAAAAAATCAGGGCCTTAACCGCTGCCTCCTGGAACTGAAGGTACGATGTATCGGTGTGGTGTGCACATCGTGACAGCTGGAAAGAGTTGAGCATTGCCATCTGTACGATGTGCATGGCTAGCTTTTTGTACCACACCTTGGCCTTTCTCAAAGCACTGTACAGTTGGAGGAGTTGATCAGAGAGATCAATGCCCCCCATGTTTTTGTTGTACCTCAGTACACAGTCCGGTTTGCTGACCTGTGTAGAGGTACCCCGTACAGTGCTGAGGGCACTGCCATCACCGTGTATGGTGGTCAAGAGAAGGACATCCCTCTTGTCCTTGTACTTGACCACCAGCAGGTGGTCGCTACATTGGGCTCTGCTGTCACCCCTTCTGAGCATCTGCCCAAGTAGCGTTTTTGGGAGGCCTCTCTGATTTTTGTGGACAGTACCGCAGGCTGCAGTACCTCGCACAGAGAGGGATTTGAAGAGTGGGATGCTGGAGTAAAAGTTATCAGTGTAGAGGTGATAACCTTTATCCAGCAGTGGGTCCACCAAATCCCACACAATTTTCCCACTCACTCCCAGGACAGGGGGACACTCAGGGGGTTCTTTCCTTCGCACACTCTAAAGCTGTAGGTGTACCCTGAGTTACTGTACTCTCACACAGCTTATAGAGTTTGATTCCGTACCTGGCCCTCTTGTTGGCCAGGCACTGACGGAATCTAAGCCTTCCCTTAAAATGAACCAAGGACTCATCCACACAGATGTCCCTTTTGGGCATGTACACTTCACCAAACTTTTTGTTGAAGTGTTCGATGACAGGCCGAACTTTGAACAGACGGTCAAAGTTGGGGTCATCTTGTGTGGGACACTGTGCATTATCGGAGTAATGCAGGAATTTATGGATGGCCTCAAAACGCGTCCAGACCATGACCATTCGGAACACTGGAGTGTTGTATAAAATATCAACACTCCAATATTGCCGAATTTCTGGCTTCTTCAGTAGCCCATATGAAGGACCAGGCTCCAAAACGGCATCATTTCAACTGCGAAATCCTCCCAAAAAATGAGCAATAAAAGACAATATTTTTCTAAATAATTTGATACTTTATTGAAAATAATAATAATCTAAAAAATTAACTACAGCTGATAATAGAAGCAGAAAGTAAAAGTACAAAGAAAGCCCAACAATTAATAATAGATATCAATATAACATACTGGATAATGCATAAAAAAATGCAAAAAAATATATATGAAAATTTATATATAAAAATTGTGACACAAAAACCTTGTGAAATAAACAAATATGTCATACACTGCAAATTCTATTAATATTTCAAATATCTAGTGTATAGACCTAAGTATGTACCGAATATTTAATATAGAGGATAATAAATACTATCAAATGTGCAACAGTATCATTTTTGTATGCATTATCCAGTATGTTATATTGATATCTATTATTAATTGTTGGGCTTTCTTTGTACTTTTACTCTATGTGCTTCTATTATCAGCTGTAATTAATTTTTTAGATTATTATTATTTTCAATAAAGTATCAAATTACTTAGAAAAAAATATTGTCTTTTATTGCACATTTTTTGGGAGGATTTCATTGTTAATTGGTGCATGACAAATTTGATTTTACATACAATTGGTTTATCTTCTGATTTAATGATTTCAACTGCGTCTACAGGAAACCAGTTAGAATATGGTAAACCTGGGTTTTGCGCCAAAAATTGACGAGCATACAAATTAGTTTGCTCCACCATGAGGTTAACAAAACCCTCAGAGAAAAAGACTTTGAAAAAGTCTATTTCTGTGAGGCCGGTGGTGTCAAACTTGATTCCTGATTCTGCCACAAAATCAGGAATTAGTGGCTCGTAATTTTCATGGGGCGAGGTCCATACGGGGTCCGAAGAGGGGTGCGCTGGTTCATCTTCAGGAGTGTGCACTGCCTCATCTTCTGTCCTGGGACGTCTGCATGGTGGTTCTGCAGGACCCGAGGAGGAAGATGAGAAGGAGGAGGAGTAAGATGATGAAGAATCCGAAAAGTAATGCAATGTGGGATCCTCTCCCTCGCTATCAGTGTCGAAGGCAAGAAAAGAATATGCCTCCTGCACTGAATAGCGCTGTTGGGAGGAACGTGATGGGCGGGAAATTTTTTGTGTGAATATGGTGCTTTGTGTGTACTTTATTTATAACTGTATGTGTGTGGGGGGGGGGGGATAGTGATTGGTGCAAACTTGTCTGAAAAGAAAAAGCTAAAATAAAAAAAGCTAATAGGGAGAAAAAAATGCTTGTGAAAAGAAAAGTCTAAAACAGCAGGCCCTAGCTCTGATCAGTGAACTGTGTCACTTGTCAAAGATCGGCAACTGCTGGATGTGCGCACGGGGTGTGGCGCAAGGGGGGTGAAAAAACACGGAAAACAGCAGGCATGAGCTCTGATAAATGAACTGCGTCACTTTTCAAAGATTGGCGGCTGCGGGATTTGTGCACTGGGGTGTGGCGCAAGGGGGGGGGGGTGAAAAAATGGAAAACAGCAGGCATGAGCTCTGATAAGTGAACTGCGCCACTTATCAAAGATCGGCAGCTGCGGGATGTGTGCACTGGGGTGTGACGCAAGGTTTTTTTAAAAACCATAAAACAGCAGGCACAAGCTCTGATAAGTGAACTGCGTCACTTATCAAAGTTCGGCAGCTGCGGGATGGGCGTACAGAGTTGGCGCAAGGGGGGTGAGAAAGAAAAGCGAGCACGAGTGTTGATCGGTGAACTGCGTCACCAATCAACGCTCGGCGGCTGCTAAATGTGCGCTCGAAGGCGGCGCAAAAGGGGGGTGGAAGGGGGTAAAAAGAGGGGGAAGGGAAGGGGGGAATGGGGGTGGATGAATAGAGATATCACAGCTTTACATCAATATACCAGAGGGATTAACTCGTTACTTAGCTCACAGGTATCCCTCCTTTTTTTATTTCTCATTTAAAATTTTACTCTTTATTAAACTTTAATAAAAGCCTTAATGGCATCAATAATTAGCATCATACCAACACCCAAAGTAGAAAACAACCAGGGGGAGTGCCTACCCCTAAACTGGCCTACCTCAACCTACCTACCAGCGGAGGTTGGCACCCTAAACCTGCGCACTGGCGCCCCTGCTCCTCGACGGCTCTCATTGCTCACTCTTTCACGCCCTCACAAATCTGAGCCTGAACAGTGTGTACATAGAAATATCCTACATACTCTCCTATACCCTCTATGTGTAGAAATTCCAATATGTGGCCTCCATCAATTAGTTAAACCGCAGAGTAGCAATGTGGATATATATTTATGATCTAGTAGCAGCGGGTGTTATTTAATTGGGTCTTGTCACGCTGCTTTGGCCAGCCATACCCTGTGATAGTTAATCCGCGAAGGAGGAGAAGAAGAATGTGGGTGCATCCACTTTTATGGCAACGCCTCACTAAAGGGCATTTTCACAGGCTCTATTCAGCTCTGCGGACACATCCGGACACCTTTGATATCTTGTTGGAGACAGTACGTCCAGGATTAACATATCAGGATATCCGCAGAGGAGCGTCTTCTCCTTACCCTACAGTATGTATTCACCATCCTCACATACTGATGTTGATGATGTTTTTTGTACTATTTTTATTTTCATAGCCACTTATTTAAATTATATTAATACATTTTTACTAAGTTCTATACAAATATGTAGTAATTTTTTAAATGTTAGTATCCAGTGTAAATTTATGAAGGTAAACTTGTCTCCTGCCTTTTTATATCCTCATATTACTTTGGTTTACTAGGGTTTTTTAAAAGCATTGTAACATAGCTAATTTTTTTGTGTGTGTGCTTTCAGATTCCTGTCAACTGGATTATCTTATGCAGGAATACATCTTGAATTTCTCATAGGGCGGTCCACTATTTCAGGTATTGTGAGTAATACATGTGTTAAAATATGGGACAAACTACATGAACTTGTGATGCCGGAGCCCAAAATGGAGATTTGGTCATAAATAGCCAGTGGATTTTCTGACTGTTGTCAATTTCCGCACTGTATTGGAGCCCTGGATGGAAAACATCCACCATCGGGCACCCAATTCTATAATTATAAGCAGTTTTTCTCTGTAGTTCTGTTAGCTGTAGTTGACAGTAACTACAGGTTTATAATTGTAGATATTGGGGCCTATGGGTGAACTGGAGACTCTAGAGTCTTCAATGCATCCATTATGGGTCGGCGGCTGCGTGAAAACCTGTTGGACCTCCCACCACCACGACAACATCCAGGCTCCAATGCTGAAGCAGTCCCATATGTACTTGTGGCAGATGAGGCCTTCCAATTGACCAGGCATGTAATGAGGACTTATCCCCGGCGTAACTTAGACCACCGGCGTGTCTTTAATGTCAGACTTTCACGGGCACGGTGACTGGTGGAGTGCGCCTTTGGCATTATGGCATCCAAATGGCGTGTTCGCCAGTCTACCATTCAGCTGAGAGAGGCAAATGTTAATGAAGTCATAAAAGCTTGTGTTGTTCTACACAACTTCACAAGAATTCATGAGTGCTCCTCAGCTGACAGTGGTGAAGGGATGTTGGCTAATGTGGGTAGGCGTACAACACAAGTCCTTCCTCAGCGGCGTCCCCTTTCTGGCATAAAAGTTAGGGATATTTTGACAAATTATTTTGTTTCTCCTCAGGGAGCTACTCCCTGGCAAGATAATGTTGTTTCTTTGTTGTAATTATTTCATATCTATCTATATATATTTTCTGAAAAAATGCATAAATTACTTAAATTACTATGTGTGTTCCATTGACTTATGCAACAGATGTTTATCAACCGAGTAATTGAGTATGATGTTGTAATGATTGGTCCAACAATCTGAAATTGACTTTTGACTATATTTTTTTATTATAGCAAAAGCCTTTTTTTTGTTTTTAAACACCATATCAATATCATATGTTGTTTTTTTTTTTAAATGACATAACCCATTTTGTAAGATAAATATAACAAAGTGCTATCACAGCAGAGTCAAACAAAAACATGTTTAAATCCAAAAATAAAAAGAATCATCATGAACAATTCTCATTACAGATTTCTGTAAGTTGGTGGAGGTGATGGCGGAAGCTTAGGGTCCTGGTCAGGTGGCCTTTGTTGGGCCAATTGTCCATCATCCTGTGTGTATGATGTCTATCCCTTCTCAAAATGATGCCCTTGCTCATATTGGCCAGTTGGGTATTGGCTATAATAAGGGTTTTGAGTATGGCCCTTATGAGGTTGAAAATAAGTTCTTGCCTCATAATCCCCCCCAATATGGCCATGCCGTCCAAACCCAGGTTGGGACCAGCCTCCAGCACTGGATCTGGACAAGTGGCCATATTGAGAAGGTTGATGGTGTGATGGCATATGGTAATGTGCTGGCCTTGGTGGGTTTTGGATGGGAACAGGTAGAGGTGTAGGCACACGTGGAGGGGGTGCTTCAAATACTTGTTGAGCATGCACCTGTTGAGATGATGGAAGGCGCAGGACGTTACATGCTGACAGCTGCAACCTCTCAATGAACTCAAACAAATCATACGGTTCATTTGGGGGGGTGCATGCATCAATAGGCATTTGAAAACACCCTTTCACACTTAGCATCACCTCACGGGGTATGGGACGGAGGTACCCGGCCAGGCTCCTCGCTAAGGCCTCCTCACCATCATCATGTGCAGCCCTGGACAAATAATTAATGACCCCAGTGTCCACATTCCTGCGACTTTCTTGCAGCTCTCTCCTTCTGCGGCCATGGCGGGAAATGACAGCAGGCTGTGGGGATGTCTCCAGTGGAACAGTAGGGCTGCTACTGTTTCCTGGATCATCCTGGCTTATTACTGGAACTGGTGCTGCTGTGGGTGGTGGTGCAGCTTCTTGGCCAGTTGTTGCCAGATCTTGTAGTGCAACTGAAGATGTGGCAGGAGGGATGTCACTGGAAGGATGTGAAGATGGGCCAGCCACCTCTTCTCCTTTCCCAACAGGATCTATCAGGGCCTCCGAGTCTGAGCCGGCCTCCCTCTCAGTGAGGTTTGACTGTGTTCTGTTAGTAAAGTATGAGAATAATGAATTTAAATTTTAAATTTTACCTTTATATAACATATGTGTAAGGTGTTTTGATGTTTTTTACTTACGGTCTCAGATCCATACTGGGATCCAAAAATGAGAGTTGATCATGATAAATATATTTGCTCTTTTTTGCAGGCGCTGCTGACCCACTCCTGGCCCGCTGCTGAGTTTCTCTCCTATATTGGTCGCGTATGCTGCGCCATCGTCTCATAACATCTTCCACTGCAATGAAAGAGAAAAAAGTAATGTATAAGGCCATTGTGCACAGTGGTACCACAAGGTGTCAGTGATTTAACAGATTTTAATGTGGCCTAGTAACCTGCATTTCTTAAAAAATATCATCAACATAAATATTGTAAACACAAACAGCACAATACGATATAATTTCAGGCTATAAGGACAGTGTCCTCTCCCCTCTGTAGCAGTATGTCATTGTGAATTTGGTTAATGTAAACGACATCTATAAAACTCTGTACGTAACCCCTTTCTCATGTCCAGCACCATGTAATTAATGGTGCTATATAAATGATATTAATCTTAATGAAAATAACAATAGGCCCAAATTCATGTAGGTAATGCAGTTTGCAATATTAATTCATAGAGAAACATGAGTGTACTTACTAATATGCCTCTGGACCTCACGTGGCCACTGCTCGTATTCTGGGAAAAGGATCCCACATATGCTTCTCCATGCCACCTATTTCTGGCCCGGTTGGAATAATGGGCATCTCGCTGATCCCGTATTTCTGGCCTCTCTTACACCAGGACCAGCAGCATTTTGACATCAATAATATAGGACATGATGCAGTAGACTCTGTGGAGGCGTGAAGCAGACTTCCGGGATATCTGTCTGGCTTTTTCAGCTAATTATCATGTCTGAGCTTCCTGATTGAGGGCTTGGCACATTTCCTGTCACCTGCTGAACTCTTGTGTATTTTATGCAAGTCACACTGTTGGTCCGTGTGTAATCCGTATTTTTTGCGCACCCATAGACTTTCATTGGCGGATTTTTTGTGCAATACGCTGACAAATACAGCATGCAGCGATTTTCTACAGCCGTAAAATACGGATGTGTAATATACGCCAAATAGGAGCTGCCCCATAGAGAATCATTGGTCCGTGTGCAATGCGTTGTAAAACTCTAGTGTGACGCCGGCCTAACAGTTTCAATGTGCAACTTCAAGGAGAGGGGAAGCTCATCTGTTA
Organism: Ranitomeya variabilis; assembly: GCF_051348905.1. Taxonomy (NCBI): domain Eukaryota; kingdom Metazoa; phylum Chordata; class Amphibia; order Anura; family Dendrobatidae; genus Ranitomeya; species Ranitomeya variabilis. The sequence goes on along the minus strand of NC_135237.1, from coordinate 248,628,852 downwards.
TATGCAATCACATGTGAAAGCATTTGAAGTAAAATTAAGCCTCCTCATCAAACAGTGAAGGAAGACAATTTCTGCCATCTCCCCACAACTCAAAATCTGTTAGTGGAAAAACCATTGGTTGCATTCCCAAACAAAAGGTGTGGATTCACTGGAAAACTTACAAAAAGCAGTTCGAATTTAGAATTAAAGAGCTCCATCTCAATGAACAGGACTTACAGATTTTCCGTAACCCATTTTCTGCTGACATTGAAAATATGGATACAATTTACCAAATGGAACTGGCTGAACAGCAGAATTATGACTCTCCGAAATACGCATTCAAGTCAAGCAGCGTTCCTAATTTCTATGCATCTCTTCCCTCTGAGACATATCCTAAGCTCAGGAACCATGCACTCAAAATGGCAACATCTTTGGCAGCACTTACGTCTGTGAACAGACTTTTTCCAGAATGAGGCTATGTGCACACGTTGCGGATTGGTGTGCAGATTTTTCCGCACTGTTTTTGCAAAATCCGCAGGTAAACCACACTGCGGATTACCTGCGGATTTGCCGCAGATTTACTGCGGTTTTTGTGCGGATTCCACCTGCGGTTTTACACCTGCGGATTCCTATTGAGGAGCAGGTATAAACTGCTGCGGAATCTGCACAAATAATTGATATGCTGTGGAAAAAACACTGCTGCGTTTCCGCGCGTTTTTTTTCCGCAGCATGTGCACTGCGGATTTTGTTTTCCATACGTTTACATGGTACTGTACAACGCATGGAAAACAGCTGCAGATGCGCAGCGTCAAATCCACTGCGGATCCGCAGCAAAATCCGCAACGTATGCACATAGCCTGAAACATCTGAAATCTCCAACTAGATCTAGACTAACTGATGCACACTATTATTTTTTATTATTAATATTATTATTATTTATTTATATAGCACCATTAATTCCATGGTGCTGTACACTAGATGGGGTTACATCAAAATACAAATATCACTTACAGTAAACAAAACTAACACACTTGCATCACTTGTTACGACTGGCAGTGACAAATATGGAACCAGACATTGACCATTTCATTAGCCAAAAGCAGGCCCATATTTACCATTGAAATACCAGTAAGTTTGTTGATTTAACTTGTTTTTCATTTTAAATATTGTATTTGTTCCTGTTTTGTTTTTTAACTTCAAATCACCTGACCGCGACGTCATCGAAGGTCCTTCAAGCTCTGCAATTCTTAGGAACGGAGGCAGACGCTTGCAGCGGTGACAGCCAGGCTTCTCGGAGGGGTGAGTATATCCATATTTTTTATTTTTATTCTTTATTTTTTACATGAATATGGATCCCAGGGCCTGAAGGAGAGTTTCCTCTCCTTCAGACCCTGGGAACATCCAGGATCGCTCCCTGCACACACCTTACCCGGCGTATAAGACGACCCCCGACTTTTGGGACAATTTTTAGGGGTTAAAAATTTGTCTTATACGCCGGAAAATACGGTATATTCCGGCCCTCCAATGGTCTGAGGAAAAGTAAACTGACCCACTGTTTAAAAAGTTTGAGGACCCCTGTTCTAGATGTTTTATCTGTCACTGCACAAACTTGACGCATATCAGCAGAGACACTGCATGAACAGGTTTTCTAGTCCTTTCTTTGGCTTATACAATGAGTCTTAACCCTATGGACTTCTAGCTCAGCAGATTGGACCAAAGGCAAGAATTACGTTTGCCATTGGCATGCTGTCTTGTCCAGCAGTTTGTATTTGTACTTAAAGCACCTAGACACATTTCTTGCAACGTGCTGGCACTAACAGACCTTTAACCCCTTAATCCCGTATGACGTACTATATCGTCAAGGTGACCTGGGACTTAATTCCCGGTGACGGGATAGTACGTCATACGCGATCGGCCGCGCTCACGGGGGGAGCGCGGCCGATCGCGGCCGGGTGTCAGCTGCCTATCGCAGCTGACATCCGGCACTATGTGCCAGGAGCGGTCACGGACCGCCCCCGGCACATTAACCCCCGGCACACCGCGATCAAACATGATCGCAGTGTACCGGCGGTATAGGGAAGCATCACGCAGGGAGGGGGCTCCCTGCGGGCTTCCCTGAGACCCCCGGAGCAACGCGATGTGATCGCGTTGCTCCGAGGGTCTCCTACCTCCTTCCTCCCTGCAGGTCCCGGATCCAAGATGGCCGCGGCATCCGGGTCCTGCAGGGAAGGAGGTGGCTTACCGAGTGTCTGCTCAGAGCAGACGCTGGTAAGCCTGCACCGATGTAAGTGAGATCGGTGATCTGACAGAGTGCTGTGCACACTATCAGATCATCGATCTGTGATGTCCCCCCCTGGGACAAAGTAAAAAAAAAAAATTTCCACATGTGTAAAAAAAAAAAAAAAAAAAAAAATTCCTAAATAAATAAAAAAAATATATATATTATTCCCATAAATACATTTCTTTATCTAAATAAAAAAAACAAAACAATAAAAGTACACATATTTAGTATTGCCGCGTCCGTAACGACCCAACCTATAAAACTGCCCCACTAGTTAACCCCTTCAGTAAACAACGTAAGAAAAAAAAAACGAGGCAAAAAACAATGCTTTATTACCATACTGCCGAACAAAAAGTGGAATAACACGCGATAAAAAAGACGGATATAAATAACTATGGTACCGCTGAAAACGTCATCTTGTCCTGCAAAAAACAAGCCGCCATACAGCATCATCAGCGAAAAAATATAAAAGTTATAGTCCTGAGAATAAAGCGATACCAAAATAATTATTTTTTCTATAAAATAGTTTTTATCGTATAAAAGCGCCAAAACATAAAAAAATTATATAAATGAGGTATCACTGTAATCGTACTGACCCGAAGAATAAAACTGCTTTATCAATTTTACCAAACGTGAAATGGTATAAACGCCTCCCCCAAAAGAAATTCATGAATAGCAGGTTGTTGGTCATTCTGCCTCACAAAAATCGGAATAAAAAGTGATCAAAAACGGTCACGTGTCCGAAAATGTTACCAATAAAAATATCAGCTCGTCCCACAAAAAACAAGACCTCACATGACTCTGTGGAGCAAAATGTGGAAAAATTATAGGTCTCAAAATGTGGAGACGCAAAAACTTTTTTGCTATAAAAAGCGTCGCTGGTTTCACACTTGCGTTTTTGTCTGCAGCGTTTTTTGCACAAAAAAACGCATGCGTTTTTCCCCTATATTTAACATTGAAAACGCATGCGTTTTTTGTACGCGTTTGGTCACGTTTTCAAACGCATGCGTTTTTTTCTGCATGCGTTCATTTTCAGAAATACAACCTTTTTTTTTGGAAGTGCATCTGAACAGCAAGGTGGATTGCTGTTGAGGGGAGATAGAGAGAAAAAAAAAAAATCTATAAATCTTCAGCACAGCGAGTGTGAGCGAGCTGAGTGTGACCTGAGTGTAAGTGTGAACGGCGGTAAGTGTGTGACTTGTGATTCAGTGACTTTGGAATCAGGGAGTTTCCAAGGGAGGAATTGCTTCTGTTTTTTTTTTGTTTAATTAATACTTTGTATTTATTTTTAATTAACGTTTCTGTGTGGTGCAATCCCCATTAGGAAATGTGCTCCACAATTGTTAATGCCATCCAGTGTACATCTTGCCACATGTATGCAGTCCTTGACCAGCCGGTCGAGGGTGCATACTGCTGTGCGAGATGTGAGCACATTGTGCATTTGGAAACCCAGATACTGGATCTAAATGTGCAGCTGGCAACACTGAGATCCATAGACAATATGGAGAGGAGTCTTCTGCTCACAGAGCAGACGCTCAATGGGATAGATGAGGAGGGGGATGGTAGGATGGAGCTGCAGGACAGTGTGGCAGTTAGCTGGGTGACAGATAGAAGGCGGGGTAGAGGGAAGAGTGCCAGGGAGGCTAGTCCTGATCTGGCACACCCCAATAAGTTTGCTAAGTTGGCAGATGAGGGGGGTGCCAGTACAGGGGTAGCACTGCTGCAGCCAGGCATGTCCTCTGAAAGCCGGAGGAGTGACTGCTCCAGTAAGGAGGGAAAAAGGAGAGCAGGGCAGGCCAGACAGGTGCTGGTAGTGGGGGACTCAATTATTAGGGGAACAGATAGGGCAATCTGTCACAAAGACAGGGATCGTCGGACGGTGTGCTGCCTACCTGGCGCTCGAGTCCGACACATCGCTGATCGGGTGGACAGATTACTGGGAGGGGCTGGTGAGGACCCAGCGGTCATGGTGCACATTGGCACAAATGACAAAGTTAGAGGTAGGTGGAAGGTCCTTAAAGATGATTTCAGGGAATTAGGCTGCAAGCTGAAAGCAAGGACCTCCAACGTGGTATTTTCCGAAATACTGCCTGTACCACGTGCCACGCCAGAGAGGCAACGGGAGATTAGGGAGGTTAATAAGTGGCTCAAGAATTGGTGTAGGAAGGAGGGGTTTGGGTTCCTGCAGAACTGGGCCGACTTCTCAGTTGGCTACAGGCTCTACGCTAGGGACGGGCTGCACCTCAATGGGGAAGGTGCAGCTGTGCTGGGGAAGAAAATGGTTAGAAGGCTGGAGGAGTGTTTAAACTAGGGATTGGGGGGGAGGGTATTCATTTTATAGGAGGGGAAGATAGTGCAGATAGAGACCTGGGCACAAATAAGGAAGTTGGGGGTGGTGGTGGCATGGGGGGTGGGGTTAGAACAGTTAGTAATTTAAGAAAGAATAGAGGTACAGAGAGTAACATCAAGTGCATGTATACTAATGCCAGAAGCCTCGCCAACAAAATGGATGAATTAGAACTAATGTTGTTGGAGCATAATTATGACATGGTGGGGATATCTGAGACGTGGCTGGATGAGAGCCATGACTGGGCTGTTAACTTGCAGGGCTATAGCCTTTTCAGAAATGACCGTACAGATAAGCGAGGGGGTGGGGTGTGTCTGTATGTAAAATCGACCTTAAAACCCATCCTGCGTGATAATATAGGTGAATCTAATGAAAATGTAGAGTCTCTGTGGGTGGAGATAAGGGGAGGGGGAAAAAATAATAAATTACTGATAGGGGTTTGTTATAAATCTCCAAAACTAATGGAAGCAATGGAGAATATCCTCGTAAAGCAAATAGATGAAGCTGCGACTCAAGAAGAAGTCATTATTATGGGGGACTTCAACTACCCTGAAATAGATTGGGGAACAGAAACCTGCAGTTCCAGCAAAGGTAATCGGTTTTTGACAACTATGAGAGACAATTACCTTTCACAACTGGTTCAGGACCCAACAAGGAGGGGGGCACTGCTAGACCTAATATTAACCAACAGGCCAGACCGCATATCAAATATAAGGGTTGGGGGTCACTTGGGGAATAGTGATCACAAAATAATAAGTTTTCATGTAACCTTTAATAAGATGGGTAGTAGGGGGGTGACAAGGACACTAAACTTCAGGAGGGCAAATTTCCAACGGATGAGAGAGGATCTTGGTGCAATTAACTGGGACGATATCCTGAGACACAAAAATACACAAAGAAAATGGGAGACATTTATTAGCATCCTGGATAGGACCTGTGCACAGTATATACCGTATGGGAATAAACATACTAGAAATAGGAGGAAACCAATATGGCTAAATAGAGCTGTAAGGGGCGCAATAAGGGACAAAAAGAAAGCATTTAGAGAATTAAAGGAAGTAGGTAGTGAGGAGGCATTAAATAAATACAGAAAATTAAATACATTCTGTAAAAAGCAAATCAAGGCAGCAAAGATTGAGACCGAGAGACTCATTGCCAGAGAGTAAAAATAATCCCAAAATATTCTTTAACTATATAAATAGTAAGAAACTAAAAAATGACAGTGTTGGCCCCCTTAAAAATAGTCTGGGTGAAATGGTGGATGAGGATGAGGAAAAAGCCAATATGCTAAATGACTTTTTTTCATCAGTATTTACAAAAGAAAATCCCATGGCAGACAAAATGACTAGTGATAAAAATTCCCCATTAAATGTCACCTGCTTAACCCAGCAGGAAGTACAGCGGCGTCTAAAAATAACTAAAATTGACAAATCTCCGGGCCCGGATGGGATACACCCCCGAGTACTGCAGGAACTAAGTACAGTCATTGATAGACCATTATTTTTAATCTTTAAAGACTCCATAATAACAGGGTCTGTACCACAGGACTGGCGTATAGCAAACGTGGTGCCAATATTCAAAAAAGGGGCAAAAACTGAACTCGGTAATTATAGGCCAGTAAGTTTAACCTCTACTGTGGGTAAAATCCTGGAGGGCATTCTAAGGGATGCTATGCTGGAGTATCTGAAGAGGAATAACCTCATGACCCAGTATCAGCACGGGTTTACTAGGGACCGTTCATGTCAGACTAATTTGATCAGCTTCTATGAAGAGGTAAGTTCAGGACTGGACCAAGGGAACCCAGTGGACGTAGTATATATGGACTTTTCCAAAGCTTTTGATACGGTGCCACACAAAAGGTTGTTACATAAAATGAGAGTAATGGGGATAGGGGAAAATATGTGTAAGTGGGTTGAGAGCTGGCTCAGGGATAGGAAACAAAGGGTGGTTATTAATGGAGCACACTCGGACTGGGTCACGGTTAGCAGTGGGGTACCACAGGGGTCAGTATTGGGCCCTCTTCTTTTTAACATATTTATTCATGACCTTGTAGGGGGCATTCAGAGTAGAATTTCAATATTTGCAGATGACACTAAACTCTGCAGGGTAATCAATACAGGGGAGGAAAATTTTATATTACAGGATGATTTATGTAAACTAGAAGCTTGGGCTGATAAATGGCAAATGAGCTTTAATGGGGATAAATGTAAGGTGATGCACTTGGGTAGAAGTAATAAGATGTATAACTATGTGCTTAATTCTAAAACTCTGGGCAAAACCGTCAATGAAAAAGACCTGGGTGTATGGGTGGATGACAAACTCATATTCAGTGGCCAGTGTCAGGCAGCTGCTACAAAGGCAAATAAAATAATGGGATGTATTAAAAGAGGCATAGATGCTCATGAGGAGAACATAATTTTACCTCTATACAAGTCACTAGTTCGACCACACTTAGAATACTGTGCACAGTTCTGGTCTCCGGTGTATAAGAAAGACATAGCTGAACTGGAGCGGGTGCAGAGAAGAGCGACCAAGGTTATTAGAGGACTGAGGGGTCTGCAATACCAAGATAGGTTATTACACTTGGGGCTATTTAGTTTGGAAAAACGAAGACTAAGGGGTGATCTTATTTTAATGTATAAATATATGAGGGGACAGTACAAAGACCTTTCTGATGATCTTTTTAATCATAGACCTGAGACAGGGACAAGGGGGCATCCTCTACGTCTGGAGGAAGGAAGGTTTAAGCATAATAACAGACGCGGATTCTTTACTGTAAGAGCAGTGAGACTATGGAACTCTCTGCCGTATGATGTTGTAATGAGTGATTCATTAATTAAATTTAAGAGGGGACTGGATACCTTTCTGGAAAAGTATAATGTTACAGGGTATATACACTAGATTCCTTGATAAGGCGTTGATCCAGGGAACTAGTCTGATTGCCGTATGTGGAGTCGGGAAGGAATTTTTTTCCCCATGGTGGAGTTACTCTTTGCCACATGGGTTTTTTTTGCCTTCCCCTGGATCAACATGTTAGGGCATGTTAGGTTAGGCTATGGGTTGAACTAGATGGACTTACAGTCTTCCTTCAACCTTAATAACTATGTAACTATGTAACTATGTAACCTGCAGTATTTTCTTGCGTTTTTAAGCACATGCGTTTGCGTTAAAAACGCATGCGTTTTTATCGAAAAAAAACAGAAAACACACTGAAAAGCCACCCACCACCATCAAGGTGATAAAGGGATCCAAACCCTAACCCTAACTCTACCCCTAACCTCACCCCTAACCGTTTAATGAACATTTTCTGACAGTCATAGTGCCACGTATTTAAGTGCCACATATTTAAGTGCCACGTATTTCAGTGCCACGTATTTCAGTGCCACGTATTTCAGTGCCACGTATTTCAGTACCACGTATTTCAGTTCCACGTATTTCAGTGCCACGTATCAAGTATTTCAGTGCCACGTGTTTCAGTGCCACGTATCACGTATTTCAGTGCCACGTGTTTCAGTGCCACGTATTTAAGTGCCACGTATCACGTATCTCAGTGCCACGTATCACGTATTTCAGTGCCACATATTTAAGTGCCACGTATTTAAGTACCACGTATTTCAGTGCCACGTATTTCAGTGCCATGTATTTCAGTGCCACGTATTTCAGTGCCACGTATCACGTATTTCAGTGCCACGTATGTAAGTGCCACGTATCACGTATTTCAGTGCCACGTTTGACGTATTTCAGTGCCACGTATTTCAGTGCCACGTATTTAAGTGCCACGTATTTCAGTGCCACGTATTTCAGTGCCACGTATTTCAGTGCCACGTATTTCAGTGCTACGTATTTCAGTCACGTTTAGGGTTAGGGTTAGGGGTAAGGTTAGGGTTAGGGCTAGGGTTGGAGGTAAAGTTAGGGTTAGGGTTGGGGCTAAAGTTAGGGTTGGGGCTAAAGTTAGGGTTAGGGTTTGGATTACATTTACGGTTTGGATTAGGGTTGGGATTAGAATTATGGGTGTGTCAGGGCTAGGGGTGTGGTTAGGGTTACCGTTGGGATTAGGGTTAGGGGTGTGTTTGGGTTAGGGTTTCAGGTAGAATTGGGGAGTTTCCACTGTCCAGGCACATCAGGGGCTCTCCAAACGCGACATGGCGTCCAATCTCAATTCCAGCCAATTCTGCGTTGAAAAAGTAAAACAGTGCTCCTTCCCTTCCGAGCTCTCCCGTGTGCCCAAAAAGGGGTTTACCCCAACATATGGGTTATCAGCGTACTCGGGACAAATTGAACAACAACTTCTGGGGTCCAAGTTCTCTTGTTATCCTTGGGAAAATAAAAATTTGGGGGGCTAAAAATAATTTTTGTGGGAAAAAAAGATGTTTTATTTTCACGGCTCTGCGTTATAAACTGTAGTGAAACACTTGGGGGTTCAAAGTTCTCACAACACATCTAGATAAGGTCCTTGGGAGGTCTAGTTTCCAATATGGGGTCACTTGTGGGGGGTTTGTACTGTTTGGGTACATCAGGGGCTCTGCAAATGCAATGTGACGCCTGCAGACCAATCCATTTAAGGCTGCATTCCAAATGGCGCGCCTTCCCTTCCGAGCTCTGTCATGCGCCCAAACAGTGGTTCCCCCCCACATATGGGGTATCAGCGAACTCAGGACAAATTGGAAAACAAATTTTGGGGTCCAATTTATTCTGTTACCCTTGTAAAAATACAAAACTGGGTGCTAAAAAATCATTTTTGTGAAAAAAAAATTATTTTCATGGCTCTGCGTTATAATCTGTAGCGAAACACATGGGGGTTCAAAGCTCTCAAAACACATCTAGATAAGTTCCTTAGGGGGTCTACTTTCCAAAATGGTGTCACTTGTGGGGGGTTTCAATGTTTAGGCACATCAGGAGCTCTCCAAACGCAACATGGCGTCCCATCTCAATTCCAGTCAATTTTGCATTGAAAAGTCAAATGGCGCTCCTTCCCTTCCAAGCTCTGCCATGCACCCAAACAATGGTTTACACCCACATATGGGGTATCAGCGTACTCAGGACAAATTGCAAAACATTTTTTGGGGTCCAATTTCTTCTCTTACCCTTGGTAAAATTAAAAATTGGGGGCGAAAAGATCATTTTTGTGAAAAAATATGATTTTTTATTTTTACGGCTCTGCATTATAAACTTCTGTGAAGCACTTGGTGGGTCAAAGTGCTCACCACACATCTAGATAAGTTCCTTAGGGGGTCTACTTCCAAAATGATGTCACTTGTAGGGGGTTTCAATGTTTTGGCACATCAGGGGCTCTCCCAACGCAACATGGCGTCCCATCTCAATTCCAGTCAATTTTGCATTGAAAAGTCAAATGGCGCTCCTTCCCTTCCAAGCTCTGCCATGCGCCCAAACAATGGTTTACACCCACATATGGAGTATCAGCGTACTCAGGACAAATTGCACAACATTTTTGGGTGTCCAATTTCTTCTCTTACCCTTGGGAAAATAAAAAATTGGGGGCGAAAAGATCATTTTTGTGAAAAAATATGATTTTTTATTTTTACGGCTCTGCATTATAAACTTCTGTGAAGCACTTGGTGGGTCAAAGTGCTCAACACACATCTAGATAAGTTCCTTAGGGGGTCTACTTTCCAAAATGGTGTCATTTGTAGGGGGTTTCAGTGTTTAGGCACATCAGGGGCTCTCCAAACGCAACATGGCGTCCCATCTCAATTCCAGTCAATTTTGCATTGAAAAGTGAAATGGCGCTCCTTCCCTTCCAAGCTCTGCCATGCGCCCAAACAATGGTTTACACCCACATATGGGGTATCAGCGTACTCAGGACAAATTGTAAAACAACTTTTGGGGTCCATTTTCTCCTGTTACCCTTGGTAAAATAAAACAAATTGGAGCTGAAATAAATTTTGTGTGAAAAAAAGTTAAATGTTCATTTTTATTTAAACATTCCAAAAATTCATGTGAAACACCTGAAGGGTTAATAAACTTCTTGAATGTGGTTTTGAGCACATTCAGGGGTGCAGTTTAGAATGGTGTCACACTTGGGTATTTTCTATCATATAGACCCCTCAAAATGACTTCAAATGAGATGTGGTCCCTAAAAAAAAATGGTGTTGTAAAAATGAGAAATTTCTGGTCAAATTTTAACCCTTATAACTCCCTAACAAAAAAAATTTTGTTTCCAAAATTGTGCTGATGTAAAGTAGACATGTGGGAAATGTTACTTATTAAGTATTTTGCGTGACATATGTCTGTGATTTAAGGGCATAAAAATTCAAAGTTGGAAAATTGCGAAATTTTCAAAATTTTCGCCAAATTTCCGTTTTTTTCACAAATAAACACAAGTTATATAGAATAAGTTTTACCACTATCATGAAGTACAATATGTCACGAGAAAACAATGTCAGAATCGGCAAGATCCGTCAAAGCGTTCCAGAGTTATAGCCTCATAAAGGGACAGTGGTCAGAATTGTAAAAATTGGCCCGGTCATTAACGTGCAAACCACCCTCGGGGCTTAAGGGGTTAAAAATAGAACAGATGTCGTTTCTTGTGTGGTTCAACAATGCAAAGTGCAGTGAAATTCTGCTGTGGTGTTCATGTGTCACTTACAATATGCTCTTGTCTGATCTGATATCGGAGCATTGTTTTTTAGAATAGTATTAGTCCTGTCTTTGCTTTTTCTCTATCATGTTTTTTTTTTTACTTACTTTAGCTAGCTAAATTAAATCCCATTCATAAATAAAATAGGATACAAACAAAGTATATGAAACCTCAAAATAAGGTATCTTATATTATTGTAGCAGAAAGCATATAAAATATATTTAACTTCTATTGGAGAAGTTGAGTAGCATTTTAGCCTTGATCACATAGGTTGCATTCCTTGGACAATTTTTTTCTGTGGCTAGATTATTAGAAGACCCCTAGAGACCAGCTGTGTGGAAGAACCTGCAAGAAAGTATTCAGTTCCCCTGCTGAGCCACCAAAGTTGAAAATAAAGCATTAAACAGTTCTTGTTATAATGTGTTGTTCATCTATTCTACAAAGATGTCAGATCCCTCAGAACAAGACAGAATTTTTGTAGCATCTCTGCAATATACTCTATGTAATATTTAAGACTCTGGAACAAGGTCAACCAACATCCCTTTGGTAAATCAAAATTCCCTAAAAGTATTTAAATCTGACATAATCACAAGTAATTAATAAAAACTTTACAGGATCTGCTATGGACCATATGATTTTGAGAGAGAAATAAATGATCATCTGTCTTAAAATAGGGTCCTGCACATGACTCTCAGAGTGTTGTATGGATGCCTCAACATTCACTTTGATTCTTTCCATGCTTGATATTGGATCAGGCACAAGAATCAAATTATTAAGGCACCTGAGTGTACATGTGAATTTGAAGGAGGTCTTTAAGAATGTTATAAAATCGTCTCCAACACGTAATTCAAATGACAGCTCATCCTAGTCATGTGTCAGGATGGGATGCAGTCTGAAAACCACTGCTCCCCTTACAGAGGATCTGTATCATAAGCATACAGTACATACTGGAGCTGCTGGAGAAGGACTGTAACAGGAAATGAAATAAACCACCTTCTCAGCTGACTCACATGCAGGGCTGAGGCTAGAGACAAAATTCTTTGTGCTCAGTGTAAGATGGCCGCCGGACAGGTCCTTGAAGTGAGATATGTATCATCGCGGTTGGTAGCTTCGGTGATGGGAGCTCGGAAAGCTTGCTCCAGCACATATAATGCTAAGAGAGTTACTAGGCCATTCCAGGGCCAGGTTTTACGAGCAGTCAAAAGAGATGGGTGGGAATGACTGCTCACATATTCCCACCCCAGGGGCGTGGTTTGTCACATAAAATGGAGACTGAGTGTCTCATTCAGTGTCTGAGTCTGGAGATGTGTGAATATCCTACGTGTTGGTCTGTGCTAAGGCCTAAAGAACTGGTTACTATCCTGAGCCAGCAGTCCCACAATATTGTATGGACTTTTTACTTTGTGTTTTCACTTTGTCCCGGAAAAGGCTGTTCTTTTGTTTGGTTCTCTAAGCGGTTTATGCAGTCTTAACAAACCTGCCTAGACGTTTTCATGAAACCTCTTCCAGTGTCTTCCTTAAACCGCAGCACAGTGAGTACAAAACCCTACCATTGGTGCTAGAAACATGGGCACGAATCCCAAGGGGCAGTGTGACTGCCGCAGAGATATAGCATGTCCTGTGTGAAAGCGACTGCAGGAGCAAAAGTCGACAACAGGAGGAGTTAATAAAGCAAGTGGTGCAGTCTAATCTCCAGCAGCAACAGATATGTGTTGTGAATTCTGCTTTTGGGCTCCCTCCAGTGGTTGTAGGTGGTAATGCAGTTGCCCCTGAGTTGCAGTCCTGGTCAGGTGTATCTGCTGATTGCAGTTCTGACTGGGGTATTTAGGCATGCAGGATTCATTAGTCCTTGCCAGTTGTCAATTGTTATTGGGAGGTGTTGGACCTCTGCTTGGTTCCTCCTGCCTTTCTGCCAAATCAGCAAAGATAAGTGTCTGTTTTTTTTTTCCTGTGGCACACATGCTATGTGCTTCACAATTCAGTGCTATTCTTTGTGTTTTCTTGTCCAGCTTAGATTGTGTCAGTATTTTCTCAGTCTTGTTGGATTCTCTGGAGTGGCAGATATACATTCCATGTCTTTAATTAGATTGTGGAACTTTTTGTATTATCTGCTGTGGATATTTTTGGAAGGGTTTTAATACTGACCGCCTAGTAATCTGTCCTATCCTTTCCTATTTAGCTAGAGTGGCCTCTTTTGCTAAATCCTGTTTTCTACCTGCATGTGTCTATTCTTCTCCTACTCACAGTCATTATTCGTGGGGGGCTGCCTATCCTTTGGGGGTCTGCTCTGAGGCAAGGTAGCATTCCTATTTCCATCTATAGGGGTATTTAGTCCTCCGGCTGTGTCAAGGTGTCTAGGGTTTGTTAGGCACACCCCACGGCTACTTCTAGTTGCGGTGTTAGTTCAGGATTTGCGGTCAGTACAGGTTCCACCGACTCCAGAGAAAGTTTCCTGCGGCTCCAAGGTCACCAGATCATAACAGTACAACTGGCCCATAATGAGTTAAATGCATCTCAGAAGAAGGGAAGAAAGGTGTTGAGCCATTTTTTTTTCTGCAATCTGTTTTGTCTTTTTTTTCCCTCTTTATTTATGGGTGGCTGAGGAGTCTTGTGCCAGCATGGATGTTCAGGAATTAGCTTCTCGTGTAGACCAGCTTGCTGCTAGGGTACAGGGTTTTTCTGATTATATTGTTCAGACTCCTGCTTTAGAGCCGAAGATTCCTACTCCTGATTTGTTTTTTGGTGATAGGTCCAAATTTTTGGGTTTCAAAAATAATTGTAAACTGTTTTTTGCTCTAAGACCGCGATCCTCCGGTGATTCCATTCAGCAGGTTAAAATTGTCATCTCCCTGCTGCGTGGCGATCCACAGGATTGGGCATTTTCCCTGGAATCTGGGAATCCGGCCTTGCTTAATGTAGATTCCTTTTTTCAGGCTTTAGGATTATTATATGATTAACTGAATTATGTGGATCAAGCGGAGAAAACCTTGTTTGCCCTGTCTCAGGGTCAAGAGGCGGCAGAATTGTTTTGTCAGAAATTTAGAAAATGGTCTGTGTTGACTAAATGGAATGATGATGCTTTGGCGGCAGTTTTCAGAAAGGGTCTTTCTGAATCCGTTAAAGATGTTATGGTGGGGTTTCCCATGCCTTCCGGTCTGAGTGATTCTATGTCTCTGGCCATTCAGATTGATCGGCGCTTGCGGGAGCGTCAAACTGTGCGCGCTGTGGCGTCGTCCTTAGAGCAAAGTCATTATGGCGACGCTTCTCATGTCATTTCAGTCTGCCCTAAGCGGACAAAGAGGATCGCTAGTTCATTTACTATCAGCACTGTACAACCTAAATTTCTGTTATCGGTGTCCTTGATCTGCTCATTGTCATCATTTTCTGTCATGGCGTTTGTGGATTCAGGCCCCGCCTTGAACTTAATGGATTTTGAGTTTGCCAGGCGTTGTGGTTTTCCCTTGCAGCCTTTGCAGAACCCTATTCCTTTAAGGGGGATTGATGCTACACCTTTGGCTAAAAATAAGCCCCAGTTTTGGACACAGGTGACCATGCACATGGCGCCAGCCCATCAGGAAGATTGTCGATTTCTGGTGTTGCATAATTTGCATGATGTTATCGTGCTGGGTTTCCCGTGGTTGCAGGTACATAATCCTGTGTTGGATTGGAAATCTATGTCTGTGACTAGTTGGGGTTGTCAGGGGGTTCATAATGATGTTCCTTTGATGTCAGTCTCCTCTTCTTCCTCTTCTGAAATTCCAGAGTTTTTGTCTGATTTTCAGGATGTATTCGATGAGCCCAAGTCCAGTTCCCTTCCACCGCACAGGGACTGTGATTGTGCGATTGACTTGATTCCAGGCAGTAAGTTTCCTAAGGGCCGACTTTTCAACCTGTCTGTGCCTGAACATACCGCCATGCGGAGTTATGTTAAGGAGTCTTTGGTGAAAGGGCATATTCGGCCATCTTCTTCACCGTTGGGAGCAGGTTTTTTTTTTTTGCTAAGAAGGATGGCTCCTTGAGACCTTGTTTTGATTATCGCCTCTTGAATAAGATCACAGTCAAGTTTCAATACCCTTTACCTTTGCTTTCTTATTTGTTTGCTAGGATTAAGGGGGCTAGTTGGTTTACGAAGATTGACCTTCGGGGAGCATATAATCTTGTTCGTATTAAACAGGGTTATGAATGGAAAACTGCGTTTAATACACCCGAAGGCCATTTTGAATACCTTGTGATGCCATTCGGGCTCACTAACGCTCCATCTGTTTTTCAATCCTTCATGCATGATATCTTCCGGACTTATATTGATAAATTCTTGATTGTATATTTGGACGATATTTTGATTTTTTCCGATGATTGGAAGTCTCATGTGGAACAGGTCAGGATGGTATTTCAGATCCTTCGTGACAATGCTTTGTTTGTGAAGGGGTCTAAGTGTCTCTTTGGGGTGCAGAAGGTTTCTTTTTTGGGCTTTATTTTTTCTCCCTCATCTATGGAGATGGATCTGGTTAAGGTTCAGGCCATTCATGATTGGATTCAACCCACATCCGTGAAGAGCCTTCAGAAATTTTGGGGTTTTGCAAATTTTTATCGCCGTTTCATTGCTAACTTCTCCAGCGTGTTTAAACCCTTGACTGATTTGACGAAAAAAGGCGCTGATGTGGCGAATTGGACCTCTGCGGCTGTCTCTGCCTTTCAGGAGCTTAAACGCCGATTTACTTCTGCTCCGGTGTTGCGCCAACCAGATGTTTCTCTTCCGTTTCAGGTTCAGATTGATGCTTCTGAGATTGGGGCAGGGGCCGTTTTGTCTCAGAGGGATTCTGTTGGTTCTTTGATGAAACCGTGTGCCTTCTTCTCCCACAAGTTTTCACCTGCTGAACACAATTATGATGTCGGCAATCGGGAGTTGTTGGCTATGAAGTGGGCATTTGAGGAGTGGCGACATTGGCTTGAGGGAGCTAAGCACCGTATTGTGGTCCTGACCGATCATAAGAATTTGATTTACCTCGAGTCTGCCAAACGGCTGAGTCCTAGACAGGCTCGATGGTCCTTGTTTTTTTCCCGTTTTGATTTCGTGGTTTCGTATCTTCCGGGTTCTAAGAATATTAAGGCTGATGCCCTTTCTAGGAGTTTTTTGCCTGATTCTCCTGAGGTCCTTGAACCGGTCGGCATTCTGAAAGAAGGGGTGGTCCTCTCTGCCATTTCCCCTGATTTACGGCGGGTTCTTCAGGAATTTCAGGCTGATAGACCTGACCGCTGTCCTGTGGGGAAATTGTTTGTTCCTGACAGATGGACTAGTAGAGTGATTTCTGAGGTTCACTGTTCTGTGTTGGCTGGTCATCCTGGTATTTTTGGTACCAGAGATTTGGTTGGTAGGTTCTTTTGGTGACCTTCGTTGTCACGTGATGTGCGTTCTTTTGTGCAGTCCTGTGGGACTTGTGCGTGGGCCAAGCCTTGTTGTTCCCGTGCTAGTGGGTTACTTTTGCCATTGCCGGTCCCTGAGAGGCCCTGGACGCATATTTCTATGGATTTTATTTCTGATCTTCCGGTTTCCCAGAGGATGTCGGTTATCTGGGTTGTTTGTGACCGGTTTTCTAAGATGGTTCATTTGGTGCCTTTGCCTAAATTGCCTTCCTCTTCAGAGTTGGTTCCGTTGTTTTTTCAGCATGTGGTTCGTTTGCATGGTATTCCGGAGAATATTGTGTCCGACAGAGGTTCCCAGTTTGTTTCTAGGTTTTGGCGGGCCTTTTGTGCTAGGCTGGGCATTGATTTGTCTTTTTCTTCTGCATTTCATCCTCAGACAAATGGCCAGACCGAGCGAACTAATCAGACTTTGGAGACTTATTTGAGATGCTTTGTGTCTGCAGATCAGGATGATTGGGTGGCCTTTTTGCCATTGGCCGAGTTTGCCCTTAATAATCGGGCTAGTTCGGCTACTTTGGTTTCGCCTTTTTTAGTAATTTTGGTTTTCATCCTCGTTTTTCTTCTTGGCAGGTTGAGCCTTCTGACTGTCCTGGTGTGGATTCTGTGGTTGACAGGTTGCAGCAGATTTGGGCTCATGTGGTGGACAATTTGGTGTTGTCTCAGGAGGAGGCTCAACGTTTTGCTAACCGTCGTCGGTGTGTTGGTTCCCGGCTTCGGGTTGGGGATTTGGTTTGGTTGTCTTCCCGTCATGTTCCTATGAAGGTCTCTTCCCCTAAGTTTAAGCCTCGGTTTATTGGTCCTTATAGGATTTCTGAGATTATTAATCCAGTGTCTTTTCGATTGGCGCTTCCGGCCTCTTTTGCTATCCATAATGTCTTCCATAGATCTTTAATGCGGAAATATGTGGTGCCTGTTGTTCCCTCTGTTGATCCTCCGGCCCCTGTTTTGGTTGATGGGGAGTTGGAGTATGTGGTTGAGAAGATTTTGGATTCTCGTTTTTCGAGGCGGAGGCTTCAGTACCTTGTCAAATGGAAGGGTTATGGCCAGGAGGATAATTCTTGGGTTTTAGCTTCTGATGTCCATGCTGCTGATTTGGTTCATGCTTTTCATCTGGCTCGTCCTGATCGGCCTGGGGGCTCTGGTGAGGGTTCGGTGACCCCTGCTCAAGGGGGGGGGGTACTGTTGTTATTCTGCTTTTGGGCTCCCTCTGGTGGTTGTAGGTGGTAATGCAGTTGCCCCTGAGTTGCAGTCCTGGTCAGGTGTATCTGCTGATTGCAGTTCTGACTGGGGTATTTAGGCGTGCAGGATTCATTAGTCCTTGCCAGTTGTCAATTGTTGTTGGGAGGTGTAGGACCTCTGCCTGGTTCCTCCTGCCTTTCTGCCAAATCAGCAAAGATAAGTGTCTGGGTTTTTTTTCCTGTGGCACACATGTTGTGTGCTTCACAATTCAGTGCTATTCTCTGTGTTTTCTTGTCCAGCTTAGATTGTGTCAGTATTTTCTCACTCTTGTTGGATTCTCTGGAGTGGCAGATATACATTCCATGTCTTTAGTTAGATTGTGGAACTTTTTGTATTATCTGCTGTGGATATTTTTGGAAGGGTTTTAATACTGACCGCCTAGTAATCTGTCCTATCCTTTCCTATTTAGCTAGAGTGGCCTCTTTTGCTAAATCCTGTTTTCTACCTGTGTGTGTCTATTCTTCTCCTACTCACAGTCATTATTCGTGGGGGGGCTGCCTATCCTTTGGGGGTCTGCTCTGAGGCAAGGTAGCATTCCTATTTCCATCTATAGGGGTATTTAGTCCTCCGGCTGTGTCGAGGTGTCTAGGGTATGTTAGGCACACCCCACGGCTACGTCTAGTTGCGGTGTTAGTTCAGGATTGTGGTCAGTACAGGTTCCACCGACTCCAGAGAAAGTTTCATGCGGCTCCAAGGTCACCAGATCATAACAGATATGGCAGCAGCAGCATCAACAGCAGCAGTGGCAGAAGCAGATGCAGCAGATGGAACTCCTAGCTGAGGTGATCCGTGGCAGGGTAACCGCCCAAACCCCAAGTCCAGGTGATGATGCACACATGAGGAAGATCGTAAAAAGAGCATTGCAAAAGATGACCCCAGGTGATGACGTTGAGGCATTCCTGACGGTTTTCAAAAGGGTGGCAGAACAGGAGAAATTGCCCCCGGAGCAGTGGGCAGATGTTCTGGCACCATGTTTAACGGGGGAATCGCAGAAGGCCTATTATGACCTGGACTTGCAGGATGCAAAAGAGTACACCAATTTAAAAACTGAGATCTTGGCATTCTTAGGAGTGACTGACTCTCAGGGCACAAAGGGTGCACCACTGGGCCTATTGCAATGACAAAACTACCTGGTCCCAAATGTTCGACCTCTTACACTAGGTCCAAAAGTGGTTGCAACCTGAATCCTCCTCCTCAGCACAGATGGTGGAGAGGGTCATCATGGACAGGATAATACATCTGGTTTCCCAGACAACAGCCGGGTCATTCCTAAAGAAACCTCGTTGCAGGCCGCAGCTAACAAGTTTTCATTTTGTGTGCTTGTTGGCTATGAGGATGAGGCAGCATCCCCAGAGGCCAACATCCCTGAGTTGGAGGTGTCCGTGGAAACTTTACAACTGCCCAACTCAGGGATTTAACCCTAAAAGGGCATTCGATAATGTAACGGTACTTACTGTAATGGTGCTGCTCAAGAGCCAGGGGCTGACACCCGATGCCAGTATGTTGCCATGAATGGGGTACATATTTATACCCATGGTTTCCATGCCAGGCTAACATTTTTTGTGATATTGAACTAGCACTTTCATTCATGTGGGTATATATCATTCTATTTTATCTTATTATTTTTAGGTTTGTTGCTCAGTGATTCTGGTGTATATTTGACTTTTCAGTTTTTGAATTTCCACAAAAATTTAAAATATCCAATAAATTTCGTTCAACTTCACAATTGTGTTCCACTTGTTGTTGATTCTTCGCAAAAAATTTACATTTGGTATCTGTATGTTTGAAGCATGATATGCGGGAAAAGGTTGAAAAGTTCCAGGGGGCCGAATACTTTCACAAGGCACTGTATATTTGTTATATATAATGGTACTGCTATACGATATAGTGTATTACAATGGTACTGCAACGCTGTTATGTGTATTACCATTCTTGCTGAATGATAATTGTACATATTTTGTGCTGTTATGTATAGTGTTAGGGTAAGTGCAGTTATTGTACTGGCCAGTAGATGGGAGCATTATTGTGTGCAGGCTTTTCATCTAGTGTGTAGTATAGGAAATGGTTAACATAGGAGGGGCTGCTGTGTGATAAGGTTAGGAACGTTTCCTGATGTAGGGAGTAAGGGCCCGGGAGCCCGAATAGTCCACATGGGCTCTAGGCCCAGGACACCACAGCAGCCACCTAATGTTACAAGAAGAGAAGCTTAGACATTCGGAGTCTATAGGACAGAAGTATGGTGTCAAGCAGCAGGATTGCAGCAGTTCATAGCTGGAGAAAGGAAACGGTCCGGAATAGTACAGGGCGCAGATTGTTCAACATGTGGCAGATGATTGCATGGGCCGATGCTCTCAGAACCAGGGCAAAATAGACTAGGGAAACCCCAGGCACAGTGAGTCTGAACAGAGAGAATGCTGCGGTACTGCCTAAGGCGTTATTACCCCGTAATGTACTGGAGGACGCGGAACTGAGTGCAGGTAAAGAGCAGAATGAGAACTGCATGGGGCTTGCTGTTGATGTTATTACTGACAAGAATGTGCTGTCAAGTTATTCAATTAAAGGTTCACATGTTGTAGTTGAACTGGACTGTGTTTCAGTTCTTGTGAAGCCAATTGTAGAAAGGCCTCGGCACCACAGTGCTATCCCTGATAGCGCAGTGGAAGAAGACACAGGTACGCTGGTTAATGAATGCTGTTTTCATGTGAGGGGAGTGCTCAACCTTGACTACAGCCCAGGCAGCCTCTTACACAGGCTACTGCTGAAGTAGGGAAGTCTTAGCATACTGTTAATGTGATTGGAGGAGGCTTCAGTGGAGTCTTCTGCAGAGATATTGCCAACCTGATGAGAACCTATGGATGGGCTCAAACATCAGGCAAGCTATTGTGAGGATTGTTAGGAATGTGAAAAAGGCCAACTCAGAGGTTACTCAAGAGAAGCTATTGTGGAGATTAGGTTGCCTGGATGTTTGTTGTATAGCCAATGTTATGAATGTGCCAAACTCTGCTGGGACCTGTGGTATATCTGAGATTTGAAGATCACAGTAATAGGAGTAAGTGTTCAGGAGAGTTGTTCTTAGTAGTGATTGAATAGTAAATTACTCGTATTCGGGAAAATTGGCACGAATAATTTCTGATATCTGTGTATTCGTGCCAAATAATGAATGCAATGCAAGTCAATGGGAAAGCTGAATATTTTACTGCTGAACCCAACAAACAGGTCTGGGGGCATGGGATAAAAGCTGAAATGGCTGGGAAAGAGCTAAAACTAAATGGGATCAGCATGGAGAAGATGCCTGTATGCCTTTCTTACTCACACATGGTATATGGGAATAATGTCAGACTATTGCGGATTTTTAAAAAGACCTACCAAATCAAAAAAAATTTTAAAGGGAAAAACGCTAAGAAACAGTATTTCCTTCATAATTACATGTGTATAACGCAGAAAAAAAAATAGAGAGAGTATATATAACTCCCCTTTAGCATATGTTCACATGGAGTCTTTTGGCTTTATTTCTCACTTAACATTTGTGAGGGCTCCCACTCCTACTTTTGGGAGGACCCTCCCTCATGCCAAATAGTTAGAATGATAATGGAAAACATATTCCCTATCACTTTATAATGCCAGCTAAAACATGTCCATTTGAATTTCGGGCTCTTCCCACCACCATGTCCACCGCCATGTCATTATGCGGCCCTCGCTGACAATCAGCAGAATGCCAGCGGGTGCTGTGAAACATGAGTTTGGTAAGGGCCCTCAGGTGGCCCTGTATCATACATTTGGGAGAGCTTTCACTCCTACATTAGGGAGGTTTCTCCCTCATGCCAAATACTTAGACAGATAATGGAATACATATTCCCCATCACTTTACAATGCCAGCTAAAACATGCCCATTTGAATTTTGGGCATTGCGCGCCACCCCCACCATGTCCACCGCCATGTCATTGTGCAGCATTCACTGACAATGACAGAGTGCCAGCAGGTGCCATGAAACCTGAGTTTGGTAAGGGCCCTCGGGTGGCCCTGTATCATACATTTGGGAGAGCTCTCACTCCTACATTAGGAAGGTCCCTTCCCACATGTCACATAGTTAGCCAAATAGTGGAATACATATTCCCCATCTCTTTACAATGCCAGCTAAAACATGCCCATTTGAATTTTTGGCTTTGCCTGCCACTACCACCATGTTCATCGCCATGTCATTATGCGGCCCTTGCTGACAATTAGCAGAGGGCCAGCAGGTGCTGTGAAACCTGCATTTTGTAAGCTACACATTTCATTTTTGCCACCGGATCCCAATGGAACAACTGACATAGCAGGTGAAGCCGCTGTAAGGTGAATATAATACAGGAGTTGGGGGAGTTGTATGATCAATGTCAGTAAATTGGATTCTACCAAACATGAAAAACATTAGAATTAAGTTCTGAATACAGTGTATGCAAACGAGGGCCTGTATTGTGGTCAGTCTGTCAGGCTAGAAACCCATGTCAGGAACATGTACAAGCCTCATTTAACTTGGAAGCAGCCTCCAAATTAACCAATTTGCACAAGTCTACGCATTTTCTACTGGTTTAACCCCTTAACGACCGCCGATACGCCTTTTAACGGCGGCAGTTAAAGGTGCTTAAACCACAGAGCCGTTAATTAACGGCGCTGTGGAAAAAGTGAATAGCGCCCCCCAGAGTCGGACTTTCTCTGGGGTCTCGGTTACCGGGGGAAGCCGAGACCCCAAAGAACATGGTTCGGGGTTTTTTTTACCGACCCCCGGCTTGCGATCGCCGGTAATTAACCGTTTACCGGCGGTGGCAAAAAAACCCTGCGATTTCCCATTTAATTTCTCTGCCCTCCGATGTGATCGCACATCAGTGGACAAAGAAATGGGGTCCCCGATCGCCCCCCAATACTAACCTGTCTCCCCCAGTGCTCCTCGTGGCTCCCGATGGGTGCCGCCATCTTGTTCCAGCCAAAAAATGGCGGGCGCATGCGCAGTGTGCCCGCCGGCCGGCGCATGCGCAGTGTGCCCGCCGACCGGCACCTGGAAGATCTTTGGGGTCTCGGCTGCCGGGGGTAGCTGAGAACCCAAAGTACATGATCGGGGTCGGTTTTTACCAACCCCTGTCTTGCGATCGCTGGTAATTAACTGTTTACCGGCGACCGCAAAAAAAAAAAAAAGTGATGTGTAATTCTCTGTCCTCTGATGTTATCGCACATCAGAGGACAGAGAAATAGGGGGATTCGGGGACCCTGTGTCCTCCTGCGTCTCCTCCTGCCCTCTGGCTTCTTCATCCGGCAAGAAAATGGCGGGTGCATGCGCAGTGCGCCCGCCATGATCTGCCGGCCGGCAGCTAGAGGAGTTGGGGCTAAAATTAGGGTTAGGGTTGGGGCTAAATTTAGGGTTAGGGTTAGGGTTGGGGCTAAATTTAGGGTTAGGGTTGGGGCTAAATTTAGGGTTAGGGTTAGGGTTGGGGCTAAAGTTAGGGCTAGGGTTAGGATTAGAGTTGGGGCTAAAGTTAGGGTTAGGGCTAAAGTTAGGGTTAGGGTTGGGGCTAAAGTTAGGGTTAGGGTTGGGGCTAAAGTTAGGGCTAGGGTTAGGGCTAAAGTTAGGGCTAGGGTTGTGGCTAAAGTTAGGGTTAGAGTTGGGATTAGGGTTAGGGTTTGGATTAGGGTTGGCATTAGTGTTATGTTTGGGATTAGGGTTAGGTTTGGGATTAGGGTTAAGATTACGGTTAGGGGTGTATTGGGATTAGGGTTAGGTTTGGGTTGAGATTAGGATTAGGGGTGTGTTGGATTTAGGGTTCTGATTAAGGTTATAGTTAGGGTTGTGATTTGGGTTGTTTTGGGGTTAGGGTTGTGATTATCGTTAGGGTTGTGATTAGGATTATGGATCAGGTTGAGATTAGGCTTAGGGGTGTTTTGGGGTTACGGTTGGAGTTAGAATTGGGGGGTTTCCACTGTTTAGGTACATCAGGGGGTCTCCAAACGCCACAGCCAATTTTGCGCTCAAAATGTCAAATTGTGTCAAACAGTGGTTTAACCCCACATATTGGGCATCAGCGTACTCGGGATAAATTAGACAACAACTTTTGGGGTCCAATTTCTCCTGTTACCCTTGTGAAAATTAAAACTTGGGGGCTAAAAAATCTTTTTTGTGGAAAAAATATTTTTTATTTTCACAACTCTGCATTATAAACTTCTGTGAAGCACTTGGGCATTCAAAGTTCTCACAACACATCTAGATAAGTTCCTTGGGGGGTCTAGTTTCCAAAATGGGGACACTTGTGGGGAGTTTCTACTGTTTAGGTACATCGGGGGCTCTGTAAATGCAACCTAATGCCCGCAGACCATTCTATCAAAGTCTGCATTCCAAAACAGCGCTCCTTCCCTTCCGAGCTCTGCCATGCGCCCAAATAGTGGTTTACCCCCACATATGGGGTATCAGCCTACTCAACATAAATTGCACAATAAATTTTGCGGTCCAATTTCTCATGTTACCCTTGTGAAAGTAAAAATTTGGGGGTGAAAATATCATTTTTGTGGAAAAAATATGATTTTTTTTATTTTCATGGTTCTACATTATAAACTTCTGTGAAGCAGTTGGGGGTTCATAGTGCTCACCACACATCTAGATAAGCTCTTTAGGGGGTCTAGTTTCCAAAATGGGGTCACTTGTGGGGGGTTTCTACTGTTTAGGTACATCAGGAGCTCTGCAAATGCAACATGACACCCGCAGACCATCCCATCAAAGTCTGCATTCCAAGCGGTGCTCCTTCCCTTCCGAGCCCCGATGGGTACCCAAACAGTGCCCCCCCACCTATGGGGTATCAGCGTACTCAGGACAAACTGGTCAACAGATTTTGTGGTCCAATGTCTCCTGTTACCCTTGAGAAAATAAAAATTGCTGTCTAAAAATCATTTTTGAGGAAAAAAAAAGGATTTTTTATTTTCACGGCTCTACTTTATAAATTTCTGTGAAGCACTTGGGGGCTCAAAGTGCTCACCACACATCTAGATAAGTTCCTTAAGGGGTCTAGTTTCCAAAATGGGGTCTCTTGTGGAGCGTTTCCACTGTTTAGGCACATCAGGGGCTCTCCAAACGTGACATGGTGTCCGATCTCAATTCCAGCCAATTCTACATTGAAAAAGTAAAACGGCACTTCTTCTCTTCCAAGCTCTGCGGTGCGCCCAAACAATGGTTTACCCAGGGGTGTAGCTAGAGCTTTTGCCGCCCGGGGCTGTTCCCGAGTTTGGCGCCCCCCCCCCCCCCAGAACGTATGCGATTTTCACACTTAGTCATGTACCAACGAGCTCCTCTCCCTTAAGCTCCCAATGTTCAGTGAAAAACTGAGAGAAGCAGAAGAGAAGCTTGTTGTTACAGGACCATGAGTATGAAAATCGCATATGAGTGACGTGTCCATGTGTCGACGACTGGAACCTGCAGAGGTGAATCCTGACATCGCAGCTTCTGAATTCTCACAACTAATGCATTGCACACTTTTAGGATTCTCCCTGGCCGGTGGACAGTCATGTCAGCACAAGCATGCGATTTGTATACTTCCGACCACATTCCGACTAGACGTGCCTGGCCTCGCTCAGTTCATTTTCATAGAGTGAGGCCACACATGTCTAGTCAGCACGTGACCGCATGTATGTAAATCGCCAGTACCAGAGAATCCTGACAGTGTGCAGGGTGCACTGTGAGAACTCAGAAGTCTGCAGTCACAAAGAATGACTGCAGACTCATTACAAACCTGGACATCCCCTTTAATGCTCCTAACATAAATAAAAACATGAGAGTTAGTCAGTATCACAAATAACATTTACATCCAGGTACCTTATAGATGACGTCGCCTCTGGAGCCGTTCTTCTTTTCTTCATCTTGTCCAGATCCCATGATGAGTTTTCTCATCCACAGCCGTCTCTGCAGACTTCCATCTTCTCCATTCTTTTGCAGAAAGTCTCCACATGACGCCCTTAAAGATACAAGTGTCATTATAATGCTCCTGAATAAAAAATTTCCCCGCACTATATTGTCTGCATAAAATATGACCCCCACACTGTCTGTCTTATGGTACATGCTCTTCACACTGACCTCCCCTTTCTATACCGGACCCCTCTTCACACTGACCTCTCACACTGTGTCCCCCCTATAGGGCCCAGTATTTATACTGTACTCTCTCATCACACTCCCCCTCCTTTGTATCATATCCCCTCCTGGCTGTGCCTTTACACTGTCCCCCATGCTACGCATGCACACATCCCAACACCCTCACTCCCCGTACTCTGTCCACATACGTTTTTCACATCGCTACTCATACTGTGTCCGCATACATTCCCCTGTTTGACCCCAAGCTGTCTGCACCCATCCCCCATACTGTTTCCTCATATATGCCCCCCCATCTCCCCCTTTGCTCTTCATTTTGTGTCCTCAGATCTCCCCCACACATTAAATCCCCCCATCCCCATGACAAATCTCCCCCCACACACAATAAATACCCCATCTCCACTCACATTAAATCTCCCCCCACAATAAATCCCCCCATCTCCACTCATATTAAATATCCCCAATCCAATAATATATCCCACTATCCCCACTCACATGAAATCCCCCCCATCCCCACTCACAGTAAATCCCCCCCAGAATATATGCCCCCCATCCCCACTCACATTAAATCTCCCCCACAATATTTTCCCCCATGCCCACTCACAGTAAATCCCCCCCTGCACCTTCGGTGTCTTCAGCTCCACTCACAGTAAATCCCCCCCACAATAAATGCCCCCATCCCCACTCACAGTAAATCCCCCCACAATAAATGCCCCCATCCCCACTCACAGTAAATCCCCCCCACAATAAATGCCCCCATCCCCACTCACAGTAAATCCCCCCCACAATAAATGCCCCCATCCCCACTCA
Organism: Ranitomeya variabilis; assembly: GCF_051348905.1. NCBI lineage: Eukaryota > Metazoa > Chordata > Amphibia > Anura > Dendrobatidae > Ranitomeya > Ranitomeya variabilis. The sequence continues at coordinate 248,602,079 of NC_135237.1, read as the reverse complement.
CAGTAAATCCCCCCCACAATAAATGCCCCCATCCCCACTCACAGTAAATCCCCCCCACAATAAATGCCCCCATCCCCACTCACAGTAAATCCCCCCCACAATAAATGCCCCCATCCCCACTCACAGTAAATCCCCCCCACAATAAATGCCCCCATCCCCACTCACAGTAAATCCCCCCCACAATAAATGCCCCCATCCCCACTCACAGTAAATCCCCCCCACAATAAATGCCCCCATCCCCACTCACAGTAAATCCCCCCCACAATAAATGCCCCCATCCCCACTCACAGTAAATCCCCCCCACAATAAATGCCCCCATCCCCACTCACAGTAAATCCCCCCCACAATAAATGCCCCATCCCCACTCACAGTAAATCCCCCCCACAATAAATGCCCCCATCCCCACTCACAGTAAATCCCCCCCACAATAAATGCCCCCATCCCCACTCACAGTAAATCCCCCCCACAATAAATGCCCCCATCCCCACTCACAGTAAATCCCCCCCACAATATTTTCCCCCATCCCCACTCACAGTAAATCCCCCCCACAATATATGCCCCACATCCCCACTCACAGTAAATCCCCCCCACAATATATGCCCCACATCCCCACTCACAGTAAATCCCCCCCACAATATATGCCCCCCTTCCCCACACAGTAAATTCCCCCCCTGCACTTTCGGTGTCTTCAGCTCCACTGGAGCACTTACCACCGCTCTGCATCTCCTGCTCTGCCGCGCAGGTGAGTGACGTCAGCAGCGTGATCACATGACCTAATCACGCTGCTGGCATCGCTCTGACCCGGCAGTCAGAGCTTCAATTGTACTCGCATCACAGATACGAGTACAATTGAACACTGGGAGCCGGCACGCTGCAGCTTCTCTGTGCCCGCTGTCAGCTTGACAGTCGGCACAGAGAACAGCTGACTCCCAGCGCGGGGGGTGACAGAATGCAGCCGCCGGGGGAGACACTGCGGACCGCCGCTTTAGGCGGCCCAACTGCGCCCCCCTGCCGGCTGCTCCCCCCCTAGATACGCCACTGACTCACCCCCGCATTGTGCCGCCCCCCCGCATTGTGCCGCCCGGGGCGGCCCGCCCCCCCCGCACCCCCCTTCCTACGCCACTGGGTTTACCCCCACATATTGGGTATCGGCGTATTCAGGAGAAATTGCACAACATAACTTATGGTCAAATTTCTGTTTTTACACTTGTGAAAATAAAAAAAACATGGTTCTGAATAAAATGTTAGCAAAACAAAGTTAAATGTTCATTTTTTCCTTCCACATTGTTTCAGTTCCTGTGAAGCACGTAAAGGGTTAATAAACTTCTTGAATGTGGTTTTGAGCACCTTGAGGGGTGCAATTTTTAGAATGGTGTCACACTTGGTTATTTTCTATCATAGACCCCTCAAAATGACTTAAAATGTGATGTGGTCCCTAAAAAAAAATGGTGTTGTAAAAATGAGAAATTGCTGGTCAAATTTTAACCCTTATAACTCCCTAACAAAAAAAAAATTTGTTTCCAAAATTGTGCTGATGTAAAGTAGACATGTGGTAAATGTTATTTATTAACTATTTTTTGTGACATATCTCTCTGATTTAAGGGCATAAAAATACAAATTTGAAATTTGCAAAATTTTAAAAATTTTCCCATATTTCCATTTTTTTCAGACATAATCGCAAGTAATATCGAAGAAATGTTACCACTATCATGAAGTACAATATGTCACGAAAAAACGACCTCAGAATCAGCAGGATCTTTTAAAGCGTTCCAGAGTTATAACCTCATAAAGTGACAGTGGTCAGAATTGTAAAAATTGGCTCAGTCATTAAGTACCAAATTGGCTCTGTCACTAAGGGGTTAATAAAAAAAAATAAAAAAATAAATAACACTTTATGGCCAATGTGAACATGTGTTTATGTGGTGCATGTGTACCAACTTAATCTAAGCTCAATTTTCTTGTTTTTTCTTTAAATTTTTGCATTTTGGGCAAGCCAAGGCATGGCCTCCCTTTCCTGAGCTGGTAATTACATTTAAAAGCTTCCCCAGACTAGTGTCCATAGATTGGGACTCGATCCTTTTGTCTGCCCTTATTCACACACTGAGGTCAACTTTGACACATGGTAAGGTTTTTAATATTAGACACTATAGGTTCTGTCCCGATCAAGGGCACCTTGACAACAGAGGGATGGCTTTTATGCTATTTATGATCAAAAACAGTATTAACCCTGAGTTATTTAAACACACTTGCTTTTTATTTATTTAGTTACAGCAGGGTTTTTTGCTCATTTTGTTTCTTGTAGGTTTTGTGGTTTAATAAATAGCGTATCTTTATCTAGAAGTTGTGCAACTGGCGCAAAGCCTGCAGACATACACAAATGTGACTATTTATTTCTAATTTTCATGAGTCTGCTGTTGTGTGTAATAAAGCTGATATCTTTAAAAAAAATTGCCACACATTGCAAGATATATTGAATTTCTACATAACAATTCTGTGATTGTACTTGTCAAAAATAAAGCCAGGAAATTTCTTTTTCATATGCATAAAGCATTCAATATGAGAAAAGGTGATGTTAAGTGATGTGGATGTGGTGGTGCCCGCCAAGGCCATGTTACAGATCAGATGGTGACTGGATCTCGTTCTAACTTTCTGTCAAAATGTGGTCAGCGCAGTACACCACTGACAAACCCAGACAATTGCTAGGATGTTGTGGGTTGGAGCGCAGAGAAAGGCCCCAGCGTGTTGACAAGCAGCACCATGAAGTCTTCCACATGGCTCAGTCTCCTTCCTCCCACCATCAAAAGTCCCAGGACACATATGACCCCAACGCTAGTCACTCTGAGGAACTGTTTATGCTTCCTTGTAATTTGTCAGGCCTCTCAACGTGCACCATTAAAGAGGGCCATGAGGAGGTGGAGTGCAGTGATGCCCAAACATTTGAGCACTCATGGCCACTAGAGAGCCTTTTTTTTTTGGAAGTGCATTTGAACAGCAAGGAGGCTTGTTGTTGAAGGGAAATAGAGGAAAAAAAAAAAATCTTTAAATCTTCAGCATAGCGAGTGTGAGCGAGCTGAGTGTGACCTGAGCGTAAGTGTGAACGGCGGTAAGTGTGACTTGTGACTCAGTGAAGAGGTATTTGGAAGGCCTTTAACAAATACCTGTGTGAATTTGTGTGAGTTGTTGAATTGGGAGTAGCTATATTCACAAGGGGTTAACTTAGGGTGGGCGGTCATAATCAAGGGTTTATAAGGGGCAGCTGTTTGGGGCTCAAGTCCTTTTTGGAAGTGCATTTGAACAGCAAGGAGGCTTGTTGTTGAAGGGAAATAGAGGAAAAAAAAAAATCTTTAAATCTTCAGCATAGCGAGTGTGAGCGAGCTGAGTGTGACCTGAGCGTAAGTGTGAACGGCGGTAAGTGTGACTTGTGACTCAGTGAAGAGGTATTTGGAAGGCCTTTAACAAATACTTGTGTGAATTTGTGTGAGTTGTTGAATTGGGAGTAGCTATATTCACAAGGGGTTAACTTAGGGTGGGCGGTCATAATCAAGGGTTTATAAGGGGCAGCTGTTTGGGGCTCAAGTCCTTTTTGGAAGTGCATTTGAACAGCAAGGAGGCTTGTTGTTGAAGGGAAATAGAGGAAAAAAAAAATCTTTAAATCTTCAGCATAGCGAGTGTGAGCGAGCTGAGTGTGACCTGAGCGTAAGTGTGAACGGCGGTAAGTGTGACTTGTGACTCAGTGAAGAGGTATTTGGAAGGCCTTTAACAAATACCTGTGTGAATTTGTGTGAGTTGTTGAATTGGGAGTAGCTATATTCACAAGGGGTTAACTTAGGGTGGGCGGTCATAATCAAGGGTTTATAAGGGGCAGCTGTTTGGGGCTCAAGTCCTTTTTGGAAGTGCATTTGAACAGCAAGGAGGCTTGTTGTTGAAGGGAAATAGAGGAAAAAAAAAATCTTTAAATCTTCAGCATAGCGAGTGTGAGCGAGCTGAGTGTGACCTGAGCGTAAGTGTGAACGGCGGTAAGTGTGACTTGTGACTCAGTGAAGAGGTATTTGGAAGGCCTTTAACAAATACTTGTGTGAATTTGTGTGAGTTGTTGAATTGGGAGTAGCTATATTCACAAGGGGTTAACTTAGGGTGGGCGGTCATAATCAAGGGTTTATAAGGGGCAGCTGTTTGGGGCTCAAGTCCTTTTTGGAAGTGCATTTGAACAGCAAGGAGGCTTGTTGTTGAAGGGAAATAGAGGAAAAAAAAAAATCTTTAAATCTTCAGCATAGCGAGTGTGAGCGAGCTGAGTGTGACCTGAGCGTAAGTGTGAACGGCGGTAAGTGTGACTTGTGACTCAGTGACTTTGGAATCAGGGAGTTTCCAAAGGAGGAATTGCTGTTCCAAGTGTTAATTAATACTTTGTATTTTTTTTTTTTTATTTAACATTTCTGTCTGGTGCAATCCCCATTAGGAAATGTGCTCCACAATTGTTAATGCCATCCAGTGCACATCTTGCCACATGTATGCAGTCCTTGATCAGCCGGTCGAGGGTGCATACTGCTGTGCGAGATGTGAGCACGTTGTGCATTTGGAAACCCAGATACTGGATCTAAATGTGCAGCTGGCAACACTGAGATCCATAGACAATATGGAGAGGAGTCTTCTGCTCACAGAGCAGACGCTCAATGGGATAGATGAGGAGGGGGATGGTAGGATGGAGCTGCAGGACAGTGAGGCAGTTAGCTGGGTGACAGTTAGGAAGCGGGGTAGAGGGAAGAGTGCCAGGGAGGCTAGTCCTGATCTGGCACACCCCAATAAGTTTGCTAAGTTGGCAGATGAGGGGGGTGCCAGTACAGGGGTAGCACTGCTGCAGCCAGGCATGTCCTCTGAAAGCCGGAGGAGTGACTGCTCCAGTAAGGAGGGAAATAGGAGAGCAGGGCAGGCCAGACAGGTGCTGGTAGTGGGGGACTCAATTATTAGGGGAACAGATAGGGCAATCTGTCACAAAGACAGGGATTGTCGAACGGTGTGCTGCCTACCTGGCGCTCGAGTCCGACACATCGCTGATCGGGTGGACAGATTACTGGGAGGGGCTGGTGAGGACCCAGCGGTCATGGTGCACATTGGCACAAATGACAAAGTTAGAGGTAGGTGGAAGGTCCTTAAAGATGATTTCATGGAATTAGGCTGCAAGCTGAAAGCAAGGACCTCCAACATGGTATTTTCTGAAATACTGCCTGTACCACGTGCCACGCCAGAGAGGCAACGGGAGATTAGGGAGGTTAATAAGTGGCTCAAGAATTGGTGTAGGAAGGAGGGGTTTGGGTTCCTGCAGAACTGGGCCGACTTCTCAGTTGGCTACAGGCTCTACGCTAGGGATGGGCTGCACCTCAATGGGGAAGGTGCAGCTGTGCTGGGGGAGAAAATGGTTAGAAGGTTGGAGGAGTGTTTAAACTAGGGATTGGGGGGGAGGGTATTCATTTTATAGGAGGGGAAGATAGTGCAGATAGAGACCTGGGCACAAATATGGAAGCTGGGGGTGGCGGTGGCATGGGGGGTGGGGTTAGAACAGTTAGTAATTTAAGAAAGAATAGAGGTACAGAGAGGAACATCAAGTGCATGTATACTAATGCCAGAAGCCTCGCCAACAAAATGGACGAATTAGAACTAATGTTGTTGGAACATAATTATGACATGGTGGGGATATCTGAAACATGGCTGGATGAGAGCCATGACTGGGCTGTTAACTTGCAGGGCTATAGTCTGTTCAGAAATGACCGTACAGATAAGCGAGGGGGTGGGGTGTGTCTGTATGTAAAATCGACCTTAAAACCCATCCTGCGTGATAATATAGGTGAATCTAATGAAAATGTAGTCCTTGTGGGTGGAGATAAGGGGAGGGGGAAAAAATAATAAATTACTGATAGGGGTTTGTTATAAATCTCCAAAAATAATGGAAGCAATGGAGAATATCCTCGTAAAGCAAACAGATGAAGCTGCGACTCAAGGAGAAGTCATTATTATGGGGGACTTCAACTACCCTGAAATAGATTGGGGAACAGAAACCTGCAGTTCCAGTAAAGGTAATCGGTTTTTGACAACTATGAGAGACAATTACCTTTCACAACTGGTTCAGGACCCAACAAGAAGGGGGGCACTGCTAGACCTAATATTAACCAACAGGCCAGACCGCATATCAAATATAAGGGTTGGGGGTTACTTGGGGAATAGTGATCACGAAATAATAAGTTTTCAGGTCTCCTTTAATAAGATGTGTAGTAGAGGGGTGACAAGGACACTAAACTTCAGGAGGGCAAATTTCCAAAGGATGAGAGAGGATCTTGGTGCAATTAACTGGGACGATATCCTGAGGCATAAAAATACACAAAGAAAATGGGAGACATTTATTAGCATCCTGGATAGGACCTGTGCACAGTATATACCGTATGGGAATAAACATACTAGAAATAGGAGGAAACCAATATGGCTAAATAAAGCTGTAAGGGGCGCAATAAGTGACAAAAAGAAAGCATTTAGAGAATTAAAGGAAGTAGGTAGTGAGGAGGCATTAAATAAATACAAAAAATTAAATAAATTATGTAAAAAGCAAATCAAGGCAGCAAAGATTGAGACAGAGAGACTCATTGCTAGAGAGAGCAAAAATAACCCCAAAATATTCTTTAACTACATAAATAGTAAGAAACTAAAAAATGATAGTGTTGGCCCCCTTAAAAATAGTCTGGGTGAAATGGTGGATGAGGATGAGGAAAAAGCCAATATGCTAAATGACTTTTTTTCATCAGTATTTACAAAAGAAAATCCCATGGCAGCCAATATGACTAGTGATAATAATCCCCAATTTAATGTTACCTGCTTAACCCAGCAGGAAGTACGGCGGCGTCTAAAAATCACAAAAATTGACAAATCTCCGGGCCCGGATGGGATACACCCCCGAGTACTGCAGGAATTAAGTACAGTCATTGATAGACCATTATTTTTAATCTTTAAAGAGTCCATAATAACAGGGTCTGTACCACAGGACTGGCGTATAGCAAATGTGGTGCCAATATTCAAAAAGGGGACAAAAACTGAACTCGGAAATTATAGGCCAGTAAGTTTAACCTCTACTGTGGGTAAAATCCTGGAGGGCATTCTAAGGGATGCTATACTGGAGTATCTGAAGAGGAATAACCTCATGACCCAGTATCAGCACGGGTTTACTAGGGACCGATCATGTCAGACTAATTTGATCAGCTTCTATGAAGAGGTAAGTTCCGGTCTGGACCAAGGGAACCCAGTAGATGTAGTGTATATGGACTTTTCAAAAGCTTTTGATACAGTGCCACACAAACTTTGATACATAAAATGAGAATAATGGGGATAGGGGAAAATATGTGCAAGTGGGTTGAGAGTTGGCTCAGGGATAGGAAACAAAGGGTGGTTATTAATGGAGCACACTCGGACTGGGTCACGGTTAGTAGTGGGGTACCACAGGGGTCAGTATTGGGCCCTCTTCTTTTTAACATATTTATTAATGACCTTGTAGGGGGCATTCAGAGTAGAATTTCAATATTTGCAGATGACACTAAACTCTGCAGGGTAATCAATACAGGGGAGGACAATTTTATATTACAGGCTGATTTATGTAAACTAGAAGCTTGGGCTGATAAATGGCAAATGAGCTTTAATGGGGATAAATGTAAAGTCATGCACTTGGGTAGAAGTAATAAGATGTATAACTATGTGCTTAATTCTAAAACTCTGGGCAAAACCGTCAATGAAAAAGACCTGGGTGGATGACAAACTCATATTCAGTGGCCAGTGTCAGGCAGCTGCTACAAAGGCAAATAAAATAATGGGATGCATTAAAAGAGGCATAGATGCTCATGAGGAGAACATAATTTTACCTCTATACAAGTCACTAGTGCGACCACACTTAGAATACTGTGCACAGTTCTGGTCTCCGGTGTATAAGAAAGACATAGCTGAACTGGAGCGGGTGCAGAGAAGAGCAACCAAGGTTATTAGAGGACTGGGGGGTCTGCAATACCAAGATAGGTTATTACACTTGGGGCTATTTAGTTTGGAAAAACGAAGACTAAGGGGTGATCTTATGTTAATGTATAAATATATGAGGGGACAGTACAAAGACCTTTCTGCTGATCTTTTTAATCATAGACCGCTGACAGGGACAAGGGGGCATCCTCTACGTCTGGAGGAAAAAAGGTTTAAGCATAATAACAGACGCGGATTCTTTACTGTAAGAGCAGTGAGACTATGGAACTCTCTGCCGTATGATGTTGTAATGAGTGACTCATTGCTTCAATTTAAGAGGGGACTGGATACCTTTCTGGAAAAGTATAATATTACAGGGTATATATATTAGATTCCTTGATAAGGCGTTGATCCAGGGAACTAGTCTGATTGCTGTATGTGGGGTCGGGAAGGAATTTTTTTCCCCATGATGGAGCTTACTCTTACCACATGGGGTTTTTTTGCCTTCCCCTGGATCAACATGTTAGGGCATGCTAGGCTATGGGTTGAACTAGATGGACTTAAAGTCTTCCTTCAACCTTAATAACTATGTAACTATGTTGTGGAAGGTCAATTCATGTCTGAAGAGGTGGAGGATAATCATGACGCACAGTTACCAACAGGTCAGCCTAAAATCGCAACTCAGAAGGAGGATCAGATTGAGGAATTGGAAGATGACATGGTCGATGATGAGACTCTGATCCAACCTGGCACGGTGGCATGCCAAGCGAGCACAGCAGTGCAGACAGAGATTGGTCCATAGCACAAAAACAGGCAAGAAGAGGTAGTGGTTTGATCAGAGGGAGAACTGTCAACTGATCCACAGAGCCCCCTCAACTGACCCACAGAGCTCCCCACACTCAGCTAGATAACAGGCCAAGGGTGCGTTGTTCCCCAGTATGGCAGATTTTTTTCTGAAATTCTTTCAGACAAAACAACTGTAATTTGCATCATTTGCCGAACCAGGTTAAGAAGAGGCAAGAACACTGTCAACCTGAGCACCACCATCATGCAAAAGCACATGGCAGCTAAGCACCCAAGTAAGTGGGTGGAACGCCTTGGTACAAAATCTGTGTCTGATAGTGAAACGACTGCCCCTTCCCTTGTTTTACGGCCTTCCCAATCTGCTGTCCATGAAGCAGATGCTGATGCCTCCTGCCCACAACCTGCAGTTGCACAGACACAGCAACCACGTCCAGTTTGTTGTCCCAAACAGCATTCACTTGTTCCTGCCCCAGACTTTTTACAGAAGCACAAATATCGACCCACCCACAGGCCAAAATGCTAAACACCCACGTAGCCCTAGAAATGTTGCCATTTCGACTTGTGGGAACTGAGCTTTTCTGTGACCTCTTGGCGGTGGCAGCCCCACGGTACTCGATTACCATCCAACACTTTTTCCCTGGTGTGCCTTCAATGTGATACATAAGCACGTGTTACTCAATATCAGCCAAGCTTTGGCCAATGCAGTCACAGGGAAGGTCTACTTTACCACAGACACATGGACAAGTTCTTGTGGACAGGGACGCTACATTTGCCTTATGTCACACTGGCTGAACCTGGTGGAGTCTGGGACAGTGTTAGAGGCTGGGACATCACACATCTTACCCACACCAAGAATAGAAGTCCCAACTTCCATCAGGGTTTCAGTCTACTCATATTAAAGTTCCTGTCCTCCTGCTCCTCATGGAAAGTAGCCTTCCCATCACTCCCCAGCTGGGAGGTCTGCAGCACTGTCTTGGCAAAGCGGCAGCATGCTCTGCTGAAGCTCATCTGTTTAGGTGATAAAGCTTACAATGCAGCTATGTTGTTGAAGGTGATAAAAGAACATATAGATCTGTGGCTCTCCCCGCTGAACCTCCAACCAGGTCTGGTTGTGTGCGATAATTGGTGTAACTTGGTGGTGGCAAGCTGATAAACAGGTTCCATGCATGACCCACATCAAGGACTTAGAGGACCTAAGAAGGTCGAAACGCGTTGTCTGCACGCATAAAGCAGCAGTGTGCCCTTTTTTTTTATCCCCCTGTGTATATTAAGGACTTCTGACATATGAATTATTTTAAAGATGAAAGGATAAAATGTTTTTTTTTAATTACCAAGTAGGAAAGATTTGCTTTAATTTTCTGTTGTATACAGTGGCTATTGCATCATGGGTGTGCCTCTCCCATTTCAATTCTGTGCGGCTTCCGGGCAGTGAGCAGATCTCCAAAAGACGACAGACTGGGTGAGCTGGCTACAACTTTTATTATTTGGATATAATCTGATTATAATCAGAAAAGGGGATGAGTGGAAAACGTCGTTTAACACCCCTGAAGGGCATTTAGAAAACTTCGTAAAGCCATTTGGTCTGACTAATGCCCCCCGCCGATTTTTAAACATTTTATCAATGATATCTTCTGCCATTCGGTGGCCAAATTTGTGGTGGTATACTTTGACGGCATTTTAATTTACTCATCTGATTTTGGGACACATCAGGGATATGTCAGACAGGTACTACAGATATTGCGAGATAAAAAAACTGTATGGTAGCCTGAGAAATGTGTGTTTGCTGTTTACGAGGTGCAATTCCTGGGTTCCCTCATGTTGACTTTTGGTTTCTTGATGGACCATGAGAAAGTCCACGTAGTATTGGAATTGGACTTTCTGGAAAATCTTAAAGTTTTACAATGCTTTCTAGGGTTTTCTAATTATTATTGGAAGTTTATCAGCAATTTCTTGTTCATTGTGAAACCACTCACGGACATGACCAATTAGGGTACAGATTTCTCTAATTGGTCTGACCCCGCCCATCAGGAATTTAATGCTCTAAGAGAATGCTTCTTCTCAGCCTGATGTTTCACAGCAGTTTATTGTGGAGGTGGATTCGTCTCAAGCATGGGTTGGGGCTGTTTTATCACAGGGATCATCTCCAGAGAAGTGGCGCCCATGCGCATTCTTCTCAAAGAAACTGTCACCGGCCAATAGAAATTATGACATAGGTAATAGAGAACTTTTGGTCATTAATTTGGCCTTTAAGGAGTGGTGTAATTTTTGGGGGAGCTCAACTCACCCTGTCACGGTGATTACTGACCATAAAAATTTGTTATATTTATGATCCGCAAAACCTCTCCAACACAAGCTAGGTGGTCTATACACAACACCTTCAAATGGGTCCAAAAGCTGCAAAAACACATCAAATGAGAGACAGACACCAGGAAAGTGGCCTCGAATTACCCACAGTTCAAGTTGCAGCATGGCATGGCAGCAATCAGCCATGCATGAGATATCGGGGTCTGAGCCAGCATTTACAGGTTTTAATTGAACGTCAAATTAAGACGAGGTGGGTGAGAGATCGGTGCAGGCCTGCTGTGCTGGGAGCCCTGATACCACATGCAAAAGCTCAATCTGCTTTCATGCTCAGCCACACTCAAGTGGCACAAATATCAGTTTCATTGACTATTGTAAGAAACATCTAAGAATAGTAACACGGGTAGTTGACTCAACGGAAGTGGAGGCCTGATGGTCTCAGAGGCCTACTGTTACAGGCAACAGGCATGAAGGAGACTCAACCAGGCTACTACACATTTACAAAAATTAGTGGCAGACACCAACAAAGTGGCATTAATTTCACCTCAGTAGAAATAGAATAATAGGGACTGACACCTCTTACACTACAGACAATTCAGCAGATCTAGACTGTAACGGACAAGCTGGTGAAACCACTGTGCCGTATCCCTCGGAAAGCCTGGAGGGGCTACAAAATCCTAACTTGGATAAGTGGCAGCAGGTGAAAGGTGCCACCCAAGGAGGGACAAGGAGGTGACACCAGGTGCTACTCAAGTGCTGACCTACAGAGGGTGGCAGCTGACCCCCTAGAGTGAGTAGGCTGTTACGGCCCAAAGGAGGGATGAAGAATGCAGGCAGTCACTGTTGGGACACTGGAACCACGGTTGCAGATGGGACCGGTTGAGGAATAGAAAAGCACTGGCAGATGGGGGCTGGACCTGGTGTTAGACAGATGGGCACTGGCAGGTGAGAACTGGACTGGCTGATGGATAGAAGAGTGCAGACAGGTACGAGCAGACGGGTACAGGTTAGACAAGCAGATGGGCAGACCTGGGGAACCTGACAACTAGCAAGCATGCAAGGCAAACTAACAACCTAGCTCAGGCACCTCTATATTGGAGGAGAAGCTTTAACCCTGCTGTTCTGTTCGCATTTGCTATACACTTGTACTGTTCCTGGGACAATATGACCCGACCTATTAATTCTTGATTTTTAGCTACTCTAAGTATTTTATTTGAATACTTTTTTCATTATTATACTGTATGTGAACATGGTTGATCATAAACAAATGAAAAATTTAAATTCAAACTTAATAATTTATTTTTTTCATAAAAAGGTTACACAGGCTTTTTACAATTGTCTTTGATTGTTGGCATTCTGCACTCAAATAACAAAGAAGCTTTACATTACTATTACTAAAACATGAAATTTAACTTTTTGAAAACAATATTTATAAATCAACAAATGAAAAATCATAAAAACTTCAACCTTTTTAGAAAGAAAAAAGAAAAAACTGAACATGTTCATGTGTTTTTACAATTACATTTGTAAATTACAATTTTACATTTACCAATGTAAGCATTTAGAGCTGTCACATCTAATTTTTTCCATTTATCACCATAAACTACTTGTCCCTCAAGGTTTGTCATTTGTATTATAATATTTAGGATAGTCATATTTAGGAACAATGCGAATGCTGATCCTATATCAGATATTCTTGATGTAGCGTACCTTGTAGGACCAGGAGTAGCTTTTATGATATTTTCAGAGGACAATCTACCAGCCTGACTAGGCTGCAAGTTCCAAATTACACACTTGTTTTTAGAAGGGATTTCTTGCATCCGGCTAGTTGTCTGAGTATCATGTTCCTCTTCATACTCCACTTCAGAATCCGAATTTTCAACATTGCTTTCCATCTCGCTTATGTGGTCCTCCTCTTCGGACATTATTTCCTGTGGGACATCATCTTCTGAATCAGAGGCATTGACAAGCTCTTCCAATTCAGCGTCAGTCAATATACTTTTTCAAAACATTTTTATCTAAGTTTGGAAAAGAAAAGAATAGTTGTAAAGATATGTATTCACACCGTCAGTCAATAGACATTTTAGAAACATTTTTATCCAAGTTTTGAAAAAAAAAGAATACCTGTAAAGATGTGTATTCACAGCTCAGTGCTCTCTCTCTCACAGATTCCAGTGTCTCTTTCACAGGACTAAAGGTACCTTCACACATAACGATTTCGTTAATGATATCGTTGCAACATCACGCTTTTTTGTGACATAGCAACGATCCCGCTAACGATCTCGATCTCGTTATGTGTGACAGCGACCAACGATCAGGCCCCTGCTGGGAGATCGTTGGTCGTAGGGAATGATCAGGACCTTTTTTTGGTCGCTGATCACGCGCTGTCATCGCTGGAACGGTGTGTGTGACGCCGATCCAGCGATGTGTTCACTTGTAACCAGGGTAAATGCAGCGCCCCAGAGTCCTGGTCGTTGCAGTACTGTGGCTCCGCCGCTAAGGGGGGCTATGGTACGTCTGATGGCACTGAAGGAGTTCATCTGACCAGGTATCACAGACACCAATACATTTCACAGTCTGGCCTCCAGGGGGAGCTAAGGGCACTATTCATTAGGCCACTCCTCACAGTCTGGTAAAACTGGGGGTTAGGCAGGAAGTTAGGGAGAAAGCTGACTGGGTTGGAACCAGGCAACACCTTGTGGCAGAGGGTGTTGTAGGGGAAGATTCAGAGGGGTCCCCTGTCAGGGGTGGGATCCTAACAGAGGCCTAGCGAACAGAGAGAACGTTACGGGACCGCGCCTGCACGATATAGCGGCGGTACCCCAAGAAAGGATAAGAAGCGAAGTTTATTGTGCTGAGTGAGAAACGAGATCAACGCAACAAGGAGAATACCAGTAGGAGTCGTGCTGTAAGACGAGGCAACATCCTATTGAGGCGCATAACCGGTGGCCGGAACGCCGAGGAAGTATAGAGCTCCAAGCCAAACTTCAGACCTACGGCAGGACAGTCAGTTACAGGCGGGCTGTCTCACCCAGACCCAGGAAGACACAGGGGGGTAACAACAGGAGTGGGGCGACGCTGGAGTCCCGGAAAAGCTCCGAGCCTCCCCGTCATACGGGTGCGTCCTAACCGTAAGATCAGGGGGACGTAGAGGGAGAACATCAGAATCGAGTTGTGAGGGAACACGAGAAACAGACACAACAGTTGTGGGTGCTATCCCGTAAGCACAGCAGGGGAGGACCACAACACACAAGCGCAGGAAGGCAGGCACAGATTTCCACCTGCAAAGGGAACTCTGGAGGTGCCATCGGACCGACCGGACTTGCGCAGCCCTGTTAACCGTATTCCGGATTGAGGACTCGGAAGCCTTCAGTAAAGAGGTAAAGAGACTGCAACCTGGTGTCCTCGTTATTTACTGCACTGCACCTCCACCACCATCCACATCTATTATTGTACGCCCCTCAGCAGGGTCACGGACCGGGTCTAGCCACCGTGACAACCCCAGAGCAGAGACTCAGAGGCCCGGTACTGGGTACCCCTCGGCCCTGCGGCAGTGGGGGTGCTACAACTTGGCGTCACGAACAGGATCTACTTAAGCCTGAAGAATCAGGTCATGTGTGCCTTGGAACTGTGATTTATTATACTTGGACTGTGATTTATTGCAAAGACTGTGCTGTGCCACTTGCCGCCAAAATCCGCCACCATTATAGCGCTGAGGAGAGCGCAGGAGAAGGAGAGAGGCGTGGAGTGGGCGTAGACAAGCTGGAGAGCGTGAAACACAATGGCCGCCCAGTCTAAATATTGTTGCATCCTGAGGATGGGCCCGTCAACAGGGGAGATCCGCCTCCTGATCTTCTATGGCGGGCAGAGACCGAAGAAATGAAACTATGACTCAGATGAGGTGGGACTGGAGACCAGAGAAGGCCTGCAGAAAAGGATGGCCCTGCATCGACCCCCGTCACCAGAGGATTATTCCGATATGCCCCCGCTGGAGGATTTGGATCTGTGGGAGCAGTCGATGGGGCATCCTTTGCCTGCGCGGTCCCCAGCCCGTGTGCCTCCCCCAGGGGAATGGAGTGACGCCGGAGGAGTCACCCCAGGTAGGGGTACTGAGTGCCGTGACCCCCAGGGAGACCGCCTCACCTTTGCACCAGACCCGGCCACCGCTGCGGCCACTGGTGCCTCAGCATTCCCGCCGCCTGGTCCCAAAGAACCGGGGGGGCCAGACATGGGGCCCTTCCCTTGGGGAGAATACAGGAACCACCTTATTGCGGAGTTCCAGCGGGAAGTGGAGCGGGAGGCGCGTGGTGAGCTGCTGGAGGGCTCCCTGCCGAAGTGGGGCGTCGTAATTGTTTACCTGCCCCAGACAGGAAAAGGCTTCGTGCAGGAGATTGGAACAGCCCTGAGAGTCCGCATCACCCGGGATGAAGTGGAGCCCTGCCTGTGTGGAGACGGCGCCAAGTCCTTCCTGAAGCCGGGGGATGTGGTCACGTATCGCCGGCAGCTAAAGGGGAGCAGCTGGTGGGCCCGGGATATGCAGCGCTGCATGGCCGTTCTGGCGGTATCCCGAACCGAGGGGGAGGAGCTTGCCGCTGAAGCCGCTGCTGCCGCCGCCGCCGCCGCCAGCATCATCCATCGACCCACGCAGACACTCATCGCAGCGCACGACCTGGTCGTGCAGAAGACCCGAACCCACGGGGTACACCTGGCCGCGGGAGTAAACTTAGAGTCCAGCCTGTCCGGGCCGCAGAGGGACACCTGCCAGGTAAAGCCTCGGTGGGGGCTGCCAGAAACTGAGTAATGAGTAAGCTTTAATGACTGTAAATAAGTTAAATTGTTTTCACCGTTTTGCTGCTAAAACCCGTCTAGGGTTATTCTTAAAGGGATCCCTTTGTTGACCCGGGATCCCTATTGCTTTTTGTTTGTTTTCTACTTTTTGCACAGTTATCAAAGGACTGCCGAATCATGGACGGTGAATGATTCAAAAAACTAATATTGTAAATAGTTTGCACCTTCTTAAAGGTGCTCTATACTGGTTTTATACAAGAAAAGGACTCTTTGCGAAGATACTGTTTTTGAAGACATTACCGGAGTCCTTACTGCAAACAGACTTGCAGCTTGAGGAGTTGCACTACCTCATAGAGACTTGGTCCCCTCTTAAAGGGGATGTTCATTGAAAGCACTTAGAGAATGATGATGCTCTAAAAGGAAAAGTAATAATGCTGATATGTGAAAGTTATATGTAGCCAACTTGTTGATTGTAAGAAATGTTTAATAATGTTAATAGAAGAATGAGGACAGGAAGTGAACCCGTAGGGGTTAGTGGTGAGTCCTCCTAGGGGCCATATAGAGATGGCTCAGTGATCTTGAACTGAAAGAAAAATGATATGTTCTATACTGTGTATAGTAGTGGAAGGACAGTAGGCCCGGGCGGAAAGGGGCGGTCCTGTACAGAAAGATGAGGCAGTAGGTCTGGAGCAGTTAGGACAGGCGGTCCTGCAGATTTAAAGAAGGAGAATGCATAAAAGTTAATTAGCCTTATATGTGATATAAGAAGGTCTTTAGTGGATTTAGCGAGTACGTCCTTAAAGGCAATGTTAAATTATTGTTCAAAGATTTTGCACTCAGTAAAATACCCGGTTGGGTAAGAAAAGTTATTTATAGTAAGTTAGTTAAAGTATTTAACTATGTTTGTAACGTTCAAGTGTCCTCACCTCCCATAAAGGGAAGCTCTGTTAAAAAGTTTACTTGTACTTGCATTTTCAAAATTGTATGTCTTTTTGCTGACATGTATTGTTGTTTTCTTCCCAGTCCAGGAGTACTGGATTTAACCGGGGGGGAGTGCAGCGCCCCAGAGTCCTGGTCGTTGCAGTACTGTGGCTCCGCCGCTAAGGGGGGCTATGGTACGTCTGATGGCACTGAAGGAGTTCATCTGACCAGGTATCACAGACACCAATACATTTCACAGTCTGGCCTCCAGGGGGAGCTAAGGGCACTATTCATTAGGCCACTCCTCACAGTCTGGTAAAACTGGGGGTTAGGCAGGAAGTTAGGGAAAAAAGCTGACTGGGTTGGAACCAGGCAACACCTTGTGGCAGAGGGTGTTGTAGGGGAAGATTCAGAGGGGTCCCCTGTCAGGGGTGGGATCCTGACAGAGGCCTAGCGAACAGAGAGAACGTTACGGGACCGCGCCTGCACGATATAGCGGCGGTACCCCAAGAAAGGATAAGAAGCGAAGTTTATTGTGCTGAGTGAGAAACGAGATCAATGCAACAAGGAGAATACCAGTAGGAGTCGTGCTGTAAGACGAGGCAACATCCTATTGAGGCGCATAACCGGTGGCCGGAACGCCGAGGAAGTATAGAGCTCCAAGCCAAACTTCAGACCTACGGCAGGACAGTCAGTTACAGGCGGGCTGTCTCACCCAGACCCAGGAAGACACAGGGGGGTAACAACAGGAGTGGGGCAACGCTGGAGTCCCGGAAAAGCTCCGAGCCTCCCCGTCATACGGGTGCGTCCTAACCGTAAGATCAGGGGGACGTAGAGGGAGAACATCAGAATCGAGTTGTGAGGGAACACGAGAAACAGACACAACAGTTGTGGGTGCTATCCCGTAAGCACAGCAGGGGAGGACCACAACACACAAGCGCAGGAAGGCAGGCACAGATTTCCACCTGCAAAGGGAACTCTGGAGGTGCCATCGGACTGACCGGACTTGCGCAGCCCTGTTAACCGTATTCCGGATTGAGGACTCAGAAGCCTTCAGTAAAGAGGTAAAGAGACTGCAACCTGGTGTCCTCGTTATTTACTGCACTGCACCTCCACCACCATCCACATCTATTATTGTACGCCCCTCAGCAGGGTCACGGACCGGGTCTAGCCACCGTGACAACCCCAGAGCAGAGACTCAGAGGCCTGGTACCGGGTACCCCTTGGCCCTGCGGCAGTGGGGGCGCTACATAAACATCGGGTTACTAAGCGCAGGGCTGCGCTTAGTAACCCGATATTTACCCTGGTTACCATTGTAAAAGTTAAAAAAAAAAAAAAAAAACACTACATACTCACATTCCGATGTCTGTCACGTCCCCCGCCGTTAGCTTCCCGCACTGACTGTCAGTGCCGGCCGTAAAGAAGAGCACAGCGGTGACGTCACCGCTGTGCTCTCCTTTACGGCCGGCGCTGACACAGTCAGTGCGGGAAGCTGACGGCGGGGGACGTGACAGACATCGGAATGTGAGTATGTAGTGTTTTTTTTTTTTAACTTTTACAATGGTAACCAGGGTAAATATCGGGTTACTAAGCGCGGCCCTGCACTTAGTAACCCGATGTTTACCCTGGTTACCCGGGTGCTGCAGGGGGACTTCGGCATTGTTGAAGACAGTTTCAACGATGCCGAAGTCGTTCCCCTGATCGTTGGTTGCTGGAGAGAGCTGTCTGTGTGACAGCTCCCCAGCAACCACACAGCGACTTACCAACGATCACGGCCAGGTCGTATCGCTGGTCGTGATCATTGGTAAGTCGTTTAGTGTAACGGTACCTTTAGCTTCAGGGTGTAAGTCAAATGACTGGTGTCCAATTTATAAGACAACAGTGTCTTCTCTCACAAACTGAAAATGCATTTGACTAAATATATACTTGATTACTCATAACAATGAAACCCCTAGCCGTTGATTGATAGACAACCAGTCTCCTCTCTCACAAACAGCAAATGGATAATAATTACTTGCTTACTGATAAGAACAGTGAAACCACCACCATTTTGAGATGAAGTACACATAAAAAAACATAACTTTTGCAGTCAGAAATAATCAGAGACCTGTAGAACAGTATAAAATGCTATCGGGTCATATTGACCCGAACAGTACAAGTGTAAGAATCAGCGTGTAGCAAAAAGTAAACAAACAAAAAAATATATATATATAGAGCTCCACAAATGAGGAGAAGTCAAGATACCACTAGTTTCAAATCCTCATTTAAAAAAATCTACAGGGTCTCAAAAATCATTTCGGGTCATATTGACCCGAACAGTACAGCAGGGTTAAATAGAAGAGGTCACCCAGCTATAGGCTGGAAACACCTTATGTCAATGCAGGCAGTCCCTTTAAGAGGGTGAGAGCGTGTACCCTAAGCATAGTGCTCGAGCCTACAACTGTGAGTCCCAATGGGGGAAAGTGTAATGTCTGCAAATGCCTGTAAAGCAATGTGTATTTACTGGAGCTATATACAGAAATATATAGAAATTGACACTTAGCCACACTAAGGAGGCTTAAACATCAGTTTCGTAGACTACTATTGTCAGAAAAATTACAAGGACATAGGGGAAGATAAAAGGGGAGACAAGGGGTGCACAGTAGGTGTTTGTTTACATCCGCTGCAACAGATTATGTTTTTTGCACTCACCCTTTGGATGTCTTGTATATTCGCTCAAATAATCTGTGTGGTGGATCAGCTCTTTGTAATCCTCCGGTCTGCACCACAATTGCTGGAACTATGCCAGCCTTGGTGCAAGGTCTGCCTGTGAATGTAGTAGTAAATAGAAGATTTCCTTTTCCAGCGCTTCGGGAGGATAAGGATGGTTAAAGTTGAGATATTTTGCTTGATATCGAATTTATTAGGACACTTTGCTAAGAACAAACAACACGCTTCAGGCCGCAATGGCCTTCATCAGGTATAATATGCAATTTTTTTTTTAAGACGAATGTCTTTACAAACTGGAGACTGCTAACACATCAAAGGGATGTGTTTTCATCAAATAGGATCAACACCACACCCCAATTAGGTTAGTATATCAGAATAATATATTAGTATACATAAGTACCGTATATGGAAATAGAGAATATAATATATATATATATATATATACACTCACCGGCCACTTTATTAGGTACACCATGCTAGTAACGGGTTGGACCCCCTTTTGCCTTCAGAACTGCCTCAATTCTTCGTGGCATAGATTCAACAAGGTGCTGGAAGCATTCCTCAGAGATTTTGGTCCATATTGACATGATGGCATCACACAGTTGCCGCAGATTTGTCGGCTGCACATCCCAAAGATGCTCCATACAAGGCAGGATGGATCCATGCTTTCATGTTGTTTACGCCAAATTCTGACCCTACCATCCGAATGTCGCAGCAGAAATCGAGACTCATCAGACCAAGCAACGTTTTTCCAATCTTCTACTGTCCAATTTCGATGAGCTTGTACAAATTGTAGCCTCAGTTTCCTGTTCTTAGCTGAAAGGAGTGGTACCCGGTGTGGTCTTCTGCTGCTGTAGCCCATCTGCCTCAAAGTTCGACGCACTGTGCGTTCAGAGATGCTCTTAGGCCTACCTTGGTTGTAACGGGTGGCGATTTGAGTCACTGTTGCCTTTCTATCAGCTCAAACCAGTCTGCCCATTCTCCTCTGACCTCTGGCATCAACAAGGCATTTCCGCCCACAGAACTGCCGCTCACTGGATTTTTTTTCTTTTTCGGACCATTCTCTGTAAACCCTAGAGATGGTTGTGCGTGAAAATCCCAGTAGATCAGCAGTTTCTGAAATACTCAGACCAGCCCTTCTGGCACCAACAACCATGCCACGTTCAAAGGCACTCAAATCACCTTTCTTCCCCATACTGATGCTCGGTTTGAACTGCAGGAGATTGTCTTGACCATGTCTACATGCCTAAATGCACTGAGTTGCCGCCATGTGATTGGCTGATTAGGAATTAAGTGTTAACAAGAAGTTGGACAGGTGTACCTAATAAAGTGGCCGGTGAGTGTATATATATATATATATATATATATATATATATATATATATATATATATATATATATATAAAGATATATGCAGATCGTAATATTGATTGTAAAAATTAAATGATAATGATATAAAAATGTATATATAAGCATGATGAACAATATATAAACATACCAATGAAACATGAAAACAGCAGGCTTTGTTTTGTTTTTTTCCTTGAGTTTCTTTTTTCTTTTTTGGGGGGGGTGGGGGGTTGTTTTTTTTTTCTTTTTTTTTTCTCTCTTTGGTCTTTGCCGAAGAATAAAGGAGTTGATATCTCTCAGTAATTCTGGCTCTATTATAGGCTGTTTTTAAACACCTCTTACTGTATCCTTTGTCCAAAAAGCGACTCGTCATTTCTTTAGCTTGAACCTCAAAATCTTCATTAGACGAGCAGATCCTTTTAATTCTAAGAAATTGGCCAGTAGGGACAGAATTAGTCACATGGGGAGGATGGGAAGATGATGCATGCAGTACAGAATTGACTGCCGTGTCCTTATGGAAGGCATCGGCAAGTAAGACTCCATCTACGCCCCTCCTCACAGTGACATCCAAAAAATCAATTACATTATAATCAAATTTAAATGACAAATGTATGTTCAAATAATTACTATTCAATTCAGAAAAAAAAGACTGCAATTCCATTGGTGTACCCCACCAGATCAGGAAAATATCATCAATGTAGTGGGACCAAAAGATGACCCGCTTCATTGACACGCCCCGATCTGATGAGAATAGGTCCCTCTCCCACAGCCCCAGGAAGAGATTTGCATAAGCGGGCGCACAGGTCGCACCCATTGCAGTCCCCTGGAGCTGTAGGTAGAAGGACCCGTTAAACAAAAAGAAATTATGAGTTAGCAAAAATTTCAAAAGCACAAGTAAAAAACTATTGTCACCCGAGGAGAAGCTAGTCATGGACAGAAATTGAGAAACTGCTCTCAAGCCATCCTGGTGGCGAATACTAGTGTATAAAGACTCAACGTCACAAATTACTAGGATCATATCCTCATCAATATGTACAGAGTTAATTTTCTTAAGAAAATCCGAAGTATCCTTCAAATAGGATGGAATAATCTCCACCAGGGGCTTGAGAAACGAATCAATGTATCTGCCAATACCCTCCGTAAGCCCACTCACCCCAGAGATTTTTGGCCTACCTGGAGGGTTCTGCAGATTCTTATGGACCTTGGAAGAAGAAACAGTGTCGAAATACAAGGATTTTTGACCACCAAGACATCCTGTACCTGTGGAGTTATGACTAGTGTTGAGCATTCCGATACTGCAAATATCGGGTATCGGCCGATATTCGCTGTATCGGAATTCCGATACCGAGTTCCGATAATCTCCCAGGCGTGTGCGGTGCGTATGGTTCCCAGGGTCTGGAGGAGAGGAAACTCTCCTTCAGGCCCTGGGATCCATATTCATGTAAAAAATAAAGAATAAAAATAAAAAATATGGATATACTCACCCCTCCGACAGACCCTGGACCTCAGCGGTGCAACCGGCAGCCTCCGTTCCTAAGAATGCAGTGAGTGTAGGACCTGCGATGACGTCGCAGCTTGTGATTGGTCGCGTGAGTGGTCACATGAGCGGTCATGCGACCAATCACAAGCCGCGACGTCATCGAAGGTCCTTCACTCTGCATTCTTAGGAACGGAGGCCGACGCTTGCAGCGGTGACAGCCAGGGCTCGTCCGAGGGTGAGTATATCCATATTTTTTTTTTTTATTCTTTATTTTTTACATGAATATGGATCCCAGGGCCTGAAGGAGAGTTTCCTCTCCTTCAGACCCTGGGAACCATCCAGGATCACTTCCGATATTTGTGTCCCATTGACTTGTATTGGTATCGGGTATCGGTATCGGCGATATCTGATATTTTTTGGATATCGTCCGATCCAATCCGATACCGATACTTTCAAATATCGGAAGGTATCGCTCAACACTAGTTATGACACCATCGATTACAGCCCTCTGCTTAATTTTAAGCAATTCCTCCTTGTTAGAAACAAAAGTATTAAAGGGCCACTGTCACCCCCCTCCAGCCATTATAAACTAAAAGAGCCACCTTGTGCAGCAGTAATGCTGCAGTCTAACAAGTTGGCTCTTTTAGTTTTTGATTCAGTTATTCCCTCAATAAAGCGTTTTAAAATTTGTACAAAATAACCTGTCCTTAGACCTGGAGGCGGTCCGAAGCTTCCTCGGTGAATCTCCCAACGGCCGTCATTCTTCTCTTCTGGGGATGTGGTCGCCGCCCCCTGAGCGCTGTTTCTTCTTAAATCCGGCGCCTGCGCTGTGCGTGCCTGCCTGGGGCAGGCGCGGTCTTCATTGTCCGTCATAGGTCAGATGCAGGGTGCCTGACTGCGCCTGTGCTGGCAGTGCGGCCACCCTGTTGCTGAATCCCCGCCCCGCACTGTGTTATTCATTATGCACAGTGCGGGGCTGGGGTTCCTGGGCATGCGCACTGCGCTGTTCAGACGCTCCCCCAGCTCAGACGCTCCCCCAGCTCATACGCTCCCCCAGCTCCCCTGCCTTCCAGCGTTGTTATTTGCGGCTGCTTCATTCAAAACGCTGGCAAGGAAACCTGTATATTATGGCAACGCTGGAAGGTGGGGGACCGGGGGAGCGTCTGAACAGTGCAGTGCGCATGCCCAGGAACCCCAGCCCCACACTGTGCATAATGAATAACACAGTGTGGGGCGGGGATTCAGCAACAGGGTGGCCACACTGCTGGCACAGGCGCAGTCAGGCACCCTGCATCTGACCTATGACGGACAATGAAGACTGCGCCTGCCCCAGGCAGGCACGCACAGCGCAGGCGCCGGATTTAAGAAGAAACAGCGCTCAGGGGGCGGCGACCACATCCCCAGAAGAGAAGAGTGACGGCCGTTGGGAGATTCACCGAGGAAGCTTCGGACCGCCTCCAGGTCTAAGGACAGGTTATTTTGTACAAATTTTAAAACGCTTTATTGAGGGAATAACTGAATCAAAAACTAAAAGAGCCACCTTGTTAGACTGCAGCATTACTGCTGCACAAGGTGGTTCTTTTAGTTTATAACGGCTGGAGGGGGTGACAGTGGCCCTTTAAATGTCAATTTCTTATAGCAAGAAGAATCTCAAAGTTGACGATAGGTCTCTGCGAAAAATAATTTTGAAGGCCAAATCACAATGTTCCCGCCCTTGTCAGCCGGTTTAAGTACCACATCCTTTAATTGTTTCAGTCTCTTGAGACCATTAAATTCAGCCCTAGAAAGATTATTACAATGGGTGAAAGTGGAAATCTTGTCAAAGTCATGAGAAACGAGTTTGACAAAAATCTCCACATTAGGGCATAGTGACAAGGGTGGGAACTTTGTGGACTTAGGACGTAGGGAGGATGGCAACCTACCCAAATTGGGGTTAGTATGTTCATGTGCCAATTCTTCCAGCGTTCGCAGGGCTAGTTTTTCTTCATGTAGAGGGAAGGCCTGCTGGATATCTTCAATATGGTGCCATTTTTTAAAAAGGAGGGACCCAGCAAACATATGTAGGTCCTTAAGGGCCACAAATGGATCAAAACGCATTCCAAGATAAAAAGTAAGGCCTTTAGAAAGCATCTTATGGGGCCATAACGTTTGTGCAGCACTAAATGGGGCAAATGTCTGTATGGGGCATCTTATGGGGCCATAACGTTTGTGCAGCACTATAATGGGACAAGTGTCTGTATGGGGCCATAATCAATGTTTGTGCAGCACTATAATGGGGCAAGTGTCTGTATAGAGCATCTTATGGGGCCATAACGTTTGTGCAGCACTGTATGGGACACACGTCTGTATGGAGTATCTTATGGGGCCATAACATAGCCATGATGAAGATCTTTTAGATCGAAATGCTTAGCTATCAGCAGGTTTTTGTCGCTGTTCACATTCCCTTCTGTGCAGGGATGATTTTTAAGGATATGGATCAATAAAGGATTTTTAATCGGAAAGGAGCTGGAACAATCTTCACATTTCTTACGTCCATAACGTTTGTGCAGCATTATATGGGGCAAATGTCTGTATGGAGTATCTTATGGGGCCATAACGTTTGTGCAGCATTGTATGGGGCAAATTTCTGTATGGAGTATCTTATGGGGCCATAATTAACGTTTGTGCAGCATTATATGGGGCAAATGTCTGTATGGAGTATCTTATGGGGCCATAATATTTGTGCAGCACTATATGGGGCAAATATCTATATGCAGCATCTTATGGGGCCATAATTAACGTCTGTGGAGCATTATATGGGGCAAGTGTCTGTATGGAGCATCTTATGAGGCCATAATCAAGGTTTGTGCAGCACTATATGGGGAAAATATCTTTATGGAGCATCTTATGGGGCCATAATCAACATTTGTGCAGCATTATATTGGGCAAATGTGTCTATGGAGCATCATATGGGGCCATTATTAACCTTTATGCAGGATTATATGGGGCATATTTTAATATGGATCATCTTATGGGGCCATCATAAACTTTATGGAGCATTATATGGGGCTCCTGATTCAATATGGATATTCAAAAACACTTAACCTACTGATGTCTCAATTAATTTTAGTTTATTGGTATCTATTTTTACTTTTGACATTTACCGGTAGCTGCTGCATTTCCCACCCTAGGCTTATACTCGAGTCATTAAGTTTTCCCAGTTTTTTGTGGCAAAATTAGGGGGGTTGGCTTATACTCGGGTCAGCTTATACTGGAGTATATACGGTATGTATTTGTTTTTATTGTACCGGTTATATTTATTCTCACATTGATTGCACTATACAGTATATTGGCAAAATGTAGTTGCTTCTTTCCCATCTTACACACTACTTTACTTCACTATAATGCATGTTTTAGCATTACCTTCATTGTCCTAGTGACTAGCGCACTTTTTCTTATGATGCTGTTGATATATTCTCGCTTGAAATAGGTTAATTTCACCTGCTGGTGCGCATGTGCACTGGCTCCTGTTTGCTTGGGCCGCTGATGGCATCTCTTTCCAGCCGGGCTTCTCCTGCATCCGGGATTGCACTCACGAGATCCCATGTGGGCGTGGCCTCCGGCGTGGACAGGCCCATCTGGTGATGTCCTTGGCGGCTCCGACTTCCGGGAATGCTGGAAATGCGCCACACAGATACAGTGTCTAAATGGTCTGAGATTAGTGATAGGCTGGCCTGGCCTTTATAAGGTCCTATTAACCTCTGGATGCCACTCCCCCGGAAGAAGGCAGAGTGCTGAAACACGCGTTGGGGACGGTGGCACCACAGGGCTCCAGTTACCTTCCAGGTAATTGTTACAACTTAATTCAGATGTTCCTTAGCTCGTTTTTCTAGATGTGGTACACAGCCCTCTTGGAGACTCCTTGATCTGGTTTACCTTTTCCCAAACTGTTTACTTCAAACATGTTTCACTGCATGTTTTGCACGTGAAATTTTTTGAGCAATATATCTATTTTCTATGTACCTGCTGGTACCTGGTTCTAACCGTGGTTCCACTTAGATTGGCCCTGTCACATCCCTATATATTCTTGATTTTATGCCCTATATATTGTTCATAATAAAGTTTTGATATTTTTACATGATTTGATAATTGCTGGTGCTTTCCTTATATATGATTTCAACATCCAGTAGCAGTAGTTGTCAGTTGCCTTTGGCTAGGATGTGACGTTGTTGGTTCACTAGTGCTTTCACAAACATTACCACCTACCCCACATACCCCTTGAACACCAAACCTAATCCCCCTTCCACCACAACCTCTCTTTTTCCCAGTCATGTTTCTTAGATAGTTTGCTAGGAGCACAGAATTGCTAACTAAAAATTAGATTTTTTATTCTTCAACACCTCTTCACACAGCTGAATTTCAGCAGCATTACGCAAGAAGGTGAAATATGGCCTGCTGAATAGCGTTAGTCACAGAATAAAGAATTGTTTTAGTGTGGAAGAGGCCTGTATAACATAGACTAGATGCTCTTAACAATTTGAAAATGAGATCTCCCCTACTGTATGACACTAGCGACAGAAGAAATTAATTTCTTTCTATGGATGTGGCCTTTATATCATAGACAAGATACTCCAAACAATTTCAAACTGAGATCTCACATGCTGTATGATGTTAGTAACAGAAGAACTGTTTAAGTGTGGATGAGTGCTGTTTGACAAAGAAGATATTCTCCAAACAATTTCAAACTAAGATCTCCCCTACTGTATGACGTTAGTAACATAACATTTTTTTTTTTTGGTGTGCTTGTATAACATAGACTAGATCCTCTAAACAATGTCAAAATGAGATCTCCCTTACTGTTTGACGTTAGTAACAGAAAAAAATAGATTTTAGTGTGGATGAGGCCTGATTAATCTAGAATATTGGCTCAACACTATTTCAAACTCGGATCTCAGCTGCTGTATTATGTTTGTAAAAAAAATATTTAATTTGAAACAGCTCTGCACACAGAGCAATTTTAATGCCATTAAATGACAAGTTGGGATATGTATCATGTTTATCAACAGGAAATAATTATTTTTTCTATTTAATACTTTTTATTGTATAAATGCGCTAAAATAAAACTGCCTTATCAATTTTAGCACACATGGAACGGCATAAACCCCTAAAAGAAATTCATGAATTGCTGGTTTTTGTTCATTCTGCCTCCTAAAAATCGGAATAGAAAAGTGATAAAAAAATGTCATGTGCCTGAAAATGGTACTAATAAAAGCATCAATTCGTACCGCAAAAAACAAGACTTCACATGACTCTGTGGGCCAAAATATGGAAAAATTATAGCTCTCAAAATGTGTTGACACAAAAACTATTGTTTGCAATAAAAAACGTACTTTAGTGTGCAACAGCAGCCAAACATAAAAACTCACTATAAGGCTCTTTCACACATCCTGATGTTTCCGGTACAGGAGATGTCAGTGTCCATGTTTGTAATGCGTGTGGCACATGTTTGCCCCATGCGCCGCATCAGCGCAACACATAAGGGCACCAGGGAAGAAGCGTTACAGTAAGCGCTGTTCCCCAGCGCCGGGTGTTGAACACGGCTCTCATCATTCTCCCCTGAATGATGAGATTTACATTTAAATGATAAAAGACAGCAGGCGATTGTTGATGGGTGTCACAGCGCTGCTCCATGCCACCGCACTTGCCACTCTCCCCTCTGCTCGCTGGCATACTTACCCGTCCCAGCATGTCCCTGCTGTGTGCACGCATCTTCCAGTCTCCTCTCTTCCTGACTCGCCGCCGGTCCCTGGGTCTCGTCGGGTGTGAGTGCGCTCCTCTCACTCCAACTCCTTCTGCGCACTCGCACTTCATCGTTCTGGTCTGCAGACGCTCTGTTCCTCCACTCTGTGACTCTGGAGGATCCTGTCCTGGAAGTCCTGCAGCAAGGTGACCCTTCCCTCTGCTCCATGCCTGATTGTCATTTGCTTTTCATGTGACCCAGGTCCCTCTGTGCTCTGCATTTCTCAGCCCTGTGTCTCCGCTATATCCTGCCTTTCCTGTGTCTCCGCCATTGCCGGTCTGTCCTGTTTCTCCACCATAGCCAGTTTGTCCTGTGTCTCCGCCATAGACAGTCTGTCCTGTTTCTCTGCCATAGCCAGTTTGTCCTGTGTCTCTGCCATTGCCAGTCTGTCCTGTGTCTCCGCCATTGCCGGTCTGTCCTGAGCCTCCGCCATACCCAGTCTGTCCTGTGTCTCTGCTATATCCTGCCTGTCCTGTGTCTCTGCCATTGCTGGTCTGTCCTGTGTCTCTGCTATATCCTGCCTGTCCTGTGTCTCCGCCATTGCCGTTCTGTCCTGTGTCTCCACCATAGCCAGTTTGTCCTGTGTCTCCGCCATAGACAGTCTGTCCTGTGTCTCTGCCATAGCCAGTTTGTCCTGTGTCTCTGTCACAGCCAGTCTGTCCTGTGTCTCCGCCATTGCCAGTTTGTCCTGAGCCTCTGCCATGACCAGTCTGTCCTGTGTCTCCGCTATATCGTGCCTGTCCTGTGTCTCAGCCATAGCCAGTCTGTC
The DNA here is from genome assembly GCF_051348905.1 of Ranitomeya variabilis. Taxonomy (NCBI): domain Eukaryota; kingdom Metazoa; phylum Chordata; class Amphibia; order Anura; family Dendrobatidae; genus Ranitomeya; species Ranitomeya variabilis. Next base: position 248,573,202 of record NC_135237.1, on the reverse strand, counting down.
CTGTGTCTCCACCATAGCCAGTCTGTCTTGTGTCTCCGCCATATCCTGCATGTCCTGTGTCTCTGCCATATTCAGCCCGTCCTGTGTCCCTGTCGTACTCAGCCTGCTCTGTGTCTTTTGTACACCCAGTCAGTTCAGCATCTTTCCCACTCTTACTTCCTGTCCCAGGGTATCAGCTTCTGCAGCAATAGTCTCCCTTGGGCCTGCTGTTAACGCTCCCTGTATTGGGGTCGGTCCACCAGGCCAGCTCACCCTTGGGAGGTTCGGTGTCGTGGTTCTGTGGGTTCACTTTTGGAATTCCAAAAGATCTTACAATGGGACTATTACTCCCATCAGCCTACCCCTGCTGCTGCTAATAACAGTGACAGAAGAAGAGGCAGATGGGGGTAATTCATCAGCTGACACTTGTGCTATAAATAAATAAATGAATAAAAAAAAATTTTTTGGGTTCCCCTGTATTTTCTATAACCAGACAGGTAAAACTCATAGCTGGGAGCAACCCTCAGCTGTCATCTTCAGCAATGTTGGTTATCAAGAATAGAGCGGTACCCATGCTGTTTTTAAATAATTTAAATAAATCATTTTAAAAAATGGCATGGGGTCTCCCCAATTTTTGACAACCAGCCTTGCTAATGCTCACAGCTGGGGGTTGGTAGTCTCAGTCTGGTAAGGGGCCATGGATATTGATCCCCCCAGCTTAAAAACAGCAGCTCACAGCTGCCTAGAAAAGTCACATCTATTAGATGCGCCAATTCTGGTGCTTTGCCCGGCTCTTACCACTTGCCCTGTAGCGGTGGCAAATGGGATTCGTATTTGTGGGGTTGATGTCACCTTTGCATTGTCAGGTGACATCAAGTCCACAGCTTAGTAATGGACAGGCATCTATAAGGCATCTATCCATTACTAATCCTATAGTTACATGGTAAATAAAGACACAGCCAGAACAAAGTATTTTATTAGATGTAAAACAAAATACAGTTTTACTTTTTTATTTAAAAATACCAAACACATTTATATTCACCAAACGCCTATTACACCAAAGCCATCTTTCTCCTGTAATAAAACTAAAATAAAAAAAACCAATATATCTTACCTCTCTGTTGTTCTGTCCCATGCCGTAATCCATGTCTGGGGGATAATTCGTTTTCAACCTGGACGGAGCCAAGATGTGACCGTCCAGGCTGAGAATCACTGGTGAATGAGCTGCTGGGAACGTAGCATCAGTAACCGGGGTGACGTCATAGCGGTTACCTCCAGTCACTGAGCTCCGTTCCCAGCTGGGCTGAACTGCGGTGATTTCGGTGAGCTCCCCGCTAGTACCGTGAGTGCCCACAGTGCTAGCGGGGATCTTAACGCAGCTCTGCCTGGCTGGGATAGGAGAACAGTGACTGGAGGTTTTTAATTATTTAAATAATTTTAAAAAAAATGGGGTGGGGACCCATCAATTCTTGATAACCAACCTTAGGAAAGCTGACAGCTGAGGGTTGCAGCCCCCAGCTGTGAGTTTTGCCTGGCTGGTTACAAAAAATGCAGGGGAACACATGCCATTTTTTTTCATTTATTTATAGCGCAGGCAGCGGCTGATGAATACCCCCATCAGCCACTCCTGCTGTCACTGTTATTAGCAAATATAGGTAAACTGACTGAACAGCAATCTAGTGTGAACTGGTGCATAACCAAAAAAGACTTGAATAGCAAATCGATTAATGGCTGCACTCAACTGTACTAAAGCAAGGAAATGTGCGATACATGAAATGTGAATAGCATAATGGCTTGTGAAATCTATGAAAAAACACATGAGATGCTTAGCACAAGATTTAGTCAAAAAATGTGAGCCCATCCACCAAACGTCAAGGTAATCTCAGATCGGATGGGTCCCTGACCTGACTGCCTAGTGTGAACACTTACCTATGGCTAATAACATGGTAAAGCCTGCATTTATAGGAAGGTCAGAACCAACTGTGTTTGGATGTAATTAAAATCACAGCATGGTGAAGGGCGGGGCATTCAAGTCAGAAAAAAATAGTACATAGTAAATATAGGTAAACTGACTGAACAGCAATCTAGTGTGAACTGGTGCATAACCAGAAAAGACTTACATAGCAAATAGATCAATGGCTGCACTCAACTGTACTAAAGCAAGGAAATGTGCGATACATGAAATGTGAATAGCATAATGGCTTGTGAAATCTATGAAAAAACACGAGATGCTTAGCACAAGATTTGGCCAAAAAATGTGATCCCATCCACCAACGTCAAGGTAATCTCATGGATCAGATGGGTCCCTGACCTAACTGCTTAGTGTGAACACTTACCTCTGGCTAAAGTCTTGGTAAAGCCTATATTTATGAGTAGGTCGGAACAAAGTGTGATTGGATGTAATTAAAATCACAGCATGGTGAAGGGCGGGGTGTCCAAGTCACAAAAACTGGTACTACAAAATTAAATTGGCAATGGCTGTGAACTGGTAAATTCAAAAGCAAGTTAAAGAGGTTTTCTAGATTTACAATGGTCACACAAAAAGAAATACAGTTTGTAATTAATTATCATAAAAACTAAAAATTCCTTCCTTTTCCTTTAAATACCACATTTGATCACTGCAGACATTGTCACCCCAATACGAACACACTGACCTCTTAAGAGTTTTAACAGGAAATAAAACACTATATAGGATGAGACATGATTGCCTGCAAGTCCAAGCAGATTTTCAGATTCTCACCCATCATAATATTTTCAGCGAGACCACTGATCGGTCTCACCTTCGTTCTGAGAAACTCAAAGTCCACATATTGTAAGAATTCATGCATATCTTACCTTCCTTCTAAAATATCATTTTTCAGCTGCAAAAAGTATAAATGCCTGGAAAAAAGAGCAAGTCATTACATTTTAAATCTTGTGCTAAGCATCTCATGTGTTTTTTCATAGATTTCACAAGCCATTATGTGGTGGATGGGCTCACATTTTTTGACCAAATCTTGGGCTAAGCATCTCATGTGTTTTTTCATAGATTTCACAAGCCATTATGCTATTCACATTTCATGTATCGCACATTTCCTTACTCTTATTAGCAGCAGCAGGGTAGGCTGATGGGAGTAATAGTCCCATCAGCAACTGCCTGCTGTCTCTTTTATCACTAAGGCTACTTTCACACTAGAGTTGTACGACGCACGACGAATTGCGTCGTTGCGACGTACCGACGCAAGCAGTGAAAGCGCCGCACAACGGGGGCAGTGGATGCTGTTTTTTAACGCATCCGCTGCCCCATTGTGATGTGCGGGGAGGCGGGGGCGGGGTGCTTACTGTAATGCTTCTTCCCCAGCGCCGATGCTTGTCACATGGATGACATCCACACACGTCATGTTATGCGTATGCACGTGTGTGGGACGTTTTGTGGCCCATGCTGATATAAAAAAATGGACATGTCAGAGTGTTTTGCCCACGGACACTCGGTCCGTGGAAACACACTGAAGTGTACAGACCCACTGTTAGGGTTTGCGGAACGCACCGAATATATTTATTGATGGGATTGGTGCGTTCGCAACCCGGGATCCACCGTGCAGGAAAGATCCTGCTGCTAAGTGAGTGGCAGCACAATATGGCGGTATGAACCAGCTCTGTTAACTTCACAGAGCGGCCGAGAAAGCAAAGCTCTGTGCCCTGTTAGACTCTCACAGAGGCACAGGCTATCTACCCAGACGAGAGCAGTCAGTGGTCATGCATGCACACAACACTCCTCGCCGGAGGTGCCAGCATTCTAGGGGCTTATTTCAGCCAGGTCCCTGAACACATTCAAGCACATGACCACAGTGGCGCAAAGCACGTAACTTTGGAAGATACTAGCGCATGGCCGTGTGGCCATGCGAGCCTTAAATAGCTGCAGCACATATAGGACCTTCCTAAAAAGGACCAATGAGAGACTGCTACAGAGCCTGCGTACCTACAGGACCTCTACAGGACCTTCCTAGAAGGACCAATAGATTTGGCTGCAGTACCTGAGCATGTGACCCTTGATCTCCACTGAGAGATCTTACCCTGGGCATGCTCAGTGTGTGCAAAGCAGGACTTAGTCCCAGAAAAGCCTGCTCGCCGCAGATCAGTGCAGGGTATAATAGCAGAGCCTGGAGAGGCAGCAGTAATCCTTTGCACAGAATCAGGCTCAGTGAGACGCTGGGACAGACGTCTCCGCTGAGCAGGCTCCACTGCGGCCGATGGAGAATGGGAGACCGCAGCAGACATGGATCGAGATTCCCCCTGTGCAGCAGAGGAAACTTGACTCCTAACATTACCCCCCCCCCCCTAGGGCCCACCCTTCCTTGAGCCTCGCTATGCTCAAAAGCTGCAATGAGCAGCGGAGCCCGAATGTGCTCCACAGGCTCCCAGGTTCTATCCTCTGGACCGTGACCCTTCCAATCCACCAGATAAAATTGCTTGCCACATACCACCTTGCACCCCATGATAGCATTCACCTCAAACTCATCCGTGGATGATCCTGATGTCCTGGCAGATGACTCAGGAAACCGGGACAAATGAATGGGCTTTAAGAGGGAAACGTGAAAGGTATCGGTGATACCAAGGCGTGGAGGAATAGCCAAATGGTAGACCACAGGGTTGACCTGTTCCAGAACCTTGAACGGGCCAATGTAGCGAGGCGCAAACTTAGTGGACTCAACTCGCAGCCTGATGTTACGGGCGGAGAGCCACACTAAGTCGCCAGGAGCAAAGGTCGGAGCGGGGCGCCGGTGTGTATCGGCCGAAACCCTCATTCTCTCCTTGGAGGCCCGGACGGCATCCTGTGTGCGATCCCAGATGTCACGTGCCTCCACCACCCAGTCTGCCACCCTAGAATCGGTGGATGACACGGGCATGGGCACAGGGACATGCGGATGCTGGCCGTAATTGAGGAGAAAAGGAGTCTGACCAGTGGAATCGGCTACGGCATTGTTCAAGGCAAATTCCGCCCAAGGTAGCAAAGATGCCCAGTCATCCTGCCTAGCAGAGACAAAATGTCACAAGTATGTCACCAGAGTCTGGTTGATTCTCTCTACCAACCCATTTGTCTCCGGATGATATGCAGAGGAGAGATTCAGCTCTATGCTGAGTAAACGGCAGAGCTCTCTCCAAAACCGAGATGCAAACTGGGGACCCCGGTCGCTGACAATTTTATCAGGCATTCCATGTAGGCAGAAAATATGTTTAATGAACAACGCCGCCAAGGCCCGTGCAGAAGGTAACCATGGAAGCGGCACCAAATGCACCATCTTGGAAAAATGATCGGTGACTACCCAGATAACGGTGCAGCTACGAGACTTGGGTAAGCCCACCACGAAGTCCATCCCGACCATTTCCCAGGGCCTGTCTGCCACCGGCATGGGGTAAAGTAACCCAGCAGGCCGTTGCCGAGGAGACCGATTCTGGGCGCAGGAGACACACGCCCGAATATAGTCCCCGACGTCACGAGCCATATGCGGCCACCAGTACGTCCTCGCCAAAAGCTCAGATGTCCTCTTGGTCCCAAAATGTCCACCGACTCTGGACTAGTGAGCCCAAGAGAGAACCTCTGGTCGCAAATTCGCTGGTACGAATGTCTTGCCCGGGGGCACGGACTCAAGCAAAACCGGAGCCACAGTTCTCAGGCTCTCAGAAGGGACAATAAGCCGAGGCTCCTCCTCCTCAGATGACACTACGGAGTGGGAGAGAGCATCGGCACGAGTGTTCTTCTCCCCGGAGAGAAAATGGAGAGTAAAATGGAACCGGGAGAAGAACAGGGACCATCTAGCCTGGAGAGAATTCAGCCGCTGGGCCGTCTGTATATACACCAAGTTCTTGTGGTCAGTGAACACTTGGAAGGGAAAGCGAGCTCCCTCCAAGACGTGTCTCCACTCTGAAAAAGCCAACTTCATGGCTAGCAACTCCCTGTCCTCGATGGAATAATTCCTCTCTGCTGGTGTGAAGGTCTTGGAGAAAAAGAAGCAAGGATGCTTCCGACCTTGAGCATCCTTTTGGAAAAGGACTGCTCCAACACCAATGGATGAGGCATCCACCTCCATGATAAATGGCTTATCTACATCGGGACGATGTAGGATGGGAGCGCTAGCGATGTGTGACTTAATCGAGAGAAAGGCCTTGGAGACCTCCTCTGACCACAACTTGGGATTTGCTCCCTTCTTGGTGAGGGCAACCAAGGGAGCTACCAAAGTTGAGAAGTGTGGAATGAACTGGCGATAGTAATTAATGAACCCCATAAAGCGCTGAACCGCTTTAAGAGAATGGGGTTCCTGCCAGTCCATCACAGCCTTTAGCTTGGCAGGATCCATAGCCAAACCCTGGGCAGAGATGATATAACCAAGGAAAGGCAAGGACTCCTGCTCAAACACACACTTCTCCAACTTGGCGTAGAGGGAGTTTGCCCGTAAGAGGTCGAAGACTTTGCGAACATCTCTCCGATGGGAGTCAATATCTGGAGAGTAGATGAGAATATCATCCAGATAGACTACGACCGAGGTGGTGAGCATATCCCAGAAAATGTCGTTCACAAAGTCTTGGAAAACGGCTGGCGCATTACAGAGCCCGAAGGGCATCACCAGGTATTCATAATGCCCATCCCTGGTGTTAAAAGCCGTCTTCCATTCGTCCCCCTCACGGATGCGAATCAGGTTATAGGCACCCCGCAGATCTAATTTTGTAAATACCCTTGCTCCCCGTAGCCTATCAAAAAGCTCAGAAATCAGGGGTAATGGGTACTTGTTCTTAACGGTGATAGCGTTAAGACCCCTGTAATCTATGCATGGACGTAAGTCTCCTGTCTTCTTCTGTACAAAGAAGAACCCTGCCCCTGCAGGTGACACTGACTTCCTAATGAATCCTCTTGCCAGATTCTCTTGGATATACTGAGACATTGCCTCCGTCTCCGGGAGAGATAACAGATAAACTCGACCCCGGGGAGGCTCAGCACCAGGCAAGAGGTCAATAGGACAGTCATAGGGGTGGTGAGGCGGAAGGGTCTCCGCAGCCCTTTTGGAGAACACGTCTGCATAGGGCCAATAGTGTTTGGGGAGAGAGGAAAGATCTGCGGGTACCTGAGTTGTAGCAACCTGAACGCACTCCCTCTGACATCTACTCTCGCAGGATTTACTCCATCCCAAAATTCTCCCTGAGGACCACTCTATATGAGGAGAATGGTAGTGTAGCCATGGTATCCCCAACAGGACCTCATCAATTCCCTCAGGAATGACTAATAGGGAGATAATCTCCTGATGTGATGGAGACACAGAAAGTGTGATAGGAATGGTTTGGTGGGTAATCTGAGAGGGTAGTGTCGACCCATTTACCACTCGAACGGTTACTGGTTTGGAGAGCATAACCAGGGGTATTGCGTGACGCTGGGTGAAAGCGGATGACATAAAATTACCCTCCGCCCCAGAGTCCACGCATAGCTCTACCATATGAGTGGATGGGCCAAAGGTAATTGTCCCCTTGAAGGACAACTTTGAGGCAAATGTCGCCGTGTCTAGTGTACCTCCTCTGTTGTGATCCGCTTTTTGGGCTCCCTGTTGTGAATTTGCTTTTTGCTCCCTCTAGTGGTTACTAGTTTTTTGACTCTGGTTTTTCTGTCATTCCTTTTATCCGCACCTGGGTCGTTAGTTAGGGGTGTTGCTATATAAGCTCCCTGGACCTTCAGTTCAATGCCTGGCAACGTAGTTATCAGAGCTAGTCTGCTGTGCTCTTGTCTACTGATCCTGGTTCCAGTTATATCAGCTAAGTCTGCCTTTTGCTTTTTTGCTATTTGTTTTGGTTTTGTATTTTTGTCCAGCTTGTTCCAAATCTATATCCTGACCTTTGCTGGAAGCTCTAGGGGGCTGGTGTTCTCCCCCCGGACCGTTAGACGGTTCGGGGGTTCTTGAATTTCCAGTGTGGATTTTGAGAGGGTTTTTGTTGACCATATAAGTTACCTTTCTTTATTCTGCTATCAGTAAGCGGGCCTCTCTGTGCTAAACCTGGTTCATTTCTGTGTTTGTCTTTTCCTCTTACCTCACCGTCATTATTTGTGGGGGGCTTCTATCCAGCTTTGGGGTTCCCTTCTCTGGAGGCAAGAAAGGTCTTTGTTTTCCTCTACTAGGGGTAGCTAGATTCTCCGGCTGGCGCGTGTCATCTAGAATCAACGTAGGAATGATCCCCGGCTACTTCTAGTGTTGGCGTTAGGAGTAGATATATGGTCAACCCAGTTACCACTGACCTATGAGCTGGATTTTTGTATTCTGCAGACTTCCACGTTCCTCTGAGACCCTCGCCATTGGGGTCATAACAGTTTGCCAGGCCAGTATTAAATGTTTAATGCATTGCAGAAGAGGGATTATAAGAAAGAAGATTCTGAGTTTTTTTTTTCTTCTTCCCCTTTACCTCAGAGTGGCTATGCTTGCTGCAGACATGAATGTCCAGACCTTGATTACAAGTGTGGACCAGCTGGCTACTCGTGTGCAGGGCATACAAGACTATGTTATCAGAAATCCTAGGTCAGAACCTAAAATACCGATTCCTGAACTGTTTTCCGGAGACAGGTTTAAGTTTAGGAATTTCGTGAATAATTGTAAATTGTTTTTGTCCCTGAGACCCTGTTCATCTGGAGATTCTGCTCAGCAAGTAAAAATTGTTATTTCGTTCTTACGGGGCGACCCTCAGGATTGGGCTTTTTCGCTGGCGCCAGGAGATCCGGCATTGGCTGATCTTGATGCGTTTTTTCTGGCGCTCGGTTTACTTTATGAGGAACCCAATCTTGAGATTCAGGCAGAAAAGGCCTTGCTGGCTATGTCTCAGGGGCAGGACGAGGCTGAAGTGTATTGCCAAAAATTTCGGAAATGGTCCGTGCTGACACATTGGAACGAGTGTGCACTGGCCGCTAATTTTAGAAATGGCCTTTCTGAAGCCATTAAGAATGTTATGGTGGGTTTTCCCATTCCCACAGGTCTGAATGATACTATGGCACTGGCTATTCAAATTGACCGGCGGTTGCGGGAGCGCAAAACCGCAAATTCCCTCATGGTGTTGTCTGAACAGACACCTAATTCGGTGCAATGTGATAGAAAAACCGCAAATTCCCTCATGGTGTTGTCTGAACAGACACCTGATTTAATGCAATGTGATAGAATCCTGACTAGAAATGAGCGGAAAATTCATAGACGCCGGAATGGCTTGTGCTACTACTGTGGTGATTCTACACATGTTATCTCAGCATGCTCTAAACGTATAGCTAAGGTTGTTAGTCCTGTCACCGTTGGTAATTTGCAACCTAAATTTATTCTGTCTGTAACCTTGATTTGCTCACTGTCATCTTATCCTGTCATGGCGTTTGTAGATTCAGGTGCTGCCCTGAGTCTCATGGATCTCTCATTTGCTAAGCGCTGTGGTTTTACTCTTGAACCATTAGAAAATCCTATTCCTCTTAGGGGTATTGATGCTACACCATTGGCAGCAAATAAACCGCAGTATTGGACACAGGTTACCATGTGCATGACATTTTCCGGAAGTATCTGGATAAATTTTTGATTGTTTATCTGGATGATATTTTGGTTTTTTCTGATAATTGGGATTCGCATGTGGAGCAGGTCAGGTTGGTCTTTAAAATTTTGCGTGAAAATTCTTTGTTTGTCAAGGGCTCAAAGTGTCTCTTTGGTGTACAGAAGGTTCCCTTTTTGGGGTTCATTTTTTCCCCTTCTGCTGTGGAGATGGACCCAGTCAAGGTCCGAGCTATTCTTGATTGGACTCAGCCCTCGTCAGTTAAGAGTCTTCAGAAGTTCTTGGGCTTCGCTAACTTCTACCGTCGTTTTATCGCTAATTTTTCTAGCATTGTGAAACCTTTGACGGATATGACCAAGAAGGGCTCCGATGTAGCTAACTGGGCTCCTGCTGCCGTGGAGGCTTTCCAGGAGTTGAAACGCCGGTTTACTTCGGCGCCTGTTTTGTGCCAGCCTGACGTCTCACTTCCCTTTCAGGTTGAGGTGGATGCTTCGGAGATTGGGGCCGGGGCCGTTTTGTCGCAGAGAGGCCCTGGTTGCTCTGTTATGAAACCTTGTGCCTTTTTCTCTAGGAAGTTTTCGCCTGCCGAGCGAAATTATGATGTGGGCAATCGGGAGTTGTTGGCCATGAAATGGGCATTTGAGGAGTGGCGTCATTGGCTCGAGGGTGCTAAGCATCGTGTGGTGGTCTTGACTGATCACAAAAATCTGATGTATCTCGAGTCTGCTAAACGCCTTAATCCGAGACAGGCCCGCTGGTCATTGTTTTTCTCCCGCTTTGATTTTGTTGTCTCGTATTTACCAGGTTCAAAGAATGTGAAGGCCAATGCTCTTTCTAGGAGCTTTGTGCCTGATGCTCCTGGAGTCGCTGATCCTGTTGGTATTCTTAAAGATGGAGTTATCTTGTCAGCTATTTCTCCGGATCTGCGACGTGTGTTGCAGAGATTTCAGGCTGATAGGCCTGAGTCTTGTCCACCTGACAGACTATTTGTCCCGGATAAGTGGACCAGTAGAGTCATTTCCGAGGTTCATTCCTCGGTGTTGGCAGGTCACCCGGGAATTTTTGGCACCAGAGATCTGGTGGCCAGGTCCTTTTGGTGGCCTTCCTTGTCAAGGGATGTGCGGTCATTTGTGCAGTCCTGTGGGACTTGTGCTCGAGCTAAGCCTTGCTGTTCTCGTGCCAGCGGTTTGCTCTTGCCCTTGCCTGTCCCGAAGAGACCTTGGACACATATCTCCATGGATTTCATTTCTGATCTTCCGCTATCTCAGGGCATGTCCGTTATCTGGGTGATATGTGATCGCTTCTCCAAGATGGTCCATTTGGTTCCTTTGCCTAAGCTGCCTTCCTCTTCCGATCTGGTTCCTGTGTTTTTCCAGAACGTGGTTCGTTTGCACGGCATCCCTGAGAATATTGTGTCAGACAGAGGATCCCAGTTCGTTTCCAGGTTCTGGCGATCCTTTTGTAGTAGGATGGGCATTGATTTGTCGTTTTCGTCTGCTTTCCATCCTCAGACTAATGGACAGACGGAGCGAACCAATCAGACTTTGGAGGCTTATTTGAGGTGTTTTGTCTCTGCTGATCAGGACGATTGGGTTACATTCTTGCCGTTGGCTGAGTTTGCCCTTAATAATCGGGCTAGTTCCGCCACCTTGGTTTCGCCTTTTTTCTGCAACTCTGGTTTCCATCCTCGCTTTTCTTCGGGTCATGTGGAGCCTTCTGACTGTCCTGGGGTGGATTCTGTGGTGGATAGGTTGCAGCAGATCTGGAATCATGTGGTGGACAACTTGAAGTTGTCACAGGAGAAGGCTCAGCGCTTTGCCAACCGCCGCCGCGGTGTGGGTCCCCAACTACGCGTTGGGGATTTGGTATGGCTTTCTTCCCGCTTTGTTCCTATGAAGGTCTCCTCTCCCAAATTTAAACCTCGTTTTATTGGGCCTTACAAGATATTGGAAATCCTTAATCCTGTATCTTTTCGTCTGGATCTTCCTGTGTCGTTTGCTATTCACAATGTATTTCATAGGTCCTTGTTGCGGCGGTACATTGTGCCTGTAGTTCCTTCTGCTGAGCCTCCTGCTCCGGTGTTGGTTGAGGGCGAGTTGGAGTACGTGGTGGAGAAGATCTTGGATTCTCGCCTCTCCAGGCGGAGGCTTCAGTACCTGGTCAAGTGGAAGGGCTATGGTCAGGAGGATAATTCCTGGGTGGTCGCCTCTGATGTTCATGCGGCCGATTTAGTTCGTGCCTTTCATGCCGCTCATCCTGATCGCCCTGGTGGTCGTGGTGAGGGTTCGGTGACCCCTCACTAAGGGGGGGGTACTGTTGTGAATTTGCTTTTTGCTCCCTCTAGTGGTTACTAGTTTTTTGACTCTGGTTTTTCTGTCATTCCTTTTATCCGCACCTGGGTCGTTAGTTAGGGGTGTTGCTATATAAGCTCCCTGGACCTTCAGTTCAATGCCTGGCAACGTAGTTATCAGAGCTAGTCTGCTGTGCTCTTGTCTACTGATCCTGGTTCCAGTTATATCAGCTAAGTCTGCCTTTTGCTTTTTTGCTATTTGTTTTGGTTTTGTATTTTTGTCCAGCTTGTTCCAAATCTATATCCTGACCTTTGCTGGAAGCTCTAGGGGGCTGGTGTTCTCCCCCCGGACCGTTAGACGGTTCGGGGGTTCTTGAATTTCCAGTGTGGATTTTGAGAGGGTTTTTGTTGACCATATAAGTTACCTTTCTTTATTCTGCTATCAGTAAGCGGGCCTCTCTGTGCTAAACCTGGTTCATTTCTGTGTTTGTCTTTTCCTCTTACCTCACCGTCATTATTTGTGGGGGGCTTCTATGCAGCTTTGGGGTTCCCTTCTCTGGAGGCAAGAAAGGTCTTTGTTTTCCTCTACTAGGGGTAGCTAGATTCTCCGGCTGGCGCGTGTCATCTAGAATCAACGTAGGAATGATCCCCGGCTACTTCTAGTGTTGGCGTTAGGAGTAGATATATGGTCAACCCAGTTACCACTGACCTATGAGCTGGATTTTTGTATTCTGCAGACTTCCACGTTCCTCTGAGACCCTCGCCATTGGGGTCATAACAGCTCCCCTAGTGGTGGCTGGTGGTACTGGAGACTTGTGTGTTCTTTTCTGCCTCAGCTCACCTGCTTCCATCAGTTTTGGGAGTTCCCTATTTAGCCTTGCTCTCCAGTCACTTCCTTGCCGGTCATCATTGTAACCTGAGTCTTTCAGTTGCATGTTCCTGCTACCAGTCTGCTGATCAGCTAAGTGGACTCTTGTCCTTTTTGTTTTGTATTTTTTGTCCAGTTTACAGTTTGTCATTTCCTGTTACTGGAAGCTCTTGTGGACTGAAATTGCCACTCCTGTGTCATGAGTTGACACAGGAGTCTTAAAGTAATTTCAGGATGGGTTTTTGAAAGGGTTTTTCAGCTGACCGTGAAGTCTGTTATGGTTTCCAATGGCAAGGAAACATCAGAAGCATAGAATAAACGGACAAGCTCTCGGGTGATGGAAACTAGAGCTGACCGCGATGCTAAACCTACACACCACACTAGAAGTAGCCAGGGGGCATTCCTGCGTTGTCTCTAGATGCCGCGCGCCAGCCGGAGAACTAACTACCCCTGGTAGAAGAAAACACAGTCCTGGCTTGCCTCCAGAGAATGTCCCCACAGGAGATAGCAGCCCCCCACATATAATAACGGTGAGAGCAGATGAAAAGACACACGTAGTATGAAAGCAGATTTAGCACAGAGAGGCCCGCTAACTAAATAGCAGAAAGATACAACAGAGGACTTCGCGGTCAGCTGCAAAACCCTTCAAAACACCATCCTGAAATTACCTTGACTCATGTGACAACTCATGCCACTGGAGTGGTAATTTCAGCCCAACAAGAGCTTCCAGCTGCAGAGATTCACATAAGTGCAAAACTGGACAAAACATACAAAAATAGACTTAAGGACTAAAGTGTCCAACTTAGCTGAGCAGAAAACTGGGAGCAGGAACATGCAACAGAATCACTCTGGATACATTGATGGCCAGCATTAGAATTACTGAGGAGCAAGGTTAAATAGGATACTCCCACATCCTGATAGGAACAGGTGAACTGAAGGCAAAGCTTACAGGACACCAGTACCACAAGAGACCACCGGGGGAGCCCACGAACCGAATCACAACAGTACCCCCCCTTAAGGAGGGGGCACCGAACCCTCACAAGAACCACCAGGGCGATCTGGATGAGCCCTATGAAAGGCACGGACCAAATCAGAAGCATGAACATCAGAAGCTGTAACCCAAGAATTATCCTCTTGACCGTAGCCCTTCCATTTCACCAGATATTGAAGTCTCCGTCTGGAAACACGGGAGTCCAAGATTTTCTCCACCACGTACTCCAATTCACCCTCAACCAGCACAGGAGCAGGAGGCTCAACAGAAGGCACAAGTGGTACCTCATACCTCCGCAATAATGACCGATGGAAGACATTATGGATAGCAAAGGATGCTGGGAGGTCCAAACGAAAAGACACAGGGTTAAGAATTTCCAAAATCTTATAAGGACCGATGAACCGAGGCTCAAACTTAGGAGAAGAGACCCTCATAGGGACAAAACGGGAGGACAACCACACCAAGTCCCCAACACGAAGACGAGGACCAACACGACGATGGCGATTAGCAAAACATTGAGTCTTCTCCTGGGACAACTCCAAATTGTCCACCACCTGCCCCCAAATACGATGCAACCTATCCACCATGGTATCCACTCCAGGACAATCCGAAGACTCCACCTGACCAGATGAAAAACGAGGATGGAACCCTGAATTGCAAAAGAAAGGGGAGACCAAAGTGGCAGAACTGGCCCGATTATTAAGGGCAAACTCAGCCAACGGCAAAAAGGAGACCCAGTCATCCTGATCAGCAGACACGAAACACCTCAAATAAGTCTCCAAGGTCTGATTAGTACGTTCCGTCTGGCCATTTGTCTGGGGATGAAATGCAGACGAAAAAGACAAATCAATGCCCATCCTGGCACAAAACGCCCGCCAAAATCTGGACACAAACTGGGATCCCCTGTCGGAAACGATATTCTCCGGAATACCATGCAGCCGAACCACATTCTGAAAAAACAGGGGCACCAACTCAGATGAGGAAGGCAGCTTGGGCAAGGGCACCAAATGAACCATCTTAGAAAAGCGGTCACACACCACCCAAATGACGGACATCTTCTGAGAAACAGGGAGATCAGAAATAAAATCCATAGAGATGTGTGTCCAAGGCCTCTTAGGAACAGGCAAGGGCAACAACAACCCACTAGCCCGAGAACAACAAGGCTTGGCCCGAGCACAAACATCGCAAGACTGCACAAAAGTACGCACGTCCCGAGACAGGGAAGGCCACCAGAAGGACCTAGCTACCAAATCTCTGGTACCAAAAATTCCCGGATGACCTGCCAACGCAGAAGAATGAACCTCCGAGATGACTCTATTGGTCCACTCATCCGGCACAAACAATCTACCAGGCGGACAACGATCAGGCCGATCCGCCTGAAACTCTTGTAAAGCACGTCGCAGGTCTGGGAAGACAGCAGACAATATCACCCCATCCTTAAGTATACCCGTAGGTTTAGAATCACCAGGGGAATCAGGTTCAAAACTCCTAGAAAGGGCATCCGCCTTCACATTCTTAGTACCTGGCAGATACGAAACCACAAAATTAAACCGGGAGAAAAACAACGACCAGCGCGCCTGTCTAGGATTCAGACGTCTGGCCGACTCAAGATAAATCAAATTTTTGTGATCAGTCAAGACCACCACCTGATGTTTAGCACCCTCAAGCCAATGACGCCACTCCTCGAATGCCCACTTCATCGCCAAAAGCTCCCGATTACCGACGTCATAATTTCGCTCGGCGGGCGAAAATTTTCGAGAAAAGAACGCACAAGGTCTCATCACTGAACAATCTGAACTTTTCTGCGACAAAACTGCCCCCGCTCTGATCTCGGAAGCATCAACTTCCACCTGAAAAGGAAGAGAAACATCAGGCTGGCACAAAACCGGAGCAGAAGAAAAACGGCGCTTAAGCTCCCGAAAGGCCTCCACAGCAGCAGGAGACCAATCTGCAACATCAGCACCCTTTTTAGTCAAATCAGTCAAAGGCCTGACAACGCTAGAAAAACCAGTTATGAATCGACGATAAAAGTTAGCAAAGCCCAAAAATTTCTGAAGGCCCTTAAGAGAAGTCGGTTGCGTCCAATCACAAATAGCCCGAACCTTCACAGGATCCATCTCAATAGAAGAGGGGGAAAAAATGTACCCCAAAAAAGAAATCTTCTGAACCCCAAAAACACACTTTGAACCTTTAACAAACAGAGAATTGGTCCGCAAAACCTGAAAAACCCTCCTAACTTGTTGAACATGAGATTCCCAGTCATCCGAAAAAATCAAGATATCGTCCAAATACACAATCATAAATTTATCCAGATATTCACGGAAAATATTGTGCATAAAAGACTGAAAGACCGAAGGGGCATTTGACAGACCAAAAGGCATCACCAAATACTCAAAATGGCCCTCGGGCGTATTAAATGCGGTTTTCCACTCATCCCCCTGCTTAATTCGCACCAAATTATACGCACCGCGAAGATCAATCTTAGAGAACCACTTCGCCCCCTCAATGCGAGCAAATAAATCTGTCAGCAATGGCAAAGGATATTGATACTTGACTGTGATCTTATTCAAGAGTCTATAATCAATACAAGGTCTCAAAGAACCATCACTTTTAGCTACGAAAAAGAACCCCGCTCCAAGAGGAGACGAAGAAGGACGAATATGCCCCTTTTCCAAGGACTCCCTAATATACTCTCGCATGGCAGCATGTTCAGGTACAGACAGATTGAATAGACGACCCTTAGGAAATTTACTGCCAGGGATCAAATCTATGGCGCAATCGCAATCTCTGTGAGGAGGAAGAGAATTAAGAGTAGATTCCTCAAAAACCTCACGATAATCAGACAAAAACTCAGGAATTTCAGAGGGAATAGATGAAGCAATGGAGACCAAAGATGTGTCCCCATGATTTCCCTGACATCCCCAGCTTAGTACAGACATTGCTTTCCAGTCAAGGACTGGGTTATGAATTTGCAACCATGGCAATCCCAGCACCAACACATCATGTAGATTATACAGTACAAGGAAGCGAATCACCTCTTGATGGTCTGGAGTCATACGCATAGTCACTTGTGTCCAGTATTGTGGTTTATTACTAGCCAATGGTGTAGAATCAATACCCTTTAAAGGTATAGGAACTTCCAGAGGCTCTAGATCAAACCCACAGCGCCTGGCAAAGGACCAATCCATAAGACTCAAAGCGGCGCCAGAATCCACATACGCATCCGCAACAATAGAAGATAACGAACAAATTAGAGTTACAGACAAAATAAACTTGGACTGCAAAGTGCCAATAGCAGAGGATTTATCAACTTTCTTTGTTCGTTTAGAGCATGCTGATATAACATGAGTAGAATTTCCACAATAGAAGCACAAATGATTTTTGCGCCTGTAAATCTGTCGTTCGCTTCTGGGCAGAAAGCTATCACATTGCATACTCTGTGGTGCCTCTTCAGAAGACACCGCCAACTGGTGCACAGGTTTGCGTTCCCGTAAACGCCGATCAATCTGAATTGCCATTGTCATGGACTCATTCAGACCAGTAGGCGCAGGAAACCCCACCATGACGTCTTTTACAGCATCAGAGAGACCTTCTCTGAAAATTGCCGCCAGAGCGCACTCATTCCACTGAGTAAGCACAGACCATTTTCGAAATTTTTGGCAATATATTTCGGCTTCATCTTGCCCCTGAGAGAGGGCTATTAGGGCTTTCTCAGCCTGAATCTCCAAATTTGGTTCCTCATAAAGCAACCCCAAAGCCAGAAAAAACGCATCCACATTGAGCAACCAGGATCCCCTGGTGCCAATGAAAATGCCCAATTTTGGGGGTCACCCCGCAGTAAAGAAATAACAATTTTTACTTGCTGGGCAGGATCTCCAGCAGAATGAGATCTCAGCGAAAGAAACAATTTACAATTATATTTAAAATTTAGAAAACAAGATCGATCTCCAGAAAAAAACTCCGGTATAGGAATTTTAGGTTCAGACCGAGGAGCATGTAACAAAAAATCTTGTATATTCTGAACTTTAGAGGCAAGATTATTCAAATTGGTAGCCAGACTCTGGGGATCCATATTTCAACAGATAAAGTCTGAGCCATTCAGGGGTTAAGAGGAGAGGAAAACAGGAGACTGCAATTAGAGCTTGAGTGCAACTTCAGAGGAAGGAGAAAAAAAAAAAAAAAAAAAAGGTTTCACACAGTTCCTTTTCTCTCCTGCTTCAGCCTATAGATTAAACATTCGGGCTGGCCATACTGTTATGGTTTCCAATGGCAAGGAAACATCAGAAGCATAGAATAAACGGACAAGCTCTCGGGTGATGGAAACTAGAGCTGACCGCGATGCTAAACCTACACACCACACTAGAAGTAGCCAGGGGGCATTCCTGCGTTGTCTCTAGATGCCGCGCGCCAGCCGGAGAACTAACTACCCCTGGTAGAAGAAAACACAGTCCTGGCTTGCCTCCAGAGAATGTCCCCACAGGAGATAGCAGCCCCCCACATATAATAACGGTGAGAGCAGATGAAAAGACACACGTAGTATGAAAGCAGATTTAGCACAGAGAGGCCCGCTAACTAAATAGCAGAAAGATACAACAGAGGACTTCGCGGTCAGCAGCAAAACCCTTCAAAACACCATCCTGAAATTACCTTGACTCATGTGACAACTCATGCCACTGGAGTGGTAATTTCAGCCCAACAAGAGCTTCCAGCTGCAGAGATTCACATAAGTGCAAAACTGGACAAAACATACAAAAATAGACTTAAGGACTAAAGTGTCCAACTTAGCTGAGCAGAAAACTGGGAGCAGGAACATGCAACAGAATCACTCTGGATACATTGATGGCCAGCATTAGAATTACTGAGGAGCAAGGTTAAATAGGATACTCCCACATCCTGATAGGAACAGGTGAACTGAAGGCAAAGCTTACAGGACACCAGTACCACAAGAGACCACCAGGGGAGCCCACGAACCGAATCACAACAGAAGTCCTCTTTTGTATCCTTCCTCTATCTAGTAAGTGGACCTCGCTTTGCTAAATCTACCTTCATACTGTGTATGTCTTTTCCTCTGAACTCACCGTTAATATATGTGGGGGCTACTATCATCTTTGGGGAATTTCACTAGAGGTAAGCCAGGTCTGTTCCTTCCTCTTCCAGGCGTAGTTAGTTCTCCGGCTGGCGCATGGCATCTAGGCAGCCGTAGGAATGCTTCCTGGCTACTGTTAGTTGTGTGGTAGATTTAGGTCACGGTCAGCTTGAGTTTCCATCACCCGAGGGCTAGTCTGTTATTTTGTGTTTCTGATGTTCCCATGCCATTGGGGAATCACGACAGTATGACCGGCCACTGTTAAAGTAATTGGTAGAAGAAAGGAGAGTAAAAGAAGTCTGTAGATTTTTTTTTTTTTTTTCCTCACATGTTTGCTACTTAGTTGGCTCAGTTGTATTTCTGCTCTATTTACAGCCTTGCCTTTCTCTCCTTCTAATCCTTGAATGGCTCTGATCTCTTCGGTTTAAGGATGGACTCTCAGAGTTTGGCTGCAGGTTTAAATAATCTTGCTACGAAGGTTCAGAATTTACAAGATTATGTTATACGTACTCCTATTTCTGAACCTAAGATTCCTACACCAGAGGTATTTTCCGGAGATAGATCGCTTTAATAGCCCTGTCTCAAGGGCAAGATGAAGCTGAGATATACTGCCAAAAATTTCGTAAATGGTCTGTGCTTACTCAGTGGAATGAGTGTGCCCTAGCGGCAATTTTCAGAGAAGGCCTTTCTGATGCCGTTAAGGATGTCATGGTGGGGTTTCCTACGCCCACAGGTCTGAATGAGTCCATCACAATGGCGATTCAGATTGATCGGCGTTTGCAGGAGCGCAAACCCGTGCACCATTTGGCGGTATCTTCTGAAGGGACGCCAGAGAAAATGCAATGTGACAGAATTCTGTCAAGAAGCGAGCGGCAGAATTATAGGCGCAAAAATGGCTTGTGCTTCTACTGTGGTGATTCCGCGCATGTTATATCAGCATGCTCTAAACGTACTAGGAAGGTTGACAAGTCTGTTTCTATTGGCACTTTACAGTCTAAATTTCTTCTTTCTGTAACTCTGATTTGTTCATTATCAGTTATTACCGTGGATGCCTATGTGGACTCTGGCGCCGCTCTGAGTCTCATGGATTGGTCCTTCGCCAGGCGCTGTGGGTTTGATTTGGAGCCTCTGGAAGTTCCTATACCTCTGAAGGGTATTGATTCTACACCTCTGGCTTGTAATAGACCACAGTTCTGGACGCAAGTGACTATGCGTATGACTCCAGACCATCAGGAGATGATTTGCTTCCTCGTGTTGCATAATTTACATGATGTGTTAGTGCTTGGATTACCATGGTTGCAATCTCATAACCCAGTACTGGACTGGAAAACTATGTCTGTGTTAAGCTGGGGATGTCGGGGGGCTCATGGGGACATACCTTTGGTTTCTATCTCGTCATCTATTCCCTCTGAGGTTCCGGCATTTTTGTCGGATTTTGGGGATATTTTTGAAGAGCCTAAAATTGGTTCTCTCCCTCCCCACAGAGAGTGTGATTGCGCCATAGATCTCATTCCAGGCAGTAAATTTCCTAAGGGTCGTTTGTTTAACCTATCTGTACCTGAGCATGCTGCCATGCGAGAATATGTTAAGGAGTCCCTGGAAAAGGGACATATTCGTCCTTCTTCATCACCTTTAGGAGCTGGGTTTTTCTTTGTCTCTAAAAAGGATGGCTCGCTGAGGCCTTGTATTGATTATCGACTCCTGAATAAAATTACTGTCAAATATCAGTATCCGTTGCCGCTGCTTACTGATTTGTTTGCTCGCATAAGGGGGGCTAAGTGGTTCTCCAAGATTGATCTCCGTGGGGCGTATAATTTGGTGCGAATTAAGCAAGGGGATGAGTGGAAAACCGCATTTAATACGCCTGAGGGCCACTTTGAGTATTTAGTAATGCCTTTCGGCCTTTCTAATGCACCTTCAGTTTTTCAGTCCTTTATGCATGATATTTTCCGTGAATATCTGGATAAGTTTATGATTGTGTATTTGGACGATATTTTGATTTTTTCTGAGGACTGGGAGTCTCATGTTCAGCAGGTCAGGAGGGTTTTTCAGGTCTTGCGGGAGAATTCTCTGTGTGTAAAGGGTTCTAAGTGTGTTTTTGGGGTTCAAAAGATTTCCTTTTTGGGGTACATTTTTTCTCCTTCTTCTGTTGAGATGGACCATGTCAAGGTTCGGGCTATTTGTGACTGGACGCAGCCTACTTCTCTAAAGGGTCTTCAGAAGTTCTTGGGCTTTGCTAATTTTTATCGTCGATTTATAACTGTTTTTTCTGGTGTTGCTAAGCCTCTTACGGATTTGACTAAGAAGGGTGCTGATGTTGCCAATTGGTCCTCTGCCGCTGTGGAGGCCTTTCGGGAACTTAAGCGCCGCTTTTCGTCTGCCCCTGTGTTGCGCCAGCCTGATGTCTCTCTCCCCTTTCAGGTTGAGGTCGATGCTTCCGAGATCGGAGCGGGGGCGGTTTTGTCGCAGAAAAGTTCCGATTGCTCAGTGATGAGACCTTGTGCGTTCTTTTCTCGAAAATTTTCTGCCGCCGAAAGAAATTATGATGTCGGTAATCGGGAGCTTTTGGCCATGAAGTGGGCATTTGAGGAGTGGCGTCATTGGCTTGAGGGTGCTAGACATCAGGTGGTGGTTTTGACTGATCACAAGAATCTGATTTATCTTGAGTCTGCCAGGCGCCTGAATCCTAGACAGGCGCACTGGTCGTTGTTTTTCTCTCGGTTTAATTTTGTGGTCTCATATCTACCAGGTTCTAAGAATGTGAAGGCAGATGCCCTTTCTAGGAGTTTTGAGCCTGATTCCCCTGGTGATTCGGAACCTACAGGTATCCTTAAGGATGGGGTGATATTATCCGCTATTTCCCCAGATCTGCGACGTGCTTTGCAAGAGTTTCAGGCGGATAGACCTGATCGCTGTCCACCTGGTAGACTGTTTGTTCCTGATGATTGGACCAGTAGAGTCATCTCGGAGGTTCATTCTTCTACGCTGGCGGGTCATCCTGGAATTTTTGGTACCAGGGATTTGGTGGCTAGATCCTTCTGGTGGCCATCTCTGTCTCGAGATGTGCGTGTTTTTGTGCAGTCTTGTGATGTGTGTGCTCGGGCCAAGCCTTGTTGTTCTAGGGCTAGCGGGTTGTTGTTGCCCTTGCCTATTCCGAAGAGGCCTTGGACGCACATCTCGATGGACTTTATTTCTGATCTTCCTGTCTCTCAGAGGATGTCTGTTATCTGGGTGGTGTGTGACCGTTTTTCTAAGATGGTTCATTTGGTGCCATTGCCGAAGTTGCCTTCCTCGTCTGAGTTGGTTCCTTTGTTTTTTCAAAATGTGGTTCGCTTGCATGGTATTCCTGAAAATATCGTTTCTGATAGGGGTACCCAGTTCGTTTCTAGATTTTGGCGGGCATTCTGTGCCAGGTTGGGCATTGATTTGTCTTTTTCGTCTGCCTTCCATCCTCAGACTAATGGCCAGATGGAGCGAACTAATCAGACTTTGGAGACATATTTGAGGTGTTTTGTGTCTGCGGATCAGGATGATTGGGTTGCCTTTTTGCCGTTGGCGGAGTTTGCTCTTAATAATCAGGCTAGTTCGGCCACTTTGGTTTCCCCTTTCTTTTGCAATTCGGGGTTTCATCCCCGTTTTTCTTCTGGTCAGGCGGAGTCTTCGGATTGTCCTGGAGTAGATGCTGTGGTGGATCGGTTGTATCGGATTTGGGAACAAGTGGTGGACAATTTGAATTTGTCCCAGGAGAGGACTCAGCGGT